>NC_141538.1:169517916-169823333 GCF_021556685.1 Rattus norvegicus | reverse complement strand
TTTCCATGTGGAAAACTCTAAATTGAAATCCTTACCTGGAGGGACCAGAAAACCAAAGGAAAAAAAATGGTTGGGCCCCCAAGGGATCATTTCCTCTCATAATGAGAATTTTAAATGGTGGGTTTAAATTCTTTGAGAAGCCCTTTCAGAAACGTGCAGGCAAATGATGGTTTCAGAATTACTGGCAGAGATGTCATTAAATTAGAAAGAGAATATCTTTTTATTTAAATTTCCCAGCCTGAAGACCCTTCTCTCTCTTCCAGGAGCAGCCAGACACCCAAGTGAAAGACTTTTCCTGGCAGAAAGGAGGGAGGGGGACGACTCATGAAACTTCCTCTTTGACATGCACACCCCTCCTGAATTAACACGGTGAGACACAGCTAAGCCATGGAATTACCCAAATGACATTTAGGTTTGGCTTCCCCCCATCCGCACCTGTGTCCCTATGGTTCTGCACAGAATTGCAGGATGTTAGGCTTCCCCTAACACTCTCCTCAGGATGCACACCTCAGCATCCACATTGCTGGACTGTGGAATCCTGACTCCGGTTGGTCTTCTTCCTGGCATTCACAAATTCCTGGATCCGTGCCACCATGGTGGGTGTCTCAGGGTTTTACCCTCTGGCATGGCTAGCATTCATGCTTAAGGTAGGCCTTGCTACTTCCAGAAAGCCCAGGACAGTAGGGGAATTCCCATAAGAGGCTGCCCCAGCATGAAAGCTGGCCCTGCCTCCTGCTGACCAACCTTGGGTGGCCTAGCCAGTGCTGGAGAGCTCGCCCTGGTGGTGTGAATAAGGGAAACCCTGAGGAGGACCAGCTCAGCCACCTCCCAGGTCCAGATCAGGGGCTCTGAGTTGGCTCATTCCAAAATCTGTAACATCTGCCAACGGTTGGGACACATAAAAAGGGCCAGTCCTGTTGACCCAAAGCTGCAGGATCTCTATCACTCGGGGCAACCACAGGATATCCAAGAGAAGTCCTGGTGAGGATCCAATACTGATGATGTCATAGAAGCCAGAGACCTTGAACCAGACCAATGACTCATTGCAATGAACTTTTGCACGTAAAGGTGTGTGGACAGAGGGACATACTGCTGGATACACTGTGACAAGTCACAGTTTCCACAGTGATACGTCTCCTATGCTATTTGTTTTTTGTTTGTGAGTTTTTATTTTTGGGGGTGCTGCAAGAGAGGAAGGTGGATATGAGGGGACGGGGAGATGAGTGGACCTGGGGTGCATGATGGGAGACTCACGGAGAATCCACAAAAAGAAAGAAAGGAAAAGATAGAAAGAAAGAGGAGGGGAGGGAAGAGAAGAGAAAGAAAGAGAGGGGAGGGAGAGGAAGGAATGAGGGACAGAGGAGGAAAGGGAGCAGAGAGGAGGAGAGGAGAGGGGAAGGGAGAGGAGGGAAGGAAGAGGAAGAAGAGGGTAGGGAAAGGAAGAAAGAAGAGACCAGAGGAGATGAGACGAGATGAAACGGGACGAGACAAGAAGAGACTGCACTGAATTGTCCCAGGGTGAGACTTCACTGGACTTCTGAAGGAGAAAAAGCAGCAGGGTGAACTGAATGAGGAGGACAGGCTGCCTTAGGTCCGGGTCATTTGCAAAGGGAATCCCAAGGAGGTTCCCTTTGTTTTGTTCATTTTCTTTGTGAGACAAACCCTGCTGGTCTCTTGCTATGCTGCTAAAGGTGACCTTGAACTTCTGATCCTCCTGCCTCTACCTTCCTGCTGCTGGTTCAGAGGCATGTCCCACCCACCGTGGGGGGCGAGAGGGAGGAGGAACCTGGCTCGTGAAACAGCTAACGAATGTGTTCAGAGTCTGAACCATCCTGTCAAGGTCTGAAGTGTCCAACAATCCTGCTTGGGTTCAAGCCTGCAGCTGGCCAGGTCCCAGAAGGGACAAGCAGAAAAAGCAGAATCCCAAAGACTCCACAGTGGACTCAACACTCATGGCTGTTCTTATTTCAGAGGTTAATTCTTCAGAGTAGGGCAAGCCAGACTCCTGCTGGCTCAGTCTGACCCCAGAGTCATCCCTGGATTGTAGCTGAAAAAGGACAGGCTGAAACAAAGTTACTTTTTGGCTAAAAACCAATGTCCTTGGAGAAATAAATCTTTTTCTGTCCTTAGACTTGTGTAACAACATACCAAAGGCCAGGACGGCAGGTGTTTGCTCACAACAGGATCAAAATGGCTGCTCCATAGTGATCCTGGAATCTGCCTATCTCAGAGTCTCCTAGCACTGGAACTGAAAGTGCCCTGAGCCAGCCACCCTGGCTTCACCTCCACGTCTTAGCCTGGGCTAATATCTCCAGGTGCCAGACCCTAATTCCAGAAACTATGGCTTGATTTGGGGGGAAGGTGTTTGAAGGTGGGGCTCTCAGATCTTCTGCCACTACCCATACTTCATACAAGGCGCAGAGGGAGAGGGCAGGGGCAGAAAGAAGACATAAGAGACCACAGGGCAGAGATACAGCCAAGGCTGGACAGAGGAAGGTTAGCGCCACCAGCAGCTGGAGGAAACTTGGCTTTGACTCTCCTGCTGAGCCTCGGAGGGGGCCTGGAAGGTTCAGGTTTGGACTCTGGTTTCAGGGAGAGAAAGTAGTGCGAGTTGTTTCATCGCCTCAGTGGTGATAGTTTGTTGCAGTAGTCACAGGAGGCTCACCCACAGTCTTCCCACCCCACTCCCACCATGCACCTGTCCTCTGAAGCGCCTTCTCTCCCGTGTCTACCTCATCCATGCAATCCCCTAAGGCTCATGCTCACCCCACATCCTCCTGAAGAGCTCAAATCATCTCTCCTCTACATTCCCCGGGACATAGCAGCTCCCACAGGACCCCAGCAGGATAGCCTTCATCTGAGGGGTTGCTGTTGCTTCAATGCAACACCAGGACCAAAAGCATCTTGGTACGGAGAAGATTTATTTAGCACATACATTTCCGTATCACTGTTTGTCATTGGAGGAAGTCAGGTCAGGAACTCAAGCAGGCCTGAGTCCTGGAGGCAGGGGCTGATGCAGAAGACATGGAGGAACGCTCCTTACTGTCTTGATCCTCGTGGCTTGCTCAGCCTTCTTTTCTATAGAACACAGGACCACCCACAATGGGCTGGGCTCTCCCAGATCAATCACTAATTACGAAAATGTTCTACAGGCTTGGCTACAACCAGATCTCATGGAAACATTTTTAAAATGTCCGTTCCCTTCCCTCCAATGACTCCAGCTTGTTTGGAATTAACACAAAAGTAGCCAGCATTGGGGTCTCTCCACATGCAGGAGCTCACCAGGGTCTAGGGATGGACAGAGACACGCCTCGCCCCATGCTGAGACTGGCCTTCTGTTCCTAGGTTTTCCTGCTCCGGAGATGGAGGTGGAAGCATTTGGAGACTTCCAAGGCATGATAGGCAATATTGATGGTAACCTGGACTATGTTTGGAGTCACTGAGGAGAGCACCTCCGGGAAGGTCTGAGAAAAGACTTCCGGAGAGGGTTAACGGAGATGGGAAGAGACACTTTGTAAGTGGATAACATCCTCCAAAGGGTGGCCAGGATGTGAAGAGGTCTGGAAGCAAAGTGTACCTGCGTCTGGAGACCACCACTCCAACCTCTGCTGAAGTCAGACTCCAGTCGCCTCAGTCTCCCTACCTGAACTCAATGTTGGTGATTCTCCAAGAAACCTGTCAGCTTTTGACAGTACGTTGCCCACTGAGGCACCGGCTTCATGGACTAAGCAGACAGTCACTGTTGGGCTTCCCAACCTGTTTTGTTTAGGATGGTCTCATAGGTCTCATTCTGTAATATGTATGCATTATGTCGGTTCTTACCTCTAAAGAACCTGTCCTGTGCTACAGGTTAACGTGGGCTCCCGTTGCTATGGGTTCCGGTGATGTTTTGTTTCCTACATAGACTCCTCAGGAGAAGTAAAGTTCACCCCAACCTTCCTCTGCTTATAAAAATTGAGAAATACTCAGGAGGTCAGCAACGGATGGCCAGAGGTTGGGGAGGCTCCGGAGGTTGTCAGTGAGAGCATAGCCCGAACTCTGTGCTCCGTTGCAGCTTCATGTCATCAAGCCCACACCTGCATCGCCAGACAAAGCAAGCCATCAGCAAGCAGGAGGCAGGAAGGGCAGGAAGCAACCGTCGCCTCCGGGGTCACTCAGCGGACACCAAGCCCAAATTGAGTGAGTCGCTATGTTCATTTGGAGAGATCTCTCGGGCGCCGGGTCGTCAATGTCCTGATTCTAAATGAGGTCGTGAACTTGGCAGTGTCTATATCCTTTACAATTCTAAAATAAAATGACCTTCAGTGACCCCCTGCTCCCCGTGCTGATGCTGAACTGGGGCAGCCTTTAGCTCAACAGTGCTGTATTGTTGATGGACAGCACCAGATGCCAGTGAGAAGTGAGCTCACTTTCCGCTTCCCCACTGAGGCATGCATGAAGCAGCCTCCAAACAGAGACCACAGTGTGTCAAACCACTGGGTGTGGCTCCTCCCGCCGCAAAGACTGGTCTGCACTGGTCTTTCTCAGCTCTCTGGGTGCTTCTTAAGGTCACAGGGATGACCTGGAGTAGCCTAAGATGAGTAGAGAGAAACCAGCAGGCGGGATCAGGGGTGGGCCTGGGAGGCCGAGCCTGGGACAGGACGGGGGTGTGGCTGGGGCGGGGCCGGGGCTTCAGCCTTGAGGTGTGGATGATAGAAGCTACATTCTTCCATAGTGTTGACTCTGCCAATTTCTTCTTTTGAATATTTCTATCACTGAAAATTTTACACATCGCACAATGCATTTTTGATCATCTCCACTCACCACCACCTCCATCCAGCGTCTCCGTTGCTGCCCACCATGCTACCCTGCCAACCTCATGTCCCCTCTCGTTATCAATAACCGTGAGTCCAATTAGTACTGTTCATGTGGGTGCAAGGCCATCCAAGGGGCACGGATGACCTTCCTGTGGCCCCTCCTCCCTTAGAAGCAGTCATCTACCATAGTTCCTCCCCGGGGGTTCCTCCCCCAGCCCATGCTGCAGGTTTGACTGGCTGGATCTTCTGCAGGTCTTATTCAGGACAGACTTAACCTGCACAAGGCACAAGGCCAAGACTTAACCTGCTACAGGGCACACCTTACACTACACTCTCTGCCCTGGGAGTTCTCATCCATGGCTAGCAGGTGACAGAGGAGCACAGCAGGTTGAAGCCTCTGTATCTCACCTCTCAGCCAGGTGTCCTGGCTCCACCACTGGGAGCACTGCACCTTAATTCTGCTGATCCCACAGCTCTAGTGACTTCCTAGCAGGTGCAGGACCCCTGCTGAGGCTGGCATCTATACCAGCCAGGTCCTTAGGAAGTAGCAAGCTGAGCCTTGCTCCTGGAAAGCTCCTGCCTGCTCCTTCTGTGCTCTGTGTGCATCCCTCGTGCCCCACACACCTCTGCTACTTACACTGCAGTAGACTCTTTGCTATCACGGAGAATGAGTTTTGTGTGATTTGGCACAGGGACAGGCCATCAGAGGTGGACAGTTTCTTGGACAGGGGTAGACAGGAGGCATCTCTGAGGGGGGACACATTTGCTCAGAGGCAGGCATGGGTGCGAGAGAGAGAGAGAGAGAGAGAGAGAGAGAGAGAGAGAGAGCGCCCACAAGCCCTGAGGAATTGCACTGTGATATGACTGTGATGGCCTCAGTCAGCTAGAACTGACTGGAGTGTCATCTGATGCCATTTGATTGTCATGCAATGCCATTGGATCATCATGTGATGCCATTGGATCATCATGAAATGCCATTGGATTGTCATGCTGTTGTTTCTATTCTGGTCATTTCACTTTTCTCTGTTTTGTAGAGAAACAAAATAGAACCACAGCATAGAACCACATGTGTGTGCTTATTGCAATTATTAGGACACCATTACATACCTATATTTAGGACAACATATGTGTGATTACCACACTGTACTACATACCTACACTTAGGACTACATACATGTGATTACCACATTGTATTGTATACCTATACTTAGGACCACATATGTGCAGTGCAGGTGAACTGACCCAGAGGCATCGTGAATGAAGCCTCGGCTTTGCTGGATGATAATGTATGGTGTTAATCTAGCCGGTTAACACCGACGAACTAGCCATCTTGGCACTTACCCAATGCAATGTCTCGATCATGCCTTGTTTCATTAAAAAACAAACCCAAAATATGTGTGATGTGATGTGTGTGTATATGCGTGTGTATATGTGCATGTGTGCCTCTGTGGTGTGTGTGCGTGTGTGTGTGTGCACGTCTGATTGTTCCTCAGTGAGTGTGTGAGGTCATAGGTCAACTTCAGGTGTCAACCCTCTTCTTCCCCCTTTTGCAGACACAGTCTCATTACCACAGCGTACATCAAGCCCGCTGGCTGGCAAGCTTCTGGGGTCCACTTGTCCTCTCTTCCTGTCATCCCCAGGAGGGCTGGGATTACAGATGTGTGGGTGTCCAGGTGTGGCTTTTTAAAAAATAAGAGTTGTGGGAATCTGAACTCCCCTCTCCCCTCATGAACTTTTTAGGTTTATTTTTTAGGTCTTATTTTCGTCAGCTTGATACACGTTGGGGTCTTGTGGGAAGGGGGTCACAACTGAGGAAACATCTCCATCAGATTGGTCAGTGGGCGAGTCTGTTGGGTATTTTCTTGGGTAAGGTGTGACAGGGCCCTGGGCAGGTGACCCTGTGGAGCCAACGTGTGCAGTGTTTATCTATGGACTCTGCTTCAGTTCCTGCCTCCAGGCTTCTGACTTGAGTTCCCTCAAGGATTGACTGTGATCTGGAGATGGAAAGCAAGCAAGGTCTCTCCTTCCCAGTTTCCTCTTGGCCATAGTTGTTTATCACAGCAACAGAAAGCAAAGCGAGACCTTGACACTTGTGTGAAGTCCACTGTACTCACCAGGCCATTGTGTGAAGACCACTGTACTCACCAGGCCATTGTGTGAAGTCCACTGTACTCACCACGACATTGTGTGAAGACCACTGAACTCACCAGGCCATTGTGTGAAGACCACTGTACTCACCAGGCCATTGTGTGAAGACCACTGTACACACCAGGCCATTGTGTGAAGACCACTGTACTCACCAGGCCATTGTGTGAAGACCACTGTACTCACCAGGCCATTGTGTGAAGACCACTGTACACACCAGGCCATTGTGTGAAGACCACTGTACTCACCAGGCCATCTCCCTAGCCCATACTCGGTTCTGTCTCTCAGCTTTGTGCCAGAGCTCTGTCTGTGTTCACATATGTCATACTTGATCACACACACACACACACATACACGGGCATGCACACACACACATGCACACACATGGGCATGTATAAACATACATGCACACACATAAGCATGTATATATCTATACACATAAGTATGTATACACAGGTATGCACATACACTACACAAATACAGGCATGTACACACACAGACAGACATGCACACACAGAGATAGGCATGCACACACATAGACAGGCATGCACACACACACACTACCCACATGTACACACAGACATAATACACGTATACACACAGACAGGAAAACACCTGGCATGCACGCGCACACACACACACACACACACACACACTATATACATGTACACACACATGCACACATACATGCACACACAGGCATGTATTCACACATGCACACACATAGGCATGCAAACACACAAGCATACACACATATTACATACATACAGGCATGCACAAACACATATAGGCATGCACACACATAAGCATGCAAACACACAAGCATACACACATATTACATACATACAGGCATGCACAAACACATATAGGCATGCACACATACGTGCATGCACCCACACATAATACCCACATACAGGCACACATACACACAGAATGAATACACACACACACTCAGAAGTCTCATACAGGTATGTACACACACACACACACACACACACACACACACAAAACATCTGCATGTAATCGCCACATGCTTGCCTAACTTTTTCTGATTATTCCACAATTTTGTCCCACATTTATCATCAAAAAGGGCTTAATTATTCTTTTCCTTGATAAGGTTTGCATCCACCCCCGCAGCCACTAACTTTGGAAGGAAAAAAGAAACCAGAACAAAACTTTCGACTTAGCGTTGTTGTGTCTCCGCGTGCTTATTAAATCCTGGTGTCGACGTTCTTGTTTGGGGGAAAATCATTGTTTTTTTTTTTTTTTTGTAAACTATCAGATGTTTTATAACCCTTCTAATGGCATGTTTGGTGTGAAATTAATTATCAAAGATTCGCAGAGAGTTTTAAATTAGATTCCCTCTGCTCTTCAAGGCAAACAACTGGTCCTGCTTTGTCACTAATATAAGGTTCCCATTGCTGCCTCTTTTTTTTCCCCCTCTGCAATGAAATGATAAAACAAATCTTCAACTTATTTTAATGTGCTAATTGGGGGTTATTACAGCTCATTTTATTTACATTGAAATAAAAAGGCACCAATTCATTTTCTTGCACAAACAACTTAGAAAGGGTTTTAATTGCCTCCTATACAAGCCTGTATTTGTAAAGGGAAACGACATATAAGAAGTAAGGGCCTGGAAAAAATTCCTTTTTTTCTGGGCGATGGGCTAAATTGAACCCATGGTTTCCTAAACAAATACCGACCGCCTAGCCTGGCCTTCCTTCTGGCCTGCTGATTCACAGGCTCAGGCTGCACAGCTTGGTAAGAAACAAGCACTCAGTGGGAGTAGAGGGACCGGGAAAGAGGAGCTAACATGGTAGAATGTCTGAATAGTTCACATCCTTACAGCAGATTTTAAGATTCCACTGTAGCCAGAGAGTGCACACACAGCTTAGATTTAATAGTAGCTTCAATCCACTGCCCCGGGCCTGTACCTTTGACCCCTAAAGATGCACAAATCATGTTTTACGTGGGACCTGTGCAAGCCCTTTGGCTGACGCTCCTGATCCGACTACAAATTTATCCTTGTCGACTTGCCTTCTGGTCCTTCTAGTCTCAAAATACCCTCTCGGGGTTTTATAGACGCCACGGTTAATTATTGTGTGGGGAGACAGGTGGAAGGACATATCATTAGGAGATAATTATCGGATAATGCTTGTTTAGCAGTTCAAGTCAAACATGCGCTCCACACATTAGCGGAACACTGGGCTCTGGCATTCTGGTTTCTAACTGGGGGCTTGTGCTGGTGTCGGTGGGAAGTAACCCCCATGGACGTTTTTTGAGCGCATCCTCTCCAGTCAGTGATACTGGCTGAGTAGGTTATGTTGCTTTATTAGAGAAGTGTGTCCCCCGGGGACACTATGAGATTGCGCCTTGTGTCACCTCTGGTTTGCTCTCTCTGCTTCATGCTTGTGGTCATGCCATGAGCGCCCAGCTTCCTGCCTGCTGCCATGCTCCCACCCCCACCCCCCAATAAGGGCTCTCCTCCTGGAACCATAGCTCTAAATAATTTTTTTCTTGCCTAAGTTGCCCTGGTTATAGTATTTGATCACAGCCATAGGGGGAAAAACAAAACAATGTTCACTCCTGTGTAGAATTCTGGCTGTATTTGAACACTTGGTCCCCAGGTGGTGGTGTGTAGCGGAAAATTATTAATCTGCTCTAGGCTCCTGGCAGGTGCATGTGCGGCTCTGTACCCACCCAAGAGCTCTGGATTCACGGATGAAAGACACGCAAGTGCAACCTTTGTATTTAATATGCCTTACTCGCTCGATGGCTGGGCACTTCCAAACCTCCCCGCAGGTCTCACACATGCCCCTCCGGTATTCTTGAGTTAACAGTTTCTAAGTCTTTGTTTTATCTTTGCTGCCCTGTTTCCTCCGGGGCAGCCCTCCCATGGGGCTGTTTTCACTTTGCACCTACATTTCCGCCATCTCACCCTCCTCTCCTTCATGGTGTGACTTGTCCTAAGCCCCTTTCCTGGCCCACTCTGTTCTTCCCTTCGTCCTTTGTCAGGGAAATCTAAAAGTCCCGCCTCTCTCTGCCTGCTCAGCCATTGGCCGTTGGCAACTTTATTTCCCAATCAGAGCCAACTGGAGGCAGGCTTCCTTTAGCCTACGCAGTTTTTTTAAGTAAACAATTAGCATGAGAACACCCCGCTCCTGTGGTGTTGGTTGGGCCTGTGCAGTCTTCTTGTGGAAGTGCCTCACTGGGCACTGGCTCTGAGGGTTTATAGCTCCCGCTACGTCCTGTTCACTCAATTTCTCGGCTTCCTTTTCCTGTGTTGTGCCTTGTGCTCCCGCCCTCACGGACTCTTACCCATTGGGAACCATAAGTCCAAATGGACGCTGCATTCCACGAGTCATTTTTGGTGTATGTGCTGGTGAGCTGGCTAGCTTTGGTCAGCCTCATACCAACTAGGGTCATAGGGAAGAAGGAACCTCAAATGAGGGGGAAAAAGGCATTTCTTGGATTTCCCTACAGGCAAGCCCATGGGGCCTTTGTTCGATGGTTGATTGATGTGGGAAGGCCCAGCCCACGGTGGGCGGTGCCAGCCCTGGGCAGGTGGTCCTGAGGGTTGTGAGAAAGGTGGCTCCATGTCGAGCTAAGGAATGAGCCATCGGGCAGCATTTCTCCATATAGTCTGCTTCTGTGCCTACTGCCAGGCTCTTGCCCTGAGTTCCTGCCCTGACTTCCCCAAATGATCGACTCTGCTGGGAAACGTATGCCCCCAGTTGTCTTTAACCGTGGTGGTTATCACGTTGATAGAAGCAAAGTAGGAGAATATTGTATCGCCGATGCATAAGTTCACAGTCTCCAGAGGCGGAGAGAGGATATGTGCGCTGCTGCTGTATGTGAACGGGTAAAGGCAGACAAGGAAGCCAGGGGAGTCCTTCATCATTTCCAGCGTTCCTTGAGGCTCCCTTATGACTCTGCCGAGGACAATGGAGGTGGGAGGGGGTGCGGAGGGATGAATTCAGCCTGTTTCTATCCATGTTGGGGACTGTCCATGTACACTGGCTTCAAAACCATCGGCTGTCTCTGGCTGCCCTCTCCTCACCTATTACAGATGGTTGATGTTGCTTGTGTTGGAAGCCCAGTGTATATACTTTTCCAGGCGGCAGGGATGACTCCTACAACATTTCTATGGGGGAGAGGGACTGAATCCATCAGGGGCTTCTGGTGGGATCTCAGCAAGGTGCTGTGCACTTCGTGGGAAATCACTGGCAGAAGCTCCTGTCTGAGTGGCAGCCATCTTTGATCTAGGGTCCGCGTTCTAATTAGAATCAGATCAAGGAGCCAGAGTCTGAGCGTCATCTCTAGATCAGCTCCTTATATTTCCAGGAGAGGACAGACCAGGGCCCATCTCCCGAGGCGAGCCAGTCCCATGGTACCCATGGGCCAGCTTCTGCTGTCTGGTGGATGGGTCTGCCCTGGGGAAGGCTGCTCTCTCCACTTGTCCTTGACTCTGTTTCTCTCACAATCCCCCTCCCTTACCTGTAAATGTGCACGTGCGTGTGTGTGTGTGTGTGTGTGTGTAGTATAACTATAGACGTTTTTAAGAGACCGTAGACAGTGGATTGGGAGGCTTCAACCCTGCTGACTTCCTTTTGTTTCACCTCTTCCCAGAGGCCAGAGAACATTCTGCACAGCTGGGACCCCAGGACATTTTTGTCCCCAGCAAGATCTGAATTGTCTCCTTCCAAGAACAGCTTGACAATGCCTGGCACTGTGGTGTCCCCAGGGCACAGAGGGTGGAATGAGACTCTTTGGCAGGAAGTGAGGGAAGGAGGGAAGGGAGACATTAGTTCTGGAGGCTCTTTATTCTCAGGATGAAGACAGGGTGGCCAAAGCTTGGGGGGGGGCAGATCAGAGTGGGATCCCCCTCTGTCACCCACCCTGCACTTTCTGCTGGCTGCGAGCGCCTCCCTGAGACACTGCTGCGTGGCCTATTTTTAAGACTCCAGAGAGGCCAATGATTGCATAGCTACAGCTTGCCTTTAAACTTTGCCCCTGGCACAAGGGGAATTGAACACTGGGTCTCCTCCCCACGTGGGTCAGGGCTAGTTACCTCGGGCCCCACTCTCCAGACTACCCTGAGTTCTTGTAGCTCTCCAAGAGAACTCCAGCCTTAGAGCGCTTGCCCAGGCTGTGCCAGGCTTACACACTATAGTGTAAGCATTCAGCCCCAGCT
The DNA here is from genome assembly GCF_021556685.1 of Rattus norvegicus. Taxonomy (NCBI): domain Eukaryota; kingdom Metazoa; phylum Chordata; class Mammalia; order Rodentia; family Muridae; genus Rattus; species Rattus norvegicus. The sequence continues at coordinate 169,811,195 of NC_141538.1, read as the reverse complement.
GCCTGACCATTCAGGTGCCTGTGTGTGACTAGGACCTGACCGGCAGCTTCATCCTGACCTGTGCTTCCAGGCTGTTCCGTGGTGTCATCCAGAGTCCCCTGAGTCCCCCAGTCCTAAGTCCCCCGTGTCCATGTCCTCTGCTCATCTGCTGACTCACAGTCAGTCTGATTTTTGCTTTACCACCATGACTACTGAACACCTAGGAGTCATTTAAACTCATTTAGCAGGGCCGGGAGACAGAGACCAGCAGTTAAAAACACTCACTGCGGGGTTGGGGATTTAGCTCAGTGGTAGAGCGCTTGCCTAGGAAGCGCAAGGCCCTGGGTTCGGTCCCCAGCTCCGAAAAAAAGAACCAAAAAAAAAAAAAAAAAAAAAAAGAAAAAGAAAAAGAAAAAGAAAAAAAAAAACCACTCACTGCTCTAGTAGAAGATCCAGGTTTGGTTTCTCTATGATGGTTCGTGGCCACCTGAAACTCGAGTTCCAAGTTATGTGATGCCACCTGCTGATGTCCAAGTACACTTGGCCTGTGTCTTACACTCTGCAGGACAGAACCTCCAGACCCCAGCGATCCCCCTGCAGTCTGAATGCTTCCTGAGATGCTAAAGGGTAAAGTCGAGTTTGATGTAGCCATCCCAGGACAGTAAGCTTGATAGACTTGGCCCCAGACCTGGAGAGAGGCTCCATCTGTAGTTTCCATGAACACTTGGGGGCGGGTAATTTATCAACAAGCCCACATGGGTTCCGGTCCCGAACATTAGCCAGCTGGAGAGATAGAAACACTGAGGTCTGCTGGCTTCTACACATTATAGATTCCACCAAGAGAAAACCAATTCATCTTCCTACTTCCGAAACATCCCCGACTCCCCTCTTGCTTCTCGCCCTACAGGCCTCTTTGTGGGAGGACATCTTTCGCCACCCTCAGAGAGCTTACTAATGAGAGAAGCCCACTGGAGACCACCCTTGAAGCCTTTGGCCTCAGGACGAGTGGAATTGAATATACCCTCTACCCCTAAATGTTAGCCCAGGCCTGTCAGCTATAGTCCATCCTGTCACTCTGTGATTCCCCTGAACAGAGGTCAGGAGACACTAAACAAAGATCTTCATTTCAAAGCTCTAGCCATAGGTTAGCTCTCCAAAGAATGAGATCTTCCTCCAAGGACACACAGGGGAAACATATTGTTGGTGGTCCGGGTGGAATGGCTGTCTGGCCCGAGAGCTGCCCTCAGTGGAGGGTTTCCTTCTGAGAGTCAGGGATAGTTCCCAAGGCGGATGCACTTGTCTCTCTTTCTGTACTCTTCCTGTTTTTCTCTCCTCCTTTGTTTTAGGGACCTGGGGCTGTAATTAATTCCTGAATGTGGCAATAAATCAAAGCTCTGAACATTACAAACCTCTCCTCCTCCTTCTGCTGCTTGCAGCAAGACCTTGGTTCTCTCAAGTGGGTGTGACCAGCTGAAACCTGAGTAGACCTTCCAGGCTGAGTAGACCTCCCAGGCTCTGATTCAGGGTTAATCTGGGATCTAGTCTACAGGCCCCAGAATCAAAACCAACCAAACAGAAACCAGCCAGAGGCTCTGTCGCTTGGTCTCCGGCACCTCATCTTTTTTCTGGGTCTAGACTCCATCCCTAAGAACCACTTTTCCCTGTGGAATTCCGGGGAGGCACTCGGTCCTAGCGGAAGCTGTCACTTCCCTTCCTAAGCTGTGCAGTTTGTCTGCGAGAGCATTCCCAGCTCAGCCTCTCCTCTCTGGCATACCCTGCAGACAGGCGGCTGTAATCGAGGACAAATGGATATAATATAAAAGAGTGGGGACACCACCATAGAAACCTCTCAGTGCGAGCCTCGGATGAGGAACTAGAACAGCCTGCAGGCTAATCTGTGCCCGTCCCAAATTGCTATCGAGTCCATTTCCTTGTTCATGCACACCCAGCGCTCAACAATTCACATCCCCAGCCTCCTCCAGAGCATCCAGCAGAGGGATGGGGCCTCCATTCTCTTGGAGGGAGGCTCCCCGCACCTTCGCTTCAGATAAGGAGCTCCCATCGAGGAACCCAGCACAGGAAAACCATCCCGGATCTAGGTAATCCTGAGATAACCACTTGGCCTTGAACTTGAAGGACTCTTGACCCATATCATATCCCTTCAAGCCAAACCTGAATTTTTTTTTTGTTCTCGAGGCATGGGGGTAGCAGGTGCATGCCACACAGAGCTGCCTCTGAGGGAAAGGGTGCATACAGTACAGGTTGGCTGTGCAAAACATGAGGACCCGAGTTCAGATCCCCACACCCACATGAACGAGACAGATCTCTGATGCTCGCCAGCCAATCGGTCTAGTCCAATCGGTCAGCTGCTGGTCTAGTGAGACAGGCTAACTCTGAAGGTACAGTGGGGGATGGGGTGACTGAAAAGTTACCTATCAACCTCAGACCTGCACACATGTCCTCACAGGGACGTGTACATACACACACATAACATACTAGAAACATACCCTAACATACTTGTTGGAGTTGGTAGCACAGAGGCACGTGGTTGTGCTGGACACAGTCCTCCAGTTTGTGGCTATGTTGGCAGAGCATTACTGGCAAGCAGCAGAGGGCATCACTCAGTGGTTCGAGACCGTGCACTGTGTAGCTGGTTGATTATCAAGACAGACAGTCGGGCAAAGAAAGCATGCTCTCGCTTGGTGGGACCCGGCTCCCACCGTTGGCATCCTGAGAATGACGGACACTCTGGGCCCATCCCTGATTGCTTCAGGAGGCTCATGCTTAATTACTGGATGGAGCTTCCGAAAGGGATGGAAAATAAACACGGGAGGGGGCAGAGCGATGGTTCGGTAACTAAAGACACTTGCAGTCAAGACTAGTTGGTCCCGAGTTCGATCCCCAGGATCTACCTGGTTGGTGGAAGGAGAGAACCAAACCCTGCAGGCTGTCCTCTGACCTTCACATGCACACAGCAGCATGCCTGGGTATGTACTAGAGTGGAGAGCTAAATAAATGCATGCAAAATAAAAGTTTAAAGCATCAGAGAGGAAGCTCCGTGTGTGAAAGGTCACAGTGCCCTTGGGACGGTCTGAGCCTGCAGCTGCCTCCACAAGGTTCCCCGTCGCTATTGCACATTGTTGATGACCAGGGTAGGGATCATTGTAAAAGGGAGTGGAAATTGGAGGAAAGAAAAGCTTCGATTAGGAACAATTCTGGAGCATAACCTGCTTCTGACACATCCTAGTGTGAGGTACTGGATATGACGTGTCCTCTCTACTGTGAGCCTGCCCAGCCTTGGATGGTACTTGAGAAGCAAGTGGTGGAGTACAGGCTCAAATCTGGGCCCCTGTGCCTGCCACCTCCCTCCCTCAATGATTCCCATTAGGAGCCTCCAGCAGGTGTCCGACCCTCATGGGTGAGAGACCCTCGACGCATCTCTCAATTTCCCACATGATCTAATGCAATTAGTTCCCAGTGTGTTGTGAATGTGTCTCCTCTCCTGATTACGGGGCTGGGTGGAACAATGCCGGCATAATGAACGAGCTGTCTGGAAGCCGCGCCTCAGCTTCCGTGTGCCTACTTCAGAGACAGCTGCGGAAACTTGAGATGCATGACGTCACTGGATTGGTCTCGTGCTAAGAACTCTGGGATGGCCAGCTTCGCAGGCAGCCGGTCGTTCCACTCCACAGACTTTGCCGCGTTCTCCTGTTGGAGATGCGGAGTGGGGCCTTGACCCCGCCCTGACTGGGTGACAGCAGGGAGGAGAGCCAAGCTTTCCCATGGGCGGATATTCGGGTGTGCTTTCCCCAAACCCGACACTCCTGACATCCAGGCAAACGACAGAAGCCAATTGGTCATGAAAAGGTCACAGAGCATGGACAGATTTTCCTCTCCTTCCCCTGAAGCCAGGGGTGAGACCCTCAGGGTAGAGAGTCCTGTTGCAGTCAGAAGGAAAGAATACCTCATCTCCAATGACACTGATAGAGAGACCTTGACTGGCCACGCCCCTCCTTCACGGTCCTCTTCATCCCCCTCCCCTTCCTCTTCCTCTTCCCCATCTCCTCCCTCTCCTGCTCCTTTCCTTCCTGTTCTTTTTTCATCTATTCCTCCTCTGCCACCTTCTATTCCTCTCTCTCTCTTCCTTTACTCTTCTGTCTCCTCCCCCACCTCTTCTTTCTCCCCTCTTTTCTTCCTCTTCTCCCTTCCTCTCCTCCTTCTCCCCCTCTCTCCCTCCTCCACCCTTCCTTGCCCCTCTCTCCTCTCTCTCTCTTCTCCCTCTCCTCCCCTGAGCCTGAGGTCTGCAGGGCCCCTCCATCCTTTACCAAGGCTCCCATGTCACTTAAAACTGAAATCGTGAAGCCAAGCCTGTGCCTTCCCCTGACCCCCTACCTTCTGGTCTAGCTGGGGGTCTGGTCTGTGAGCCTTGGGATGGCTGAAGACGAGATTCTTTTGTACGCTGTCAAGGAGCACCCTCCTCTCACTCACACACACACACCGTGATCCGGGCCATTCTTGATGGGGCTGTATTAGATCTGCATGTCTTAAACCCAAAGCACCTCTTTCAGCCATCCCAAGTCCCACCATTCTGCTGGCAGAAGTGCAGGCAGCTTCCCTTGAACTCCCCGTCTCTGGCTCAAAATCTTCTCTGACCTTGGTACCCACTGGCTGTGCTGAATGTCACAGATTCGTGACTTAAAGTGAAGAAGAGGAGGAGGACCAATTTCCCTTAGCAAAACCACACGTGTGAACGGCACTGTGAACCCTGTGAACGGGACAGGAAGTCTAGAGATCATCCGTCCCAGCGACTACATCAAATCCCTGATTCTACTCTGAGCCTCCACGACACTGCAGGGCCTCCTCTGCGCCCAGGGCCTGTCCAAGCATTGCTCATCGAGTGCTGCAAGGCTCTGGGTCGCTTGCCTGTCTGTTCTTACTGTTTTCTTCTTAAGAATAGAGGTAGAAAATACAACTTCATTTTCACACAGCTTAAGAAAAGACACCCGGACCAGATCTCAGAGATGGTGGCAGGCTCTCAGCACTGCTCCAACCACCGGCTGTCTCCTCCTTTGAGGTCAGTGCTGCCCTGACTTCTGATCACGATTTCCTTGCTTGTGTTCATTAATTTGACACCACACACACATCCCAGCATGGGGAGCTTAGATTCCACCTGCTCTGGATAGTTTCAGAAAAGGAGGCCGGGCCTCGGGTTCTCCATGGCTTGTTGCTTTCAGCCAACCATTTACCTGCTATTTTCACCTTGCTGGTGTATATCCCCATGGCCTACCTATGTGGTTGACACCGCGGCTGGCAGGTACACGAGGTGTCTGTGGTCTGCTGCTGGGAAAATTTTCTCTATCCAGATTCTCTGCACCACACGACACACACACACACACACACACACACACACACACACAGAGACAGACACACACACACAGACACACACACACACCACTGTGTGTTGGCATCTCGGTGTGGTGCAAATTTGCATCTCTCTGATTGGTTACAAGAGTGAATGTCTTCGTATGTGTTTCTTGGCCAATCTCTTCTCTTGTGTAATATCAGGGATAGAACACAGACTCTGGGATACACTGTGCACTGTGCTCTAGCCCCAACCTTGATGCCATTGTTCCTATCTCTGGAAGGTGTCATCGACCTCATACTTCATGTGTAAAGGCCATTCATCGAGGATTCAGGTGAGCTGTGAACCTCTCCACAACTGATAATGCGGTTGTCTCCGTCATCTGGGCACTGGGCCTCTATTGGTCCTGATCTTGCCCATAGTGCTGACTTATTTTACTCCACAGCCTGTCTTTTCTGTGTTCTCTGTGGTATCTTTTGGTAAACGCTCATAATTTTAGTGTAATTGAGTTTATTGATCCTTTACTTTATGGTTTGTGCTTTTGGCACCCTGTTAAAAACAAGACCTTTGTTTTTTACCCTGAAAGAATCTTCCCTCTATAATAATTCCTGACTTATAGTAGGGTACGCCATCCAAGCTTGTTCTATGAAAGCTGTACCTTCCTGTCTCCCGAGGCTGTTTATTAGCTCTGTTTTCCTCTATACCCTGTGACCCCCACAATACTGTGTTGTTTATTTTGTGATTACTGGGGCAGGCGGTGGAATACATGAATTAAATGGGTAATCCTGTGTGTTCACTCTGTCTACACTGTCTCGTGAGCAGGCACGAGCCAGACGAGCGCTTCTGCATGTGGGTTGGTCTCCTTGAGCCCTGCCTGGGTTGTGCCATGGACAAAGGAATCTGTCTGGAAAGATAAAGTCCTGAGGAGAATGACTGCACTGTCAGAGCCAGAGCAGCCGAATCCTCCCACAAAAACTTCAATGGAGTTGGCCAGTTCAGGCCAGCCTAGCAGAAGCACTAGGCCAACTCACTGTTGGGGTGTTAGGGTGCTTTGGGATGCCACAGTAGAGCGCCAGGTGCCGGCCCTGGATCATTTCAGGAACCCATGCTTCTGTCTGTCCCGAGCTTTTTCTTCAGCTCTAAATGCACGGACATGTGATCCCACCGGTCCACAAAAGCACAGAAAACCATGACGCATGTCCAGACACCACACACTTTTAAACATTGTAACACTTCTAAAGGCCGTACAACTCTCCCTTTCAGACTGTTGTAAATTTGAAACAATGTGTATGTTTTTAAACATCCCTTTTGAGTCCTTCACTATTACCGTCTCTTCTATGCTCTGATGTGGTTAGTCCCACTATGGTTAACAGTCACTGTCAATTTGTTGGGATTAACGTTGTCATAGAAACAACTTCCTGCCTGGGAGCATCTAGGTTAGATTAAGATGAATATGAGCTGCACTGTGCCACAGGCAGGGCTCCAGGACTAAACAAAAGCGGGGAGATGAGTTAAGAACCAGCAACCATCGCTCTGCTTCCTGACTGCCATGGTGGACTATTCCCCCAAACTGTGAGCTAAAATGAGCTCCCTTAACCTATTTCTGTTGGACACTTTGATGCAAGAACACAGCATTCAGCTCAGACATCCACAAAGGTTCATGGTGGGGCTGGTGTCAGGAGCTGAGCCTCTATCAGAAGAGTCTCTCAGAAAGTCTTCGAGTCAATACCGAGGGAGCCTACGATGGACAGGCCTGTGAGGTTTAGTTTCTCTTTGGCTTCCAGTGTGATACCACCGCGATGAGATCTGCGGTGGTGAAATTCAGGCAAGATGGCACTTACTAGGGGGCTCAGAAAGAGTGCTGTGTACTTTAGTCTCCCTAACTCTAAATGCTTGGTTTTCTTTTTGTTTTGTTTCATTTTGTTTGTTTGCCTGTGGGTATCCTGTCTTGCAACCAAAATGAGGTCATTCCCTTCCTTCTTCCCAAGAGGGAGAAGACGGCAGAAGTAACTCCACAGAGTAACTCTGCACCCAGCCTCCTTGTTGGCATCCCTAACAGTCATCTTGAATGGCTTTTAGTCTTGCTGTGTGTAAAATTTGTCTGTAGGATGCAATAGTTCTGGACATGCAATTCTGTTATACCTTGTAAAATCCTCCTCTCTCCCTCCTCCTCCTCTCCCTCCTCCTCCTCTCCCTCCTCCTCCTCTCCCCTCTCCTCTTCTTTCACTTCCCCTCCCTCCTCCCCCACTTCTTCTTTCCCCTCCTCCTCCTCCCCCTCCTCCTTCCTCTCCTTCTTCTCCTCCCCCTCCTCCTCCCCCTCCTCCTCCTCTCCCTCCTCCTCTCCCTCCTCCTCTCCCTCCTCCTCTCCCTCCTCCTCTCCCTCCTCCTCTCCCTCCTCCTCTCCCTCCTCCTCTCCCTCCTCCTCTCCCTCCTCCTCTCCCTTCTCTTCCTCCTTTCTTTATTTTTTTGTACTCATTTTCCCACTAATTGAATTCCATCCCACTGGAAGACTCTATCAGGGCTCCTTTATATACTTCCCAGGTGACATGCCTCCTTAACTCTAACTTCTTGACAGTCTGGAGTTGCCTGGAAAGGGAGCCTCAACCGAAGGACTGCCCTGATCAGACTGGCCTGTAGCGGAGGCGGTGGGGGGGGGATGTCTGGATTGTATTTAATGTGGGAAGCCCCAGCCTGCTGGGCAGATCCATCCCCGGCCCAGCCTGAATGTGAGCCAGCAGGTGAGTTGGCGAGCTTTCTTTCATGGTTTCTGCATCAAGTTCCTTCTTGCACTTCTAACCAGTGTTGGCTGTGACCTGGAAGTGTAAGCCAAACAAACCCTTTCTTCCCCTAAATTACATTTGATCATGGTGTTTATCATAGCAACAGAAAGCAATCTAGAGCAACGAATGTTAAGTTATTTCAGTATTTCCTTTGACCCACTACACTGTGAGGGACACACTGTGCCTGTTGCCCTGTGCACACTAACCAGAGATCCGGTCATTATTATAAATCCAGATGAAGATTTCTGGGGTTCAGGGTGCCCTCAGTACCACTGGCTGATGCCCGATATCCCTACAACATGGTGTATGGAATCTCGCTGTGAGTGAAAGTTCTGTCTCCCTTGCCTTTGCCTACACTCAGTCACACAGATTCATACATCTTGTTTATTAAAAAGCTTTCCTTATAACCCTTTTTGGTCTGTATGCCTTTAGTGCCTATAGAAGGGACCTTATTTGCTATTTGGCCTCTAGTTAACTCGGGGCACGGGCTGCTGCTAAGGAGCTTTGTGGCCTCCCTTCCTCCTGTCTTTGCACCTCAGGATTTCCACATTCCAAGCATTGCTCCTTCATAGATTTTTTTTTTCTACAAACATTCAGAATGCCCTCCCACCTTCTTTCTCAACCCTCTGTAGCTTCAAAAATGAATCGAAACTTTAACTGTGAACACGTAAGTTTACATACAACATGGTAATGTCCGTACATGTATGTAATGTGTAATGATCACACCAAAGCAGCCAGGATTCTTCCTTTCTCCAAGAATTTGATTAATGGACCGAAGAGATGTCTCAGTGGTTAAGAGCATGTGCTGCTCCTCCAGAGGACCTGCTTACAATTCCCACAGGGCAGCCCACGACCACCTCCTACTCCAGCTCCAGAGAATTTGACACTCTCTACACACATATATAAAAATAAAATATTAAAAAGTGAGACTTGGGCCTGCACTAGATTCTCAGCATCAATGTGGCAGTTCACAACTGTCTGTTAACTCCAGGTCCAGAAGTTCAAGGGCACCATACATGTACATGGTGCACATAAATGCATGCATACAAACATACATACAAACATACATATATACATACATACAGGTAAAACATCCGTACACATAAAAAAACCTTTTAATAAAACAAAAAAATTAGTTTGATTGATGTATGATAGTTGTGCACATGTATGAAATAGAGTGTGTTTTTTTTCTATTTACATGTACAGTGCATACATGACCAGACAGAAATAAGTAGCATTTCCACCTCCATGTTACTTTGCTTGGAACCTCTGAACTTCCATTTTCCATTTCCATATCGTTTAGTAGATGCATACCAGACATTTATGACAGAGAGACTAGCCAGACATCAGTGCCTCATGCTGTTTTATTTTATGGTTTCCAGATGTGTGTTTGCTATTTGTGCATGCATGTGTTGGTGTAATAAGTGTGCGTGTGTGTGTGCATGTGTGTGCACATGCATCCATGCATGTGCATGTACATGTGCATGTGTTTGTGTGTGTGAGTATGTATGTGTGTTTGTGTGTAGGTATGCATGCATATGTATGAGACAGTATATGAATTCAAGCAATCATGTGTGCACATTCATGTGTGTACATGTGTGCATATGCATGTGTGTTTGTACATGTGTATAGTGTGTGCGTGTGTATGTATGTATGCACATGTGTGAGAGCATATGAGTGCATGCAAGTGTGTAAGTGTGTGTGTGTGTGTGTGTGTGTGTGTGTGTGTGTGTGTGTGTGTTTATTATGCCCCATTATATCTAGAATTGCTCCCTGTAGATGTGCAGGCTTCATTATCTCCTCTTTTCCATCCCTTCATCTTCTCTGTCCTTCCTGTTTTCCACTTCACCAATGTTCTCTTCAACTCTGTCTGGTTCCTTTTTCAATCTACCTCCTGAGTAGAAAGGTTTTTGTCAGCATTGTTCTATTCTCCTGTGTCTCTTTGGCCACTTCTCAGTTCAAAGGACTTGTGTTCATACTTTCTGATCATTCCAACATTCTCTAGCTCTTACCTTTGTGCTTAGTTGACACGTGTGATGGGATCTACTCAATGGGATGAGACAAGAGGCCCATCCTCCGCTGCTTTAACACATCATTGCTTACTGGTTTGGTTTGGATGAGGACTGTTCCCTGAAGGCTCATGTGTTTGAATACTTGTTCCCAACCTGGGGTTCTGGAAGCTCCAGGAAGTGAACCATCACTGAAGAAAGTAGGATCTTGAGGTTGGGGTTCTAAGTTTATAGCCTGGCCCTGCTTCCTGCCCTGTCTCTGCTTCCTGATCTGCTCAGATGTGAACAAGCAGCCTCCTGCTCCCGGCACCAGCTCTGGGGGTAGTGGCTGCTGCTGCCAGCACACCTTCCTCTGCATGGAAGGCCACACCGCAAAAGCTTGAGCTAAAGTAAACCCATGGGATGATGTCATTATGCAGCAAGGCGGGTCCAGGATAAGGCATAGCCTATCATTGGATGAGAAGGAAGGGAGGGCGGGGAAAAGTCTAGGAAGGAGGGAGGAGGAGGAGAGACGATCAAGTTGGAGTCTATGGAGAAGGATAGTTCAGATTTAGGTGAACTAGATTGATTTTGTCTTGTCTAGGTGGGTGGTTTATATCTTTATCAATCAATGACAGTGAATTTATTGTGTGGATAAATTCCAAATTGAGAAATTGACATACAAATCTAATTGCTAATAAATTACAAGTTTCTGGAACTTTGATTTTACCAGGTAAAGAGGACAATGTGTGGAAGAAATGGCTGAGAGGCAGCTGGAGCCTGCGGATCTGGTTTTGTTGCCCAAAGAACAAGGTGTGTGTGTGTGTGTGTGTGTGTGTGTGTGTGTGTGTGTGTGTGTATGCATGCCAGGCCAGGTAACTACTGCCTAGGGGACAGCGCGGAGAGGGCTGCTAAAAGGGAGACAACCAGGAGAGGGTGGCTTGCAGACCAGCGGGAACTTATAGAAAACGTTCTTTTTAAATTTTTACCACAACATAAACCTTTACAAGAAAGTAGATGGAGAAAGCCTGAGAACAACCTACTAAGCACCTGGACTACAAGTACTAAACACAGAAACCCACCTCCCACCCTGCACCCCCCACCGGTGGATTGCAAGTTACCAAACATGGAGACCTCCTGTGTGGTTGTTTGAGTGAGGACTCCCCAGGCCCTCCAGGCTCATAGATTTGAATACTTGGTTCCCAGTTGGTGGAACTGTTTGGGAAGGATTTGAAGTTTCAAAAGCCCACACCGCTTCTCTCTGTCTCTCTTTGTCTCTCTGTCTCTGTCTCTCTGTCTCTGTCTGTCTCTGTCTCTCTGTCTCTGTCTGTCTCTGTCTCTCTGTCTCTGTCTTTGTCTCTGTCTCTGTCTCTGTCTCTCTGTCTCTCTGTCTCTCTGTCTCTGTCTGTCTCTGTCTGTCTCTGTCTCTCTGTCTCTGTCTGTCTCTGTCTGTCTCTGTCTCTCTGTCTCTGTCTGTCTCTGTCTCTCTGTCTCTGTCTGTCTCTGTCTCTCTGTCTCTCTCTGTCTCTGTCTCTGTCTCTCTGTCTCTGTCTCTGTCTCTCTGTCTCTCTGTCTCTCTGTCTCTCTGTCTCTCTCTCTCTCTCTCTCTCTCTCTCTTTGTGGATCAGATATAACTTCTCAGCTACTGTTCCAGCACCATGCTTGCTGCCCTGCCTGCCATGATCCCGTCACAATGGTCATGGTCTAACTCACCGAAACTGTGAACCTCAAATCCAATGTTTTCTGAGTTGGCTTAGCCATGGTGTTGGATCACAGCAGTAGAAAAGTAACAAAGACCCACCTATAGACCCTTGCTCGGAAACATGCTACCAACCATCTCAATAAAGCACAGAAAAAGACCCCTGCAAATGCCGTTTGTACCAAAGGTTTTAAAGCATGTGAGTCGCAGCCAACTTCATCTCTCAAAGGGAGGAAGTCAGTTTTAAATGAGTCTGGGAAGTTGGTGCTGTATGGTAGGTTCATGGTCAACGATGACTGAGTGAATTAACGAGTATGTTTGCTTAGACCAATTCAAGTGATAATCTTCTCTTTCAGGAATCTGTACGGATTGCTTTAATTTTCCTCATTTTCCTCTTCCTCCTCCTCCCTTTCTCCTCCTCTTCCTTTCCCTCTTCCTCCTCCTCTCGCACCACCTCCTTCCCTTCCTCTTCTTCCTCCCCTTTTTCCTCCTCTTCCTTCTCTTCCTTCTCCTCTTTCTCTTCTTCCTCTTCTTCTTCTAGCAGGGTGTGCTGAATAGATTTTGTCAACTCAACACAGTTGGAGTATACGTCAAGGAAGAGGAAACTTCAGTTTAAAAAATGGCCTTTGCAGATTGGCCTGTGGAGAAGCCTGTGGTGCATTTTCTTGATGGATGATTGATCTCAGAGGGCCCAGTTCACTCTGTAGATGGTACCACTCCTGGGCTGATGATCCTGAATGTTATGAAAAAGCATACTGAGCAAGCCTTGAAGAGCAAGCCAGGACGTAACGCCCCTCCATTTCCTCTACTTCAGTTCCTGCAAACACGTTTTTGCCTTGAATCCCTGTCTTGCTTTTACCTCAAGTATGAGCAAAACAAACCCTCTCCTCTGTAAATTGCTTCAGCCATGGTATTTTTTTTTCATAGCAACAGAAACCCTAAGACACAGGATTTCACAAATACTTGAATGTCCTTGAATCCACTGTGTAGCTAAGGAGGATCCTGAACCTCTGATCTTTCTTCGTATTCCTTCTGAGTGCTGGGATTGCAGGCACGTCTCACCACTCAGTTTAAGTGAACCAGGGCTCCCTGGATGCCATGCAAACTTCCAACCAAAAGACCCCCACACTAGGTCCTGGAACCTGTTTGTTCTTGAGAATGACGCTAGGCCCCATGATGGGCACTTTGCCCAACCTTCCTCCAGCTGCACCGACAGAAACCACACAGGGACCACTTTTGCTGTCTTTGGGTTGCTTTGTGTGGAGGCAATCCAAAAGCCTCTGAAGTATCCTCTCAGACTCCGTCTCAGTCAGGGTTTCTATTCCTGCCCAAACATCATGACCAAGAAGCAAGTTGGGGAGGAAAGGGTTTATTCAGCTTACACTTCCACATTGCTGTTCATCACCAAAGGAAATCAGGACTGCAACTCAAGCAGGTCAGGAAGCAGGAGCTGATGCAGAGGCCATGGAGGGATGTTACTTACTGGCTTCCTTCCCCTGGCTTGCTCAGCTTGCTTTCTTATAGAACCCAGGACCACCAGCCCAGGGATGGCACCACCCACCAGGGGCTGGGTCTTCCCCCCTTGATCACTAGTTGAGAAAACGCCTTATAGCTGGGCCTCATGGAGGCATTTCCTCAAGGGAGGCTCCTTTCTCTGTGATAACTCCAGCTTGTGTCAAGTTGACACACAAAACCAGCCAGTACAGACTCCAACCTCAGGGTCCATGAGGAAGGAGGAGAGGCGTTGCAAACCCATACGGTTCCCTCATGGTGATTATATAAGTACAGAAGTGTTGGCACTCCTTGCAGCTTTCTTGACTAGCAGGGATGGAAGGGTGGCTGACTGCTTCCAGCTCACTCACAAGCAGAAGCTCTAGGCATGCACTGTACCAGAGCTGAAGCCCTGGCTTGACTGCCCAGGTCGTCAAATAAAGCAAAAGTGGCCCAAATAAACCTAACTGTCAGATAAACATGAATGGTCTCAGTGAAACATGACACGGGTGTCTCAGCTACGGTTTCTATTGTGGGACAAAGCATCTTGACCATCAAAGCAAGTGGGAAAGGAAAGGATTCATTTGACTTCCACATCATAGTCCATCACTGGAGGAAGCCAGGACAGGAACTTGAGCAGGGCTGGAACTGATGCAGAGGCCATGGAGGGGTGCTGCTTACTGGCTTGCTCAACCCGCTTTCTTAAAGAACTCGGGACCACCAGCTCAGGGAGGCACTGCTTACAATAGGCCGGGCCCTCCCCAAAGGATCACTGATTGAGAAAATGCCTTACAGCTGGACCTCATGGAGGTGTTTTCCCACCTGAGACTCCTTCCTTTCTCATAATTCCAGCTTATGTCAAATTGACACAAAACCAGCCACTATGATGGGATAAGCTCACATTAAAGGTTATTTATCGTCTGTCTGAAAGTCAAGCCCAACCGGGAATGCCGTAAGCATTTATTTTCTAAGTCTCGCAACTATATTCTCAGGGGGTGGCAAGCCTGTGTTGCTTCCAGCATTTCCCCTGTCTCTCCCCTGCCCTCCCTCCCCCAGGCCCGCTCCCTCTCTCCCTCCCTGAAACCACAATCTGATCCCACAGAAGCTGTGGTCTTCGACTAAGACACTCTTTCAGTCTTCAAAGGAAAGGCTCATTTGTCTGAAAACTCAATTCAAAAGGAAACGTCTTTTAAACCCTCTTTAACCCAAATCACTAGCAATTCCCCCGGTTCCTTTGCTGATCTGGGTGGCTGTGGTGAAGGGCAAACTCTCTTCCCCACCACAGCCCCTCATTTTCTTCCGTAGCCTTTGCACCTTTGAAGTGAGGATCGGCACTAACTAAGACTAGTGCTTAAAGTAGGAGCTTTCAAAGCCCCTCGACCCGGTTAAGTCACCCGTGCCCTACTTTGGCAAGATACGTTTGAAATCTTCAGCTCCATGACAACAAACTTCCTTTACAAAATGTTGTAAGAAGCCCGAGGAGAGGAAAGTAATAAAGAACCGTCTCCCCGGCGGGTTAGTTCCAGCTTCTAGAACTTTCCTCATTCGTGACAGGCTGATGTGTGCTTCCATAATGTGCCAATTACCTGGAAAGGTGTTTCAGAAGAGCAAAGCCCTCCACAGACATTCTTCTGGGACGGAGGTCCAGCTTTGGGAGACCACCTTCGGTGGGGGAATTTATAGATTTAGATGGGTGGGATGGTGCCAAGGGATCTCCCCCCCCCCAAACTATAAGATAAGGTAGTGAAGAAATGAAGGCTTTGATAAGGAACAGTTAGGGGCAGGGGTGGGGGTGGGGGTGGGGTTGCGGGTGTGCTTTCTTCTACCGTTTGTCTTTTTGGGGGATGAGTACTGCTTTGCATGCTCCAGAAGTTCCCGTTGGCTCCTAAACCTCAGCCATATCTGTTTCATGTCTCTCGTGTTCTAACAGAGCCAGGATTGTGTGTGTGCTTCCCATGGCTGTCACACATACCTGAGACCCTCCCCCCCTCCCTCCACACTTGTAAACTGAAAAGGCTCCCAGTTCTGAAAGTTTCATCTCATGATCAATCATTGGCTGCCTTTTGTCCCTGTGGGGAGCGGCAGACAATGGGGACCCAGCTGAGGAAAGCTGCCCACATCTCGACAGGAAACAGAACACAGAAGAAGGGGTCCCACCCTTCCCACCGAGGCAGGCTCCAGAGTTAAGAAACTCCAGTAGGTCACACCTCCTGATGGTCTCATTTACTCTGAATAGCATCATGCTGGAGAGTTTCAGAAAACGCGCTTCTGGTGGCCACGTATGTTCAAATGATAGCAACAGAGGGGCCAGGAGCATGACCCAGATAGTAAGAAGCTTGCTGCACAAACGTAAGGCTTCAACTTTAATCCTCACAACCTACCGGAAAGGCAGGTGCAGCGGGGTGGACCTGTAATTCCAGCGCTGGGGAAACATGGGCAGGAAGGCCCTTGGGGCTTGCTGGCCTTGTAACCCCAGCAGAATTGGTGAGCTCCAGGTTTGGGAAGAGACCCTGTTCAAAACGTAAAGCAGAGGGGGAGACACGGGACCTCTGCTTTGGACGCTCACGTAGAACATTCACGTGCGCACGAAGTTATAAAGCTAGACCCAGCCCCTGGCATGTCAGACGGAACTCGCTAAAGTACATCAGCGTAATTGGAAGTGTGTCTGAAGGGCCTGTGGTGTGGGGAATCCCCCTCCCAGGCTGGTTCACTGCGGAACCCAGTCTGGATCCAGAGTGATTCGATGAAACATCCCCAAGGACTCGGTTGCCCATCCTGGACCCAGCTAGAGACTCCTGAAAGCATGACCACCACAACCGGAATGAGCCCTTGAGATAGAGTCACGTTGGATTCTGCTCAATCTGCAGTTGGCTGATCAGGCTGCGCATGCGTAGAGACCACCGCGCCTGCCCCTCTCCAAGGGCTAGAGATGAGCCTCTATGTGTCAAGTCTATGGCCACCTCTTTTCCTCCTGTTGAATGAATGGGAAGGTTTGGAAGCCACGGATGGATCCCCAAGGTCACCCCAGGTTGCCTACATCTACCTCACAGCATCACCGAAGGTGGTGTCACCCGGTCCAGGAGCTTTGCCGCGTGCCCCAGCCCCACCGCCTGCCTCTCCCTTGCGACGCTGCTTGCCTGCGGTGGTTGATTGCAGATGCCACAGTGAAGCTGGAGCTGGGATGAGATCTTAGCACCCTGCACTCCCAAGGCCTTTGTAGCCTCGCAGCTGTGGCGTTTCTCCCCACCACCGCGGTATGAGTCTCTGGGTGTCGCTGAGCGTCGAGTCACCAGGTGTACCTCTAAGTAGCAAAATTAGGAGCCATTCAGTGTTTTAGTGGTGCAATTAGCTTCCCAGTATGAACACCGAGATTTTTTCTAATTAAAGCAGGAACTGTTTCTCGGTCTATAGTAATCTCATTTAAAGTGTGTCCAAAACACTTGCCACGCTTTGTTTCAGAGCATGGGGCCTGCGCCTGCTTTTAAATGACGTGAAAATCGAGCCCCGGGAAGCCACATCCTTGATGGTTCTTCAACAGACGCCTTGGCATGGCTGGGCTCTACACATACAGACACACACACAGACACACATAGACACACACAGACACACACACAGATACACACTCAGACACACAGATACACACACAGATACAGACACACACACACATGTGTGCGGGACTGAACTGTGCGAGGATGCTGGCTCCTCCTTGAAGACTAGCTCAAGAGTCTATGTGAGAGATGCAAAGATGCCTTCCCTGTAGCAGACACAGACACACAGACACATAGACACACAGACACACACACACACACACACACACACAAACGCAGACACACACACAGATACACAGATATACACAGAAACACACACATAGACACACACAGACACACACACAAACACAAACAGACACACAGATACACAGATATACACACAAACACACACATAGACACATACACACACACAGACGCATACACACACAGCCACCATAATGAACAGATTCAAACTTAGGAGCAAATCTAAACAAAACACTAAATCAAAGCCTCACCCAAGAGTCCCACTCCACTGTCACCCAGACTTTTCCATAGCAGCAATTGAGTTATTTCTGTGGGGTGGGGGAGGAGGACAGGGGATGGCCCAGAGACGAACAGTTCAGAGGATTGGAGTTCACATCCTAGCAAGCATGTACATCAGCTGGCAATTGCATGTCATTGATGGCATTGGCCAGCCTCCATGGGCACTTGCACCTACACATGTGGAGTTAATAGTAATGTTTTAAGACTTTCTGCACATCATTACATATACACATACATATTTCCTGTGTGTGTATAATACAATCATCTCTTCCTCACCTACTCCTTCCTCTCCCGCTAGGGTTTCTTTTTTTCTACACTCCCCTCCTACCCACATATCCTGTATTTTAATGAGTTTCACCATATAGGGCATGGGTGGGGGGGGGGGCTATGAACCAAAGCACAGGTCTGTCCCAGCCATGTTCCTGTTCCTTAGCCCCTCTTTCACCACCCTCTTCCCAGATAGTGGTCATGAGCATTCCAAACTCTGCTTAACACACAAGACACTCACTATACTTCTGTGCCTGCTGGTTTCATTTAACACAGGGCCCCAAAGTTCATCCACGCTGCAAGGGACAAAATCGTGTTATTTTGGACTGTTATTCATGTGCTTAGACAGTCTCCCTATATAGCCCTGGCTAGCCTGAGATTCACAATGTAGACCAGGTTGGCCTTGAACTTGTGTTATTCATGCCTCTGCCTCTCCAGTGCTGAGACTACAGGTATGCACTGCTATACCTCTGTGTGTGTGTGTGTGCACATAAAAATACACACCCATATATACATATACATATACACACATGTCTACATATTTACATTCACACACACATAAATGCACACACATACACACATACATATATGCATACACACATATACACATACACACATACATATATGCATATATACATATACACACATACACATACACACATAATATATACATATACAACATACATATATACACATACACACATACACATATACATATACATATACATACGTATACATACATATACACATACAATCCATTGTGTTTTCCCATTGACATGAAAACATACAGCATGAAGTCTTCTCTTATATTAGATATTGTCAAATAGTAAAATATTACATATAGTTGAATTGTATATAAAATATGGTTTATATACAAAATATAAAATATAATAGATTATACATCACCAAATAATAAAATATTACATATATTTGAATTATATAAAATATAATACATTCATTTATATTCATCTGTTCATCATTTATCTACAGATCTATCCTCCAACCTGTATTTCTATCACATGTACATTACCAATCTTTCAACCTATATATCTACTGCCTACATATTATCTATCTGCCGATCATCTGTCGTTTATCTAATTCTATTTCTCTTCTACATATTTATCTTCCAGTTATCACCTTTCTTTCCCCGTCTGCACTCCCTGCATCTCCTTATGCACTCCTCTATCCATAGACTCCCATCTCAGCTCATTGCTGATGCTCTTATGCACTGAGCTCTAACAATCCTGAGTACAAAGGAGGGGATGTCTTTTCCTTCCTTTTTCCTGACCTAGGGGAAGGCACTGGGCCATATCGACTTCTGACTTTTGAGGTTCCCATATCTATAAAGATACTTCTAATTTCCATCCTCACCAACAGTGTTTGAGGGCTCAGCTTCCTGAATTCCATTCAGGCTGAGCTCCACACAGCACGGGACTCATGATGGTGAGCGCCAAGAGAGTTGGTAGATTGCAGATCCAGAACCTTGGACAGCGCCCAGCACGCTGCCTCTGCTGCTGCTGCGTCTGCGGTAGTTGAAAGAAACAAACTATCAGAGTGAAGTTAGGAACTCAGACTGGGAAGGATTGCGCATTATTACAGCGGGTACAGCCCTCTGCACACAGCATCTGCCCACTTCTCTGACTCCTTTCTATGAAGACACAGAGGTCTCTGAGTATCCACTGTTCTTAACTGTTCTTAAGCCCCTCAAATGCAATCGAATCCAGAGTCTCCTTTCACTCTCCCTGGAGAAGTTGTATGGAGCTCTTTCTTTCCTTCTGGTCCGTCTAGAGTGTGCTCTCACCTCACTGAGAATCTCCCCACCACGTATCGTCCTTATGAGAGCATGGTCAAGTACTAAATGAATCCTGGTGCCTGCTGCACAGGAGGGTGATGGGGAAGACAGCCAAGCTCAGGTGGCACCTGTGCAAGTCCTGGGCTAACTGGGCATCTTCCGACAGTGCCCACCCCAAAGACAGATCATCACTTGCCCCTTGGGTTCAAGGACGGGTTGTCATCAGATGCTGGCTTAGAGGATGAAGAGGTTCCTCCCACACTGTGCAGCTTGAAAGGTTATTGCCTCCTCTCCTGTTGTTTAAAAATATCCCTCAGTGGGAAAATGCATCGCCCCAGGGAGCAACAAAATGGGCTGGCGTGGTAAGCAAGCGGCACTTTCTGAAATCCAGTAGAGAAGCCAGCAGCAGCTTGCCTGGGAGTCAACAAGAGGGCCTGAGACTTCTGCTCTTTGCAGCTTGGAACACACAGGGCGGTGAAAACCCACTAGGAACCTCCAGAGAACACTGGCTGGATGAGGGCTTGATCTGCCTTCAGGCTTGGGGAGGAAAGGCTGTGTCTGCGATCTGAAGGTGCATAAGGCCTGGGCGGCGGTGTGGGGGTGGGGCTTATTCACAACAAACATTATCTCCCTGTCCCATATGCCCAGCTTTCTATTTAGAGCTAATTTGCTGTGGCACGCACTGTGGAGTCCCAGGGGAGAGGCAAGTTCTCGGGCACTCGGCCAGGCAGCCCCTCACTACCTTACTCATTGCAGCCAGCCTGAGGGAGCAGGTTCCATGTGGTGGGCTCGGGGCTGGGGGAGTTCCCTGAGCAGACCTCTGGGGCTGCAAGCTTACTGCAGAGTCTTAACGGGGGAAAATGCCCAGCCTGGGAGTCCCTTCTAAATAAAGTTCCAGAACCGAACGACTCTGTGCTGCTATGGTGCTGCAGCTCTTCTCTCCAGTTTTCTGTTGCGTGGCCTTATCTGTGGCTTAGGAGGGAAAAGAGGAGACTGGGCTCTCAAGCTCTTGGGCCGGTCTCCTGCAGGCTATTAACTTCTTCCCCTGTGTCCCCTGCAGAGATGACAGTGCTGACTGCTCCCTCACAGTCAGCAGGGGGCATCTCCATGAGACCCAGCAGATGCGCCCTGAGCTGAGTGTGAAACTGGCAGGCAGTATCACCCTGTGAGTTCTGTCCCCTTCTCCATTTGTTCTGTCTCCTCCTGGAGGTCACGGGCCCTGTGACCCCACACTTGAGGGAAGCCAAGCCCACAAAGCCCTGGACTCTGGAGATGGGGTGCCAGGGACACCTTGCTGCCTGTTTTTCTCTCTGCTCTCCACAAACTCCCACATTAAATACCATCTTTGTCCTTGTAGCAAACTCCTGCCCCCCACAGTGATGCCTGGATGCTTACCTTAAGCTCCCGGAGATCAGAGCCGGAGAGAGAAATTTGTGGTTCTAACTCGGGTCTGCCTCCCTCCCACTGTCTCCCCTCCCCGCCACCCTCCTTTGATGGTAGCCCTGTTTTTCCTCGGTGTTTAGGCAGAGGCTGTCTTTGCTTCCCTTCCCCCTCCCACCCCCATGGAAAAGCTGCAGACTCCACTTCAGAGGGTTTCTAACAGACTTGGAGTGAGCCTTTCCTCCCTACCCACTGTGGCTACATCTAGGGCTCCCTCTCCCTCTTCCTCTCCCTCTCCTCCCTCTCCCTCTCCCCCCCCCCCCCGATTCCTTTTCCCTCCCCATTCCTCTTCCCTCCTCCTCTCTCCTCCCCCCTCTCTTCCCTCCCCTTCCTTGTGTGTGTGTGTGTGTGTGTGTGTGTGTGTGTGTGTGTGAAAGGTCAACCTCAGATGTCATTCCTCAGGCACTGTCCATGCTGGTTTTAGAGATAGAGTCACATGGGGACCTGGCACTCAACAGTTAACCAAGCTGATTGCCCCAGGGAGCCCAGGGTTCTGCAGGTCTTTGCTTCCAGGGACTGAGATACAAGCCTAAACCATCCATGTATGACTTGGCTGAGGAACTGAACTCAGGTCCTCAAGCTTGCAAGGCAAGTGCTTTACTGACGAGCCCTTAGCTCTCCTTTTACTAAGCCCTCCTACAGTACAGCCCGGTTACCAGGTAACTGAGCACCAGGTAACTTGATGGCCATCGCAGGTCTCCACTGGGTGTCACGTAGAAATCTAGTGTTTTCCATTGTAATCTAGCATGGCTGTGTCTCCCACAAACAGTCAACTTCCTCTTTCAGTTTCCTTTGTGAGCTTCACTGTCACCTTGACCAGATTTAGAATCCCATAGGCGTCTCTGTGTGTGCGCAGGGCGACATTTCCTGATGGGTTAGGTGAGGAGGGGAAGACTCACCCCGGTAGGAGCCGGGGCCTCAGACTGAGTAAACACGCAGAAGGCAGGCCAAGCATGCGCACTCGCTCCTGTCTCTCTGCTTCCTGACTGTGGGTGCGACGTGACTCGCTGCCTCATGCTCCTTCTGCCTTTCTCTCCAAACGGGACAAAACACATTTCCTGTTTCCAGTGGCTTCTTATCGGGAGTTAATTTTCGCGCACAGCAAGAGGGAAAACAAGGAATTCCTCCTTCTAAACATTTACCTTGCAGCTGGGCTTAAGATTGAACTGGGATGGCCAGGACTCGGGTGCAGAATCCTCTGTGCTTCAGGGAATCGCACAGCATCTACAGTCTTCCTAATGCTGAGACCCTAATGCTGACAGTTCCTCCTGTTGTGGTGACCCCTAGCCATAAAATTATCGCATTGCTACTTTGTAACTGTTAATTTCGCTACTGGTATGAGTTATAAAGTAAACCTATGGCATGCAGAATACCCGACATGCGACCCCAAAGGGGTGGACCCACAGGTTGAGGACCGCTGGTTGAGCCCTTCATGACTCCAGAGGTGGGCTTTCTGGCCAGGTTCCTGCGGTCTCTGGTATAGCAACAGCGAGGACTGAAAAAACTAGACTTGGCTCGGATGCCATCTCCTACCACCTCTCTCCCTCCCCCAACTCGAGAGCACTTGCGAGGGCTTCTCCGGTTTATGAAAATTTCACTTCCCCTGAGAAAGGCTTTCAACACACTAAGAGGGCTTTATCATCTTCAGCTCAGCTGTACGAAACACCTTCGTAGCTGCTCCTTTACATGTGCGACTTCGCTGGGGTCCTGGAGAGACTGAGAACTCAGCCCGGGCTGCAGAGGCTCCGCCTCCAGGAAGCCTGCTGGAAACCTCACAGTAGCCAGTTGGCTTCCCCCAAAGGATGTTCCGATGTGCCCGTTCGATGCATTTTTCTTAATTTTCTTAAACCTGGCCTAATTCCACCTTAAATTAACGTTAAACAGCTTTATTAAGGCAAATTGACTTCAATCTCTGGGCTCCCCAGGAGCTGGCAAGCTTCAGCAGGCTCCGGTGGCTTCAGTGGGCTCTGAAAGCTCTTTCTGCAGCTTCATAAGATGAGGAGCATCGAGGCTGGGAATGCCAACGTCTAGATGATTAAGCTGCATTGTCCTTTGTCAGGGCTTTAATTGCTCACAGTAGGACTGCTGTTAACAGCAGACTTGTAATCTCTCTCACACCGCACCCTGCAGCCAGCTCATATAAAGATGGAGAAACCCAACCACAAAGGGAGTCTCTAGGGCCAAGGAAGTAGCAACTAAAGGCACAGCGATGGCAGCATCCTAGCAATGGCCTGGCCTCCTCTTCCTCTGGAAACCCAGACAGACAAAGATCCTATCTTGAGCAACGGGGCCCTGTGCAAGATGGCGTAGGGGACCAGTGAGCATGGTGCTTGGCATCTTCTGCAAACCTAGGCACAGCAGCAATGGCTGAGCCTCTACAGCCTCAACTGAATACTCTTCCTCGCTCAGCTCAGGATCCTGCTGCCTAACCACAGAGGTAGAATGGATTTCTTTGCTCTAACTGGGAAAAGTCAGCTCCAAAGTATGGTGTGTACCAATATAGATGGCGGGTGGACCTTAGAGAGGAGAGGAAGAGAGTAGAAGGAGTGGGAGAGAGGAAAAGAGGGAGAAAGAAGGAGATGGGGAGAGAGGAGGAGGAGAGAGGCAGAGAGAGAAAAGGAGAGAAGTAGAGAGAGGGAGAGGGGAACAGAGGGAGGGAGGAAGAGAGGGAGGGAGGAACAGAGAGAGAGAAGGAGAGAGGGGAGAGAAGAGGGAGACAGAGGGAGGGAGGGAGGAAGAGAGGGAGAGAGAGAGGGAAAGAGAGTCAGAGAGAGGGAGAGGGAGGGAGAGAGGGAGGAAGAGAGAGTCAGAGAGAGGAAGGGAGAAGAGAAAGGGAAAAAGGGGGGAGGGAGAGGGAGGGAGAGAGGGGGAAAGAGAGTCAGAGAGAGGGAGAGGGAGAGAAGGAAGGAGAGAGGAGGAGAGAGGGGAGAGAAGAGGGAGACAGAGGGAGGAAGGGAGGGAGGAAGAGAAGGAGGGAGAGAGAGAGGGAAAGAGAGTCAGAGAGAGGGAGAGGGAGAGAGGGAGGGAGAGAGGGAGGAAGAGAGAGTCAGAGAAAGGAAGGGAGAAGAGAAAGGGAGAGAAGGGGGGAGGGAGAGGGAGGGAGAGAGGGAGGGAAAAAGGGAAGGAGAGAAGGAGGAGAGATTGTGTTGAATGTTACAGACTGGAACTGGGTGCTTGCGCACACAGTTGAACAGATAGGCATGGGAGTGTGTGTGTGTGTGTGTGTGTGTGTGTGTGTGTGTGTGTGTGTGTGTGTGTGTGTGTTCCTGTGTCTACATAGACGATGGACAGACATGGGAGTGTTTTTGTATGTGTAGAGGGATAGATAGTATATTTATTGTACACACACACACACACACACACACACACACACACACGTTTAACATTAAATATCTCTATCCCCAGATCCAGTAGCAGCTCACCACAGAGCTGTAGAAAGGATGATTCGCCTCCCCACTCACAGGACGAACAATTCTGCCCCCACTAGGCAGGCAGCTGTGCCTCCTGACGGACCCTGGTAGGCAGTGAAGGGCATTGCCAGTTACTACAGAGCTGAGAAAACTGCTAAGGACTCCCCTGGTGCCTACTCAGACCCTACTGACTTACAAGTTGTGTACTTCCAGGGCACTCCCACCTCTCACTAGTAGGTCATGTCGAACCTACTTTACTTTTATCAGCTACTTTTACGTAGCCATGGCTTTCTGTCCTCTCCCGTGTGCCCTGGCTTATCAGCTGTGCCCCCGCAGATAGCTTTAAACTATGCAAAACAAGGAGTTTTCAAACAATGCCTTGCCCCAAGAGACTCCATTTTGAAGATGGAGGATCGCTGGACAGCTAGGTGGACACTGCAGACACCTCTTACCAGGCACCGCACGGGAGACACAGACTGGTAAAGAGCTCCTTCCCAAGAATGGAAAGTGTCTCACATGTTGGACGTGAGTTCAGACTGGAGGGGCACACAGGTGACTTAGAATTATGTATCAGGCGAACCAATATTGGAGAATCTACCCAATACTCCGGTCTGAAAGAAGAATGCAGAGCTCACTGGGAAGCAATAAAAAAAAAAATTAACTACAGAGACAACAACCCCATTGGCCTGTTGTCTGACAGCCTGGTGTCTGTGCCAAGGAACCAACAGACAGAGAAGTACAAACTATCCAAGGGAGTAGTTCTGCCTCAGGCCTGTCTATGTTCACTGGTCTGGGTGGGTCCTGGTCTTACTTTTACAGCCTCTCCTGCTCTTTCTCCCAAGCCTGACTCTAAATCATCATCGTCATCGTCACCACCACTACTGTCCCACGCGACCTCTCGCCGGCAAGAAACACTTGGGTACATAGAAATCCTTGTTGTGACCAAACTTTTATTAATACCTTAAGGAGAAGCCTCGCCACGCCAACATGGCGCGCTTATATACACCCTAGCACGGCGCATCTACACCTGATTGGTTGTTTACCCATGATCTCATAAGGCACGCCCCGGAGTGGGCAAAGGCACTCTTGCACATGCGCACAGTTAACTTCCTGAAAGGGAGTCGGCTGGCGCGGCGAAGGCTAGCGCCATCTTGTAATGGCGGAGGCTATCCTGGCCTTCCACGTGGGGCGCAATGGAAGCCAGCGCCATCTAGTGGTGGCGAATGTTATTGCAGCCCTCTACACACTACCACCACCATCACCACCATCATCACCATCACCACACTATCACCACCATCATCACCACCACCATCACCACCATCACCATCATCACCACCACCATCATTACCACCATCATCATCACCACCACCATCACCACCATCACCATCATCACCACACTATCACCACCACATCATCATCACCACCACCATCATCACCACCATCATCATCACCACCATCATCACCACCATTAACATCACCATCACCACCACTACCACCACCATCATCATCACCATCACCACCATTAACATCATCATCACCACCACCACCATCACCATCATCATCACCATCACCATCACTACCATTAACATCATCATCATCACCACCACCACCACTACCATCACCATCATCATCACCATCATCACCATCAACACCATCACCAGCACCATCATCACCAGCAGCAGCAGCAGCAGCAGCAGCAGCAGCAGCAGCAGCAGCAGTAGCAGCAGCAGCAGCAGCAGCAGCAGCAGCAGGAGCAGCAGCCTTTCCTGCAGACCTCCAGCCTGGGTTTGTTCTTGACTCCCACAGAGACTATCTTTACCCCACCAGCTCCCCTCTCTCAGCCTCTGAAATGCCTTGAGTTCTGCCCTGACCTCTTTAACCACCTCCCCCTTATCCATTCTGTGACCTCACACATACATAAAGACATAAAGAAGGATATAACTCCTGTGTGCCCTGTAATGTGTGATCTGAGAGTTAATGTTGGTAGTTAATATTAGGATAGAAACCCATGTTTGCCTGAACTGGGGCTATCAAGAAAAGCGGGTCTTCTTCCAAGTACTGCTGATGAAGCTATCCTGCATTGCGAATCGTTGCTGCTCAATACATCCTGAAGATGTGGGAAGACACAAGCATGTCCCTCTTCCCCTGATGTGGCACTCTCCAGGCACTGGTCCTCAGGACCTGGGCGGAGCCTCTGTGGAGGGTCACGGAGGGTCAGTGGCCCCTCCCGCTAGCATCTCTGAACCATGGGGCTCAGTCACATGCTGCTGAAGTGTCTTAACCACCTATCTTCAAGCAGAAACTACTGTGAACGGTAGTTCATCTTGAGATACACTAGAACTTCTTATCCCACCCCAAGGAGCAGGACCTGGAGGCCTTCTGACTCCCAGTGTCATACCTGTTAGGGAAGCAAGGACTCTTGATGGGCAGGGCTGGAGTGACTGTTGGTGGATCCCAGAGTGCCAGGCTTCTCTGAGCTTCTAAAGGACTCTTCATGACTGAGTTTAGTCTCTTTCTCATGTAGGATTCCTGTCTACAGAACGCCATCTCGGTCAGTTAGAGGAGGTCGCATGTAACCCTTGACCCAGTTGAAAGGTCTGTGGCAAATAAATTGGATGGGAGTTTGGGGGCTCAGGAATGTGCGGGAAATGAATCTTGAACAGCTCTTGCCCTCAAAGGTTAATTGGATGGGGACTGAGACCCTCTGGGATCAAGGGTGACTGTACTTAGTAATGGCCTACGGTTTGGGGAGTTTTCATTCCATCAGTGGGTCAGGCTGGGGTCTTCTTTAAACCAGAGTGCTCAAAGGAGAGCGTCTTGCCAATAGGAGGTGAAGAGAACTAAGGGGCAGGCACAAGAGACACCACACGGTGTCACCATCCCAAGAAGGCTATCCTGGCTTGAGCTCATGGAATCCACAGGAGAGGGGACAGGTAGGTGCCATTGGGTAGCTGGGACATGATCACACAAACACCCTTGCACCTGCACATTTCACTCTTTGTAATCTCAAGGGCCTGAGTAGCCATAAGGCATCACCAGCCCCCTTCCCGAATGAGACCTGGGGGCAACTGGCCCAACCCAGCTTGGGAGAGAGCCTGGGGTAGCACAAGCAGTGATGACACAGCCCTCCTCAGCTAAGGACACAGAGGGAGATGGGGTTCTCTCCTCGGCCCTTCCCCAGCCTTAGTGGTACAAGCCCCCCATTAGCCTTGCTCACCAGCTGTGCAGGCTTCTCTTTGTAAAGACCCCAAGGAGCACCTCCTGTCTCACAGTCACAGCTCTGACTCAAGGCTCTGAATGAATGTCACGGGACCTCCAGGGTCCCTTCCTCTCATGCTTTCCTCTCTCCTGCCATCCCAAAGACTGCAGAGCCTCTGCCCCCACCTCCAGTGGGAGATCTCTCCCACGATAGCACACACACCCGTCTGGTTTACTGTCAACGATACAGAAGCTTCTACAAAGAGGCAAATCTGGCACCCAACATCGGCTGTTCGCTCTCTGGAGATTAGAAGCCTGTGGACTTTCCTTCTAGACTGTTCTAATCAGGGCTAGAGAGACAGCTTCATAGGAAGAGGCATTCGTGCACAGGCAGGCACAATGACTTGAGTTTGATTCCTGGGTTTCACAAAGTAGATGGAGAGAATGGGCTTCTAAGTGTTGACCTCTGATCTTCATGTGTGTTCTGTGGCATACGTGTGCCCAACATGTGCATGTGTGAGTCTGTGTGCCCATATGCACACATGCCCACACACAAACACACATACAAACATGTACACATAAAAACATACACACAAACACACACATGCACACTCACATGTACACAAGTACACATGCACTCATGCACATACACAAACACACAAACAGGCACAGACACATGCACACACACAAACATGCACACACACATGCACACACACAAACATGCACAAACACACACATGTACACACAAATATGTACACACACAAACATGCACATACACAAATATATACAAACACACAAACTTTCTTTCTTTATCTCTCTCTCTCTCTCTCTTCATGGTAGCTGGGGCATGAGCTCCACACGTAAACAGAATAAGAATTGCACTGGAGAAAACTCAATCTTTAAAATGCATCCTGCACAAATACAAGGACAGGGGTTCAATACTCAGCCATGCCAGCCTCCTTGGGACATATAGACAAGGCAGTCTAATCAAACCAGTGAGCTCCAGGATCAGTGAAAGACTGTATCAGTGTGTGTATGTGTGTGTGTGTGTGTGTGTGTGTGTGTGTGTGTGTGTGTGTGTGTGTGTGTAGTGGAGCACTATTAGACTATTAGAGAAGACACACAACATCAAACTTTGGCCTCTGAATGTACACAGGTAAATATGTGTGTGGATACACAAAGAGTCTTGACAGCCCTAGGTCAGTCCCCACCCCCACCCTCCCCCACCCCCACCCTCCCCCACCCCTGTGTTTACCTAAGACCCTTCAGATCCTGAGCTGAGCATCAGGTTGAATGACCTCTATCTCAGGGGTCAAGACACAGACACGTTCCTGGAGGGCCTCACAGACTCAGGGGTGGGCTGGGCTGAGTTGAGTAGAGGGCCAGAGGACCAGGGGGCAGACTTCCTAGGAAGACTCTGGAGCTCCAGGGGTCATGGGTTCATAGATAGAGCCTATCGTGAGCTCCTATAGATATCAGGGTGGGGAGATCAGCTGAAGCCTGTGGCTGGGGGGAATGGCGGAGGTTTTGAAGCTTGCAACTTAACTTCTATGGCAAAGACAGCTAAGCAATGCTTCCCACACTGTATTTACCATGCATACGACTGTTATAATTTTACTTCGGCAGCCGTTTTTCTTCCTTGGAGAAACATATCCTTAATCTTGTTAATAAAAATCAATGAGAAGTTTCAAATCTGCACAAATAAATTCAGCATCGGGGTCAGTCTGCACACACCAGGCTCTACCTCATGAGGAACATCAGAGCCATCGACTGGACCCCAGGGCTCCAGATGAGAGGGCATGGGACCTGTCTTTCCGGAATCTTCCATCGTGACTGCAGTCTTCCAAGCAGCCCAAGACGATTACCTTTTTCAAACTTAAGCAATGTTACGGCTCCCTTGGAACGATACAACTCACCATTTGCCATTTTCGACTACATTTTTCCGTGATTAATAACCCGGGTTTTTAAAGTCTGTTCTCAGGGATTCTATTTTAATCTATATGTTGCTTCTAAATCAATAACCAATAACCAATCTGAGCTCATTTAGTACTAATTAGCTTTACGTAACACGGGTGTTTGGAGCTTGGCGGTCAATTTACGTGAAGGGTGCTCGGATTTTTTTTTCCTGAGGCTCTGCAGCTGTCTGCCATGTTGCACGCCCCTCCCCAAGTTCACTCTGAAGGAGAACAAAGTTCATTCCCACTCTCACCTCTAACCCAGTCCCTTCCTGTCCCTCACCTGTTATCGGGATCTGACTTCTTTAAAATCTGAAGAAAAGACACAAAATGATCTCTAGGGAGGAAGGGGGAATTCAGACATGAAAAACTGAGATCGCAGGAGCTTGAAGAGATCCTGGCCACTTTCTGCCCCAAAGACGGATGAATTTAGAGCAGGATTGCCCAACCCATACCCGACAGGCCAGGCAAGGCCGAAAATAGCTGAGAACAAGACCCGATACAAAAGCTTTTCGGCATTAGGAGATTTCTTTTCTCTCTCTCTCTCTCTCTCTCTCTCTCTCTCTCTCTATATATATATATATATATATATATATATATATATATATATATATATATGTCTTTAGTTTCAGTGTTCCAGATTATGAACTCTGTAAGCAGCAAAACCCTGTCACTGCATCAAGACTGGACGCGCCTGGTGGAAACAGGGCCTTCACAAGAGTGACTTAGTTGAGGGAGGGTCAGGCACTTGGGTGGGGCTTACCTAATCCTAAATGGCAGACCCTACAAGGAAGAGATTAGAATGAGAGCAGCTGGGAGTGGGGGATGAGGGTAAGAAGTGGGGGACAGGGGGTAGGAAGTGAGGGATGGGAGTGAGGGAGGAGAGGGGAAGGGCACAGGGTTGGAGGAAGCAGTACCTCAAGTTGGAGGCGGCCTCTGAGGGGCCAGCTTTGTAGACATTGCACTGTGTTGTCCAGTTCCCCACCCTCAACCCCACCACCCCCAGGACCATGTCAGGGCAAACAGTGCTCTCCTGTGTCAGAAGAAAAAGTTTGTCACGTGACTCAACAAAGATGTTAGGAGAACAAAAACAAGTAAAAACCTGCAAATAAAGGCCTGCCATGGAGGAAGCGTGTTTCCACTGCCGTAAGCCCCTTCCTCTGTGTCCTGTGCTGCCCCAGCTACCAAGGGAGGCCTCACCCCAGTGTGGAAGTTTTACTCACTTGATGGTGACAGGAGGATTATTTACCTGCCCCTGTCTAGATCTCACGGGATTCCAGGGCTACCCCAGGAGGAGCTGGTAGCATTACGGTCAGTTTTGTTTTTCAGGATGCTGAGTCATTGGTCCAAGGCTGTCTCCAATGTGTATTCTGGATGGCAAAGCTGTATGCCATGTATTGGGTCCCTCTGGGACTTCTGGATTTTGCTATAACTTTTATGCTGTGCCTTCCTCTTTTCCCAGCACCTGCCCTCACATACATCCTTCAGGAAGAAGAGAAGGACTGATACTCCAAAAGCGGGCTCACCAATTGCTTCCCCAGGATCTGCCAGTCATCAATAATAGGGCATCAAGAGCCTGTGGAGTTGAGGAGTAGCCACCGACCATCCCAGAGACAGAGAGCCAAGGAGTCAGACAAAGCCCATGGGACTGGGAGAAGCAGGATGGTCCTGAGTTGAAAGTCCTAGAGACAGAAACCTGGAAGGATGCACCACACACAGGGCTGGGATGCACCCCTGCCATGCTGGACTTTGCTGTTTGTTGTGGTGGGGCCTGTGGGATAGCAGCTGGGTTCTAGGTTAGATCACAGGAGGAAAAGGAAAGCAGGCTGCCGGGCTGGGATGCTGTGGGTGCCTCCTGACTCTGCCTTGTCCGTAAGGAGACTCGCAGCTTCCACTCAGGTCACCAAGGAGGCAGAAGCTCAGCATCAGCAACAGCTGCCTCTCCACCGTCACCCAGGGTCCGGAGAGCCCCAGCCACGTTGGTAGCGTTTATCGAGATTGGCCAAGTGTAGGGCATTGCTCTGTGCGTCTGGACACCTGCCACTTCCAAACCGCTTCGCAGCTTTACAAGGTAAACACAGATGGTCCTCTGCCGAGGGACACGGGGATGCCTTTCACTTCCACAAGATGTGCGACACTGGACTGTAAAACAAGCTTTGTAGTAGGCAGCCACGCCCAGCTTTGGCAGATGTTAGAGCTCTCCAGCCGGGTTAGGCTGGGCAGAACTCTAGGGGGCTGTATGGAGGGGCACGTACACAAACGCATTGATGAGCTGTTCACCCAGGATGAGGACACTGTTACGAAGGCAAGCCTCTGTCCTTAGTGGAAGGGTATCCACACAGTCACTGTGCCCAGCATAAGGATGAAAAAATTGAGATCCGAGGGTGTGCTAATTTGCCCAGGGATTCACAGCCAGCCTTGGGACACAATGTAACCCCAAATGATACTGTAGCATTGGGCTGAAAATCTCCTATCCAGCTTCTGATGGGGGTCTTGCAGGACAGGAAGACATGCACAGTGAGGGCCTCATTTCCACACTCAGGCAAGCATAGGGATGCTTGTTTATAATTCCATCCTGGTCCTGAGCCAAGTCATCAGAGATGAATGAAAACATATTTCAATCAAAAGGACACACTGGGCTGGCAAGCAGGCTCAGGCAGTGAAGGTCTCGCAGCCAACCCTGAAGTCTTGCGTTTCATATTCAGAAAAGGAAATCAACATAGTGAGTATAGAGAAAGCACAATCGTAAATACCATACATGCACCATGGCACACACACCTGCATACACACACATCTGGACCCACATATAATAGTCACACATACATATGCATGTGCACACACGTGCACACCCACATCTAGACACACCTGCACACACATATCTGGACACACATATAGTAGACACACATACATCTCTATACACATGTGCACACATGTGCACACACATACATATACCACACTCATGTACCTATATACACACATACACACACCTGCACACACCTATACACAAATACCCCATTCATATACCTATATAAACACATACACACACTTGCACACACACACGCCACACACCTGCATACACACGCATGCATGTGCACACACATTTGAACACACATACACACAACTACTCACATACATCCCTGCGTGTTCCTATACACACATACCACACACCTGCATGCACACACACCACACATACCTGCACACATATACACACCTACACACACATACACAAATACACACAAATAAATAAATAAATAAATAAATAAATAAATAAATAAATAAATGTATGTAAAGGGACTTCAAGTAATCCTTGAGTGTTTAAAAAATAAAATAAAATAATACACTTAAAAAAACCCTTTATTTTTATTTATTCATTTCAAGAAATCCACGTTTCATGGCTACCTCGTCGGGTATGATTTCAAGAGACAAGACAACACGCTCAGGTTTTCCACACCCTGCCCAGGCTGAAGCCCGGAAGCTGTGAGCTTGCTGAGTTCCAGCAGTGGACTCCCGAGGGCCCCGGGTGCATGCAGGAGGTTCTCCCATGGCTAGTGCCCGCAGTCACAGCCCACTGAGAGGAGGCTTCTAGAGGTTCAGGCCGGGCCACAGTAGACAGGCTGGCCACTCCTAGGACAGAAGCTCATGTTTTCCACTCTAAAGTTGTAGCAACTGAGGGTTGGTGTTGCTCAGCTGACCTTGGACTCTGGCAGGGGACGAGCAGAGTTGATTCACACCTTCCTCAGAGTCAGTGGAGCTAGAGAAATGGGTCTGGAGGGAGAAGGCAGAGCATAGGCCCCTGGAAGCCTAGAGTCAGTCGCAGGAACAAGATGCTCCTGGATGGCTCTCCCGAGCAGCAGAGCGCCTCCTGGTGGTCAGGGCAGCAGCCTGCATCACAGCCGAGTCATCAGGCATGTTCGCATCTAGCGGCCTCCCAGAACAGGAATCAACTGTTCTAAGTTGTTATCCTTTCTTCCCGCTGTTGTGACTGGAGATTGGGAGGATACATCAGAGGGGCTGTGTCCCGAAGCACAAGAACCTGTCTAGGCCCCGGTGTCTCTGAGAGACGCAAGAACGAGGGGCCTCTCGTGTGGGTATTAATCGTCACCTCTTGCTTACAGCAGTGAAGTCAATATCCAAACGCATCAATAAGGACGCCAGAGACACATTGATAACGTTCTTTCTCCATCTTTGGAAGTCGCGAGACTCTCCCGAGCACTTATAAAATTGAATGTCACTTTCCTAAGCTTAAAATGATTTGGAGCAGAAGCCCGTCGCCTCGTTTGTCTCCCCAGCCAGTCAATAAATCTGACAGACGTCTCTGAGTTATAGCTGGAGTGTTGGATCTCCAGAGTACAAGCGGCTTGCTACGTTCCTAAGGAGGAACACATGTGTTTCGTGGAAGGCCCGGGTGGGAGAGCTTCTCTGAGGGATCGCGGTCACGTGTGAGCCTTATTCTCTTTGTCATAAAGCTCGATGATGAGGTTGTAAAAGAAGTAGGTGGAGAACGCTTTGCAAGAGCCAACAGCCAGCGAGAGGAAGAGCTTGAGCGGAGAGTGGGAATCACTCCCGGAGGAGGTGAACCCGGCATGCAGTATTGATGAAGACACTTGAAGATGCTGGGGGGCAGGTAATTGCTAAACAAGTCAGGGCTTTTCCAGAACTATGGAGAGATGGGAAGCTGCATGGCTTCAAGTAATCGACCCAAGATGCCCGAGTGCTTTGGAGACCGTCTTCCTCCTCCTCGTGTTTGTGAGCGTACTCTGGGGAATCAAAGTGAAGCATCTATGTCCATCGTGAGACCTGCAGACTTACCCGTGCAGAAGCCTGTCTGGAGTGTATTCAGGACAGTGAATGGCTGCTGCTGGGCTCTGGTATTTTGCGCTGGCCTTCCAGGACAGGCCAGAGTGTGCATAAGATACAGGATGATTGAGATTGTGTTAGGAGCATTGCCTTGTTGTGACAAAATGCCTGAGGTTGTCAGCTTCAAGGAGGAAGGGATACCTGGGCTCATGGTTTCATAGACCTTACTCTGATGCTTGAACTGATGCTCTGGAGGGCCAGAGCATCCTGGCAGGCGCATGTGCAGAGGATGCTGTTCATATTGTGGAGGCTGAGAGGCCAAACTAGAGACAGGAAAGATTGGAGCCCAAATTCTCCTTCAATGGCAGACCCCCAGTGACCTTCCTTCTTTCCTTGCCAACACCCTTAAAATGTCACCCGTCCTGGGCAGTGAACAGGCTGATGACAGAGTCATCAACACAGGACATTCTAGGGATATTTAATATCCAAGT
Source organism: Rattus norvegicus (assembly GCF_021556685.1). NCBI lineage: Eukaryota > Metazoa > Chordata > Mammalia > Rodentia > Muridae > Rattus > Rattus norvegicus. The sequence goes on along the minus strand of NC_141538.1, from coordinate 169,776,476 downwards.
TTGAGCAGAGACATAGGACAGAGGTGATCACACTGAGGATTACCATGCAGCCATAGAAAAAGATAAACCATGGACACAGATATAGATGGGCCAAAAGCAAAAGGCTTAGAAGGCAGAAACAGAGAGAGGTCGCTACTGCAGGAAACACAGCTAGGCTGGTCAGCTTTAACTGTGAGTGTGACACAATCTAGGATGGCCTGGGAAGAGAGCCCCAGTGTGGTATTGTCTACATTGGGTTAGTCTGTGGGTGTATCTGAATGTGGTGTGGCTGATTGGTGCATGTGGTTGCCTCAATTAAGTTAATTGCTATAGGAAGACCCAGTCCACCATGGGCAAGACCATTCCCTAGGCAGAGGCTCGTGAACTGTGTGACTGGAGACATAGAGCCACACAGAAACAACCGCACATGCCTGCATTCATTTCTTTCTGTTCTGGGCTGTGGAGGTGATGCAACCCAGTTACCTGGCGCCTTCATTGCTCTGAGTTCTCTGTATCGATGAATTCTAACCAGGAATCATGAGCTGAGAGAAATTCCCTTCTCTCTGAAATTGCTTTTTGACAGGGTGTTTTATCACAGCAACAGACAATGAGCTAAGATGGTGGCTTTGACTCTGAGATTCCAGATAAAGAAAAAGGAGACGAGAGAAACATGGCAGTTCACTGTGGTGGCTCTGGAGGGGAGGTGACAGCTGGGGACCCACACAGATGCGTTTCTCAGGCTCCCAGACATACTGTGATGGTTTATCTAGAGGGTGTGGTCCTTTTGAAGTGGGTGAGGCGCTGTTAGAGGAGGTGTGGCCTTGATGGAGTAGTTATGTCACTGTGGGCATAGGCTTTAAGACCCTCATCCTAGCTGCCTGGAAGTCATTCTTCTAGCAGCCTTCAGATGAAGATGTAGAACTCAGCTCCTCCTGCACCATGCCTGCCTGGATGCTGCCGTGCTCCCGCCTTGATGATAATGGACTGAACCTCTGAAGCTGTAAGCCATCCCCAATTAAATGTTGTCCTTTATAAGAGTTGTTTTGGTCATGGTGTCTGTTCACAGCTGTAAAACCCTAACTAAGACACATGCTTAGTAGTACTTTAAAGCAGATTGAGGTGGAGCGAGTTCAGGGCAGCCATCCATTCGTGTGGGAATTGAGGATGCCCGTGGAAAGTCACACCTTGTCACGTAGGATTCACTGTTAAAACCATTGGCATATATTGCCTGTTGAGCACAATCTCCATGACTTGAGACATTTTACAATTAAAAATGGCAACGGCTGCAGGGGATACAAACATCGTTCTCTACTGGCTCCAGCCATAAGAAGAACTTGGAAACAGGACCGTGAGAATTCGTCCACAATCCGGGACATCAGACCAAGGAGCCAAAAATTAGAAAACCTGATACAGTTGACAATGAATATTAAAAATCCATTTGCAGATTCCAATGAGAAAACAAACAGGAGCAGGCTGTGATGCCTTGAAAGGAAGCGGGCGCGTGTGCCTCCCCGGGTAGCAGACAGGTGTTCCCTCCCACGCAAGGGAACGGCAGGGTGCTGCTGGAGCCTTGGGGAATCCTGGTGAACACAGACACTGCCTGTGTTGGGTGTGGGCATATATGTGTGCGGGTGCATTTGTGCACAGCGTGTGGGGGAAGGCAGTGTGGTAGTTTGCACATGTAGTTTGTGATGGTAGCATATGTATGTGTATGTACTATGTATACTATGTATATAGCATGTATGTTGTATGTATGTAGTATGTAATATGTATCTAGTAGTATGTATGCATGTAGTGTGCATGTAGCATGTATGCATGTAGTACGTATGTATGAATGAATGTAAGTGTGCATGTATTGTGCATATAAAGGCCAGAGGTCAGCCTTGGGTGTGGAGCTTTGTCCCGGGGGCTCTCCACAGAGAACTCTAGTCTGGCTAGGTGCGCTCGTTCACGCAAAGGGGAGAGAGGTCAGGAATGGAGGGGGACTGCTTCCCCTGCTGCCTCCACTGCTGGTGCTGCTCTTTTCTGCAGCTTCCCCTTTGCTCTGGCAGCGACTTCAGGAGAGCAGATCTCTTCCCTAAGCGGTGGTGTTACAGCTGTTATGACAGAAGCTCTCAGACGATGGAATGATTCCTGCACACCTTTAATCCTTCTGAACAGGATACTTCCTATTGGTTTGGCCTGAGAGCTAGTAATACCTCATTTACATATTTGGGGGTGTGGTCCTGCTTCTATGACTGATTCATCTTGAGCCTGTGTAACCTGTGGTTATGTCCTCACCTGTGGAGGAGGGGCTTGGGACGTTGCCCTTCATGACTGATCTGTCGCAAACCTCTCTACAGGGGATTGTGGGGGCTGCAGCTATGTGAGAGGGGCCTGATCACTTGGGAGACTGGGAATGTTCCTGTCATCCCTTTTAGGGTCCCTTGGGATTCAACCTACCTCAACCAGGAATCAGGGTGCCTTTCACAGCCTGCTGCCTTATGTTGGGTGTGGTTCCTTGGGAATCATCCAACTTATTTTGTAAGGTAGGATCTCTCACAGGGACCTAGATTTCAGGTCCTGTCAGGCTAGGCTGTCTGGCCACCGAACCCTATGGATTTGCTCCTCTCTTCCTAACTGGTGCTGGGATTTCACGTGTGTACTGCCACACCCAGACCTTTCCTCGGGTTCTGGAGATTGAATTCAGATCCTCACGCTTGCAGCAAGGACTTCGCTGACTGAGCCGTCTTCCTGGGTCTGGCGCCTTGCAAAGTAAGGGGTGGTGGGCTTGCCTGTGCCCACCACACTGCTTGCCCGAGCATTGTAGCTGTGGAGCTTTTAAGGCATAGACACATGTCACTCACAGCTCCCCTGCCTGGAGAGTTGAGGTCAAAGGACCATCAGGCCAGCAGACAGAATGCCTGGCAAGGGGTCATTCCTCCTGGAGGCCTGCTGCCAATCGCACCTTCATGTGATGGAGGGGACTGTGAACAGAAGGCACCAATTTTATTCTCGTAGCCACCAAAGGCCTCTCAGACTCTCTCCCAAAGACTCTTCGCACTGAGGAGATCTGCAAGCCAAGATCAAGGTCCCAAAGACTAGAGAGTAGGTGAGGTTGGGAGTAGGGGCCCTCGAAAGTGTCTTGTGGGGCAGATGGACCCCGTAGACTGAGCCCTGTTTCTGCAGTCAGAACCTCTGCACCATAAAGCCCAGACGGGCCGTGTGTAGAGCACCGCACGGTGGTGGGTTTGTGCAGAGGCTCAAGTCCCTGCGGCTCTCACTCGAGATTGCTTCAGGAAGTGGAGATGCCCCCATCTCTTGTATGCCGTGAGCCAGTAGGTGACAGTTTCTTCAGATCACGGACCCCCTCTGGACTGAAGAAGGGGTATCTATAAATATAATTTGATAAAAGCCGTCAACTTTTAATAAGAACAGGTGTCGCAGCTCTGCAGTGCCTTCGTGTCTGGTCCCTGGGACTCGTTCCAACTTCATAACGTTGTCAACTCCAGAATGAATTACCTTCTACAAGACAAAGGGAAGTTCTTGGGGAGTGGGAGGACCAAGAGTTCTGAGTAGGGTTTACCCCCAACCCCAACCCCGACACAAACACGCATGACCCCCTCAAAGTTCATGACAAAGAACACCCAAGACTGGGACACTTCACGGCCTGGCTGTGACGTGTGAAGCCTTTACTGAAAACCAGCTGGGGATATTTTACCTCTTTTTGGAGGCGCAAGTTCTGGGCAAGCAGGGACATCACCGGCTTCTCAACAAAATGTCCAGTGTCCGCTAAGAGCCTTTTCCTTCATGGGGTCCCAACCCAACTCCAGCATTCTCCCTCCTCCTTCTATTCTGTAAGCTGATACTTTAGGGTTATGGTCACTTTTCTGAAACAAAATGCCTGGCAAAGTCAACTGGAGGAAGAGGGCTTTGTTTTGGCTCAGTCAGTGGTTCTGTCCATCACAGCCGCAGGAGCGTGAGGTGCTGGTCCTGCTGTCGGAAGCCAGGAAGCAGACAGCAGTGAACACGCATTTGACTGAGCCTTCCCCCTTTCTTTAGGCAGCCTGCGATGCCAGTCTATGCGATGGTGTCACCCACCTGAGATGGATCACTTTCTCCCACTAACCAAGTCTAGAAACTCCCTCAGACATTCTGGGACGTTTGTTTGTTTCTGTGGTAATCGTAAATCCCTCTAAGTTGGTGAGATTTGCTCTTGGTAGGGCAGCAGAATTCAGTGTGGGGCTCTCTGTCTCTTTGGGTCAGCATGGACTATGTCTACCCAAGAGGTTGGTGGGTTGGAGAGAGGAATGCTGTCAGAGCCTTTCATACCAACACAGCACTCCCGAGGTGTGTGACCAACTGGTGGGGCTGGCACAGCACAAAGCCAGGGCTCAGGGGATAGGACAGGAATAAAACACTGTAACTGGAGAGCCTTCCCATCGGGACACAGGTGAAGCCTCCTCTTTGTATCTATGCGTTACGTCTAATGATACAGACTCTCCTGGAGTGACTGACTGCAAGGGTTCCTACAGGCTTGGCCAGTAGCCAGTGCGGGGAGTGACTGATGGCCGGGGTGACCGCTGTGTGACCTCATTGTCCGGCTCAGGCAGGCTTTGGGAAGCACAGCCATGGAACCAAATGGCCATTCTCCATGCCCTCTGACCCTTTGTTCCTGAGCAGCTTGCCTCTGCACTCTGCACACGCTGCACTTCATTTTCTCAATTTTCTTTCTGGGAAGGAGATGTGGGCATGGAGAGTCCTGGCATCGTGCCCTCCACTGTCGGGCTACGGGCTGGCAGAAGTGGCACCTCTGCTTCTGTCCATCTTTCTTTTAAAGAAATCTCTCTGCTACATTTCATCTTACAGAGGTGTGTGTGTGTGTGTGTGTGTGTGTGTGTGTGTGTGTGTGTGAAAGAGAGAGAGAGAGAGAGAGAGAGAGAGAGAGAGAGAGAGAGAGAATGGGTGTGTATGAGTGGTATGAGTGTATGTGAATGTGTGTGTATGTGAATGTATTGTGTGCATATGAGTGTGTGTGTAAGTGGTGGGAGTGTGTATGTAAATGTAGGTACATGTGAGTGTGAATGTTTGTGCATGAATGTGTGAGTGGTGTGAGTATGTGAATGTGTGTGTATGTGTGTGAGAGAGAATGTGTGTGAGTGGTGTGACTATGTGTGAGTGTGTGTATGTGTGTGTGCATGAGTGTGTGTATATGAGTGGTATAAGTGTGTATATAAATGTGTGTGTGTGAGTGTATGTGTGAGAGAGAGAATGTGGGTGAGTGCTGTGAATATGTGTGTGTGTCTGTATTTGTGTGTGTCTGTATGTGTGTGTGTGTGAGAGAATGTGTGTGAGTGGTGTGTGTGTGTGAGAGAGAGAGAGAATGTGTGTGTGTGAGTATGTGAGTGTGTATGTGAGTATGTGTGTGTATGAGTGTGTGAGTGTATTAGTGGTATGAGTGTGTATGTAAATGTGTGACTATGTGTGTGTGTGAGAGAGAGAATGTGTATGAGTGGTGTGAGTATGTGTGAGTGCGAGTGTGTTTGTGTGTGTGTGAGTGTGTATGTGAGTATGTGTGTGTATGAGTGTGTGAGTGTATTAGTGGTATGAGTGTGTATGTAAATGTGTGACTATGTGTGTGTGAGAGAGAGAATGTGTATGAGTGGTGTGAGTATGTGTGAGTGCGAGTGTGTTTGTGTGTGTGTGAGTGTGTATGTGAGTATGTGTGTGTATGAGTGTGTGAGTGTATTAGTGGTATGAGTGTGTATGTAAATGTGTGACTATGTGTGTGTGAGAGAGAGAATGTGTATGAGTGGTGTGAGTATGTGTGAGTGCAAGTGTGTGTGTGTGTGTGTGTGTGTGTGTGTGTGTGTGTACCGGTGGTCAGTGTTGGGTGTCTTTCTCAGTCACTCTCCACCTTACTTTTTGAGACAGGGTCTCTCATGAACCTGAAGCTCACAGATATGGCTCACAGGACTGTCTGGTGAACTCCAGGGAGCTTCCTATTTCTGTTCCCCAACACTGGGGTTCACAGATGTGTTCTGCCCCACTCAGCTTTTCTGTAGGTTCTGGGATTCCAAACTCCATGCATGTGTGGTGGGTGCTTTACCGGCTGAGCACACCCACCACACAAGGAGTAACGAAGAGACCCTCTAAATCTCTGCATGACACCAAGAAAAGATAGAAAAGATGAGCTGACCAATGGTGGAAGGGGGAATTGAAGGGCAGGTGAAAACAGCATCTGACAAGGAACTTTCCTCACAGCAGTCCACAGCTCCGGCATGTGTGTCAAGTGATGTCAGACTCACACTTTTGCATGTGTGCTGAACTATCAGAGTACACCCCACTAGAACATCCTGCTGCCCTCCAGCCCCTGCGTACCTTCCCAGAGGGCATGGAGAATGGCTGTTCTGCAAAGCAGGAGCAGGAGGACCCTCTACCTTGTGCAGGTCAAAAGCTACTCACCCCAGGCTTGCAAGCATAGCCTACAGCTGAGCTCAGGCCTCTAATGAGAGAGGCTGAGGAAGACAAATAGATGCTTCAAATCGTAGCCGGCTATCCAGGGAAGAACGGCCAGCCATTGCAAGCAGGTTTATTCTCTGACTAGAAACATGGTCAGTGTTTTCTAACTTACCGCCATCATCTTCCCTCAGCACACAGATGGGAAGTGAGACGTGTGACAAAGGTTCACCTCCACTCCCAAAACAAATTCCAACTGTGATATAACCGGAGGAAAGTGTCTAAACAGAGTTAGTTCATTCTCAGAGAGCATCGAGAGTCCCTCTGAGTGGGGAGATTTGCAGTACTCCCCATGGAAGTCAGAGCCATGGGTGTTAGGTTCTGCTTGCTAGCCTCTTAGCTCCAGAGGCCGTAGCAAGACACTGAGGAAAACGTACTTGCCTTGCTTAGGTTAGGATCATGGCCCTAGAACACTCAGAAAATGCCAGGAAACAGAGCAGTAGTTAGGGAGGGTCCTAACACAGCTCCAGTAGAAGTGAGGAGTCCAGAAAGTGTGTGTTCTGTGTTTCCCACAACTGAGTTCACAGGAACAGGGCCGCAGCATGTCTTCCTGTCCTCACTTGCTCACGTGGACCAAGGGCGTGCCACCCTTACCAGAAGGTTCCTGATAGATCTTTGTTTTCAAGATGGAGAATAGATGAACAGGTGTGGGAACAGGTCTGGGAGCCACCAGATTACATAGGTGAGTCAAGGCCCAGCCCAGCCCCATCCATACCTCTCTCCTGACACTCACTGTCTGCCTCATGCTCAGCGTGGACTGCACAGGGCAGCATGAGCAAGAGGCTCAATCACCAGGGGCTCCTGTTCTTCTGGTCACTGTGTACACAGACCCAGGACTCACAAGTGAGCTCAAGACAAGCAGATTTCAGCCCTGTCTCCTCTCCTCTCCTCTCTGTCTTCCCCCTTTGCCTCTTTGTGTCTCCTCCTCTGTCTCTCTTCTTTATCTCTCTATCTCTGGTTATCTCTGTCTCTCTCACACATGTCTTTCCCCCTCTTCTTTTTTTTCCACCCTACTCTGTTGTCTTCCTCGGTGCTTTTTCCTTCTGTCTACGCCCCTCTTCTCGTCTCAGTCCCAGTGTGTCTGTCTGTCTGTCTCTCTCCATATATATATATATATATATATATATATATATATATATATATGTCTCTCTCCTATCTCTGACTCTGTGTGTGTCTCTCCATCCATCTTGCTCCCCACCCTTCTCTGTCTCTCTTTGTCTCTGTCTCTCTGTGTCTGTCTCTATCCTATCTCTGATTTTGTGTGTGTGTGTACATCCATTTCTCTCCCTGCCCTTCTCTGTCTCTCTGTCTCCATCTCTCTGTATCTCTGTCTCTCTCCTGTTTCTGTCCTTCCCCCCTCTGACTCTGTGTGTCTCTTTGTCTATCTCTCTCCCCACCCTTCTCTCTCTCTCTCTGTTTTATATCTCTCCCTACCCTTCTCTGTCTCTCTTTGTCTCTGTCTCTATGACTCTCTCCTGTATGTGTCTCTCAGTCCATCTCGCTCCCTGCCCTTCTCCATCTTCTCTGTTTCTCTGTCCCCTCTTCCTCTCTATTTCCCTTTCTCTCTCATCCCTCACTTCCCTCTCTGTCTTTTGACTTTATCTCTATCTATCCTGTGTCTCTGTTTCCTTCCCTCCTGCCTCAAGTTGTGGTTTGCCCTGAAGTTATCTGTATTTTGATGCTAATTCCACTGCCCCAAGGACAGCTGCCTAGCACTACTCAGGAATCAGGTGACTTCACCAGAACCACCTCCCCCCATTGAATTTGTAAAATACAGGTGAGGGGCAGGTACAGGGTAGAAGAAGGCCTATCATTGGAGGAGAAGGAAGGATGGGCGGGAGAGAAGTTTGAAGGAAGAGGAGGAGACTAGAGGAGACAGGAGGAGGAGAGGGTGAGAAGCCATGGCAGGTTATGTTAAGATTCTGCTCTGTGTATTTACAGGTTGTTATTAATGTTCCTAAGGGATGGATGGTACCGGGCTTTGTATGTTTAAGTGGGCAATTATATCTTATCAATTGGATCTAAGATTATTGTGTTGTGTGTTCTTTTATGTGACGATTTGAGTGTAGGAAAGTGTGTGCTGGGATGTGTCTCCGCCAAGATATCTAGGAGATATCTTGGGGCACTGAGGTAGCAGACCAAGCGGGGTAATAGACAACTATTCTTTTTATTTTTATATTTTTACAACAACAGCCTCTCTTCCTTCTGTCTCTCCTCTGTCCTTTTCTCCTAAACTCCTTGCCCTGCCCCACACAGACCTGTGTGTGAATACCTGTTCTTCTGAACATCTCACTATAACCAACACTTCTCTGTGTGAATCTACCCAGCTTGTCCAGAACAAGGACATCACTGACCATTTCCCATGCAGATCGTTTATCTCCTCCTCATCCTTCCAACTGTCCAGTTCACACATGCGCTCTCCCACCTCATGAAACCTGTCTCCTCAGGATGGGGGCTAATGCTTCTGCTAGGCTTTGGCAGCTTGGAATCGAGCTGCAGAAGCATCTCATTCTCAGCACAACCTTAGGTACATTTGTCTTTCAATGTGGAAGGATGGAATCTATATTTCTAATTTTAATTAACATTGTCAAATGCCTTCCAGATGGCTGTAAAAACGTATGTCTCCACTAGCAGCCTCTGACTTGCTCTTTCTGGAGTACCTTGCCAACCGTGGGTGTGAAAGCTCGCCTTAATTTTTATGGTCTGATTGTTGTAAGGAGACCGCTAGCTTTACCTTCCAACTGCACTCCCTGACTGCTAATGAGTGAGTCCCCATTTGTTAATTGTCTGCACACCTTTCTGTGGGTTGCTGGCTATGGGGCTGACCCTTGTGACGTCCCCCCACCTGTTAGCGTTAGAAGTTTCCAGAGCCCAATGGCTAACCCTTTGCCTCACACCTGCCTGCCTTTGGAAATACCTGTGTTTACTTTGTTACCACTAGAAACTTTTCTTTAGCTCTCTCAGACACATCTCAGCCTATATTTGCATGGGTTACTTTTCTGTTGCTGTGTTAAAACACCATGACCAGAGCAGTTTATGGAAAAGGGTTTATTTGGGCTTACTGTTACAGAAGATTACAGCCTGTGATGGAGGTGCCTCGTGCAAGCACGTGACAGGAAGGGCAGCTGCAGAAGGAAGCTGAGGGCTCACATCTTGAGTAGAGGGGGGTGGAAGGGGATGGGGAGGAAGAGGGGGATAGGGAGGGGGAAAGAGGAGGAGGAGGGGAGAGAGAGAGGAGAGAATCAGAGGTGGGCAACGGATTTTAGAGAGCTTCCACTCTTAAAGTCTTCCTTAGTGGCATATTTGCTCCAACAAAGCCACCACAGGGGACCTAGTGTTCTAGTGACTTCAGGGACACCACACCCAGACCATCACAAAGTTGCTTCTGCTCTTACTTAGAAAACTGTCTTTGCCTTGAACATTTTGTTTCTGACAACCTCTTGAATGCATTTCAGGTCCTCCCTTCTATGCCACAAAACGAGAACCTAGTTCGCTTTTCTTCCAGGTAGGTGGCCGGTGGCCTCCTGCTGATGTGTATTCTATTAATAAAGTGTTGTATACTATTGGAGCTCACTGATAAGCTGGCTCCAGAAGTGGGACTGCCTACCCTGCTCCAGAACCAGAGACAAGCAATAACCATGACCGCGGGTTGTCATGTCCAGTGACTGGCAGACCCAGCTATCTGTCCAGCTGTTGGAATGGCTTTCTCCTGGCTGGCTGTTAGTTGGTTTGGTTGGTTCTAATCACAGCTCAGAGCTGTCCTCTCTCCTTCCCTGAAAGGTTTCTTACCAGTAGCACCTAATCCTTTTTAATTGGTTCTTCAAGAATTTCATATGCTATAATTTTATCTTATTTACCCTTCGGGACCCACCCCCTTACCTACTCACCCGATTTTATATCTTCTTTTTTATTGTTTTGTAAACCCACAAGGCACAGTCTCTGCTGTCCCCGGAACTCTTGGATGTATGGCTCTTCACTGGAATAGTAGGCTTACAGGGAGCGGCGAACTTACACTCAGAAAAAGCCAACACTCTGTCTCGATGCAGCTACCGATTGCCAATAGCTGACCAGCTAGGGGCGCGTGGTTAGTGGCATTTGATTTCATCAACTGCCTCCCCGTCCCCGTCAGTGGAATAAAATCTGTTCCTCTCCTTGGTTTTTGATGGAAAGGATCGTGTGGATAGATTTTATAACGCTCAGCCTCTCATCGCAGGCGCGAAGCTCGTCTATACGATATTTTTTAAAGTCAATTAACGGTCATTAAAATGAAAGGCCACATCTGCTACTGTGTTTTATTTGTATTTGTGTTCTAGCAGAGTCTTATTTGGTAATTGTGTCACTTGGTTGCATGCTGTTATTATTAACTATGTAATTTATGCTGGGAAGCTGGCCCGAGCTTCTCCATGCGGGTGCTATCTGGTTCGCACTCAGCGGAACAAGGGCTCCCCCAGTGCCCACTCCTCCTCCTCCTCCTCCTCCTCCTCCTCCTCCTCCTCCTCCGCCTCCTCCTCCTCCTCCGCCTCCTCCTCTTCCTCCTCCTCCTCCGCCTCCTCCTCTTCCTCCTTCTCTTCTGCCTCCTCCTCCTCCTCCGCCTCCTCCTCCTCCTCCGCCTCCTCCTCCTCCTCCGCCTCCTCCTGCCTTTTACTTTGCTATTCATTCATTCATTGTTTCCGATGTATTTTCCAGAATGGTCCAATCTCTTAGAGTTGGAGAGATGGCTCAGTGGTTACTAGTGCTTGCTGTTCATCCAGAGGACCCACGTTTGGCTCCCAGCTCCGGTTCTGTAACTGAAGCTCTGGGGACCCAGCGCCCTCTTCTGGCTCCCATAAGCACTACATGTATGTGGTACTCAGGAGGAAGTTGGTACTGTTAGTCGTCCTCACGTGTTCCGAGCTTATGGATCCCCACCTGCACCGTCTCTGCCTCACCCACTTGCTACAAAACCAGTTCTTAGTTTGGCCAGTAGGTCTTTCCTCACCCACTTGCTACAAAACCAGTTCTTAGTTTGGCCAGTAGGTCTTTCCAAGAATTTGCACACGGCAGTTGGGAGGTTTTGTGGAGTTTCCACAACTCTTTACTATACTGTTCATAGTTAGTGTTAGGTGTGTGTCTGAAGCTTGTGTATAAATACCAAGACAGGCGACTTAGTAAGGCACGTAGGTCCTTTCACATGTGGATATCTGCACGCCCCTGTCATGGTGGATCTTCGTTGTCAAAGCAACGGACTGTGGAATCCCCAGGGATACAAGTACCTGGGAAGACATTTCCAGAGAGGTTTAGATGCGAGAAGGGACGGTCCATCTTGAATGTGCGCGGCACCGTTAAATAACCTGGGGTCCTGGACTGCATGAAAAAGGAGAGAGCCGGCAAACCACCAGTGTTCATCTCTCTCAGTTTCATGGCTGTGGATGCAGTGTGATTAGCTGTCTCGCGCTCCCCCATGATTGACCGCACCCCCAAACATGAGCAAAAGTAAACCTTTCTTTCCTTAGGCTGCTTATCTAGGGTTTGGGGGGCAACAGAAGAGTAGCATGCACACATCTCCCAGTCTGTCTCCTCAGTATGTCTCCTCAGCCTGCTGGTAATCAGAGCCATCCTTCCTGACACATCTTCTGGGGGAGTCCCTGGGCATCGCGTCCTGGACCAAGCCCCCACCTCCCCACAATCTGGTAACCTTGGTCCTGGGGTCCCTTCACATCCAATTTTGCCTTGTTCTCAGACCAGCAAAGGAGAGTGTTCTGCCAACATCACCGGCATCCCCCCCCCCTTTGGTGTGTGTTTCAAACTACTGGGGCTAGATACCCCAGGGTGGGGTGGCATCCAAAGGAGGCTCCCCTTCTCTGAGGAGAAGAGGAGATTCAATGGAGGGAGGGATTTGTAAGCATGGGGCTGGGAAGAGAGGAGGGAGAGAGGCTGTGGTCAAGGCATAAAGTGAATTTAAAAAATAAATAAAAAATTTAAAATTTTTTTCTAGAATCATGTGGGCAAATCAAAGGGCTAACAGGAAATTTACTAATGAGGAGAGACGTGATACTGTGGGCTGGGCAGAAGAGACAAGAATCTAGGCAGACCATAGAGATGGCTCAGTGGTTAAGAGCACTGGTTGCTCCCTCAGAGGACTCAGGTTCAATTCCCAGCACCCACAAAACTGCTCACAACTGTCTGTGATTTCAGTTCCAAGGGATCCAATGCTCTGTTTTGAGCTCCAGGGTTACCAATCATGCACATAGTACACAGACCGACATGCAGACAAAACACCCTTAAATTTGATGCAAGTCTATTTTAGATAAAATAAATTTTTGAGAAATTAAGAGTGTTGGACTGCTGGTGGCTGCCCTGTGTGGAGCATGTGCTGACCACTCAAGGCTGACTGCACTGCAGAGATCACTAGTGGACCATCATAACTGCATGTTATTGTGTGTCTGACACATATATACATTATAGCAGAAATTAACAGTGGACCACTATAACTGCATGTTACTGTGTGTCCTGACACACAGATATATACATTTTAGCAGAAATTAGTAGTGGACCATCATAACTACATGCAACTGTGTGTCCTGACATGAACACAGTTACATTATAGTTTAGAGAAGATGTTAACGCACTCTTCCTTTTCTTGTTATTTTTATTCCTGTGTATTCATATGTGCACATGATCACAGTGCCTACAGAGGCTAGAAGAGAAAAATAGAGCCCTGGAGCTGAAGGTATAGGGGCTACAAGTCACCAATATGAGTGCTGGAAACTGAACTCAGACCTTCTACAACACATGATCTTAATGGCTGAGCCATGTCTCCAGATGCAGCTCCTTTACTTTTAAGTATTTTTAAATGTCCTTCCACTACCTTGCATAGCTTATGAGGTGATGTTTGTGGTCTCACTTGTCCCTCTGAAATAATTTCCCATGATCCTCAAGCTTTTTAAAATATGTTTTCTTTTTATTTCTGCATTTAAAAATATTTTAAAATCCATACCACGTTTCATGGTATGGATTTTGACTGTGAATCATTGAGGCTTTTGCTTTTGTGAGTTTATAATTTTAACAATGTTAGGGGAAAATCATCTATCATTTATTCAGAAAAAACTCTTCAATTTCTGTATTATGTGGCCTTCATTTCATGCACAGCAATTATTTTTATTATTTCCTATTTTCTTCTTCATTGGGACCGTTTCTGTTACAAGACTTCCACTGCTGGTCTTTTATTAAGAAGTGTCTACATTATATTAATCCTTCTCTGTATGTGTGTTTTTGTCAACTTGATAACCTAGAATTATCTGGAGAAAGACTCTTAGTAAGAGTCTGTGCAGATCAGGTTAAGGCATGATTGTGGCATTGGCTTGGTCACCTTAACTGATGTGGGAAGATTCAGCCCACCATGGGCAGCACTATTCCCTATGCAGAGTCAACCCACCGTGGGCAGTCACCATTCCCTGGGAAGATTCAGCCTACTGTGGTTGGGTACCATTCCCTGGACTTGGGTCCTGGACTCTATTCGAGTGAGGAAAGTGAGCTAAGTGGGTGTGATATTTTGCATATGCTCAGCCTAGGGGGTGGCACTATTACAGGATATGGCCCTGTTGGAGTGGGTGTGGCCTTGTTGGAGTGGGTGTGGTCCTGTTGGAGTGGATGTGTCACTGTGGGTGTGGGCTTTAAGACCCTCCTCCTAGCTGCCTGGAGGTCAGTCTTCTCCTAGCAGCCTTCAGATGAAGATGTAGAACTCTCAGCTCCTCCTGCGCCATGCCTGCCTGGATGCTGCCATGCTCCCACCTTGATGATGATGAACTGAACCTCTGAGCCTATAAGCCAGCCCCGGTTAAGTGTTGTCCTTTATAAGAGTTACCTTGGTCCTGGTGTCTGTTCACAGCAGTAAAACCCTAACAAGACAGCGGGAAGCATGCACACATTTGCTCTCTCTCTCTCTGCCTGTGATTGTGGCTGGGACTAGTCGCTTTCAGCTCTTTCCAGTGATGCTTCCCTGACATGATGAACTGTAATCTGGAGTGATAAACTGAATAGGCACCCCTATCCCAGAGGTCCCAGTTGTTGCTGTGTATATATGTGGCTGGTTCACAGGATACTATAACTCAGTTACCTGCAGGGGCGGTCACGAAGAAGATGGAGTCTGTTAGTTATGTGCATGAGCTTACAACCCATGTAGAGCGAGTTAGTGCAGGGCACCAGGAAAGTGATGCTTCTCTGAGGTCAAAAGGCTCAGCCATGAACTTGAGGCATAGACTTCTCGGATTCCTACGGTCTGGGGTTGCCTTTCATTCTGGTCTGGACAAACATGAACAAACTTGTGTTGAGCTCTGGGAATGTTTTAGGCTACTCTTTCTCTGTCTTTCCCACCCCACCCAAGCCTTGGAGGTCTCACTGAATTCTGACATTCACAGAACCACCCACAGGACTCTCCATGGATTCTTGGAGCTCAACTTCCCTTTATATACTCAGCTCCCATTGATTCCAGCGTCCTTGACTTGTTTCATATTCTTCTGGCTGGCAACCCACAGCCATCCCAGTCGGACTGTTCAGGAAGCACAGTTACTGAGAGAGGCTAATCCGGGGCCAGCACGAGCCAGCACAGGGCCATTGTGGAGCCAGCGTGGGGCCAGCGTGGGGTCAGTGTGGGGCCAGCATGAGCCATCATGGGGCCAGTATGAGACTAGCACAAGACAAGCATGAGGCCAGCACAGGACCAGCAAGTAACCAGCATGGAGCCAGCATGTGGCCAGCACAGGACCAGCACAGGGCCAGTGTGGGCCCAGTGTGAGGCCAGGATGAGGCCAGCATGGGGCCAGCATGGGGCTAGCATGGGGCTCTGTGTGTTTCCATTCATAAGGGACCACAGACACGTACTTCTTGTGTCAATGTCTAAGTAGTACTGCATGACACATTTTGTAGCTTTATTGTAGCAAGAGGGAAACAGGTGACTCATTAAGACAAGAATGATGGCCTTACTTTGTGGCACTCCTCCCTGGTTTGCTGGATTCTGCAGACATCTGGAAGTGGTTTGGCAGAGTCACTGTTTCCTCTTTGAGTCTATGCTGCAGCCTGAGACCCCGAAACACCCAGAGGACAGGGCTGTGGAGATGGCTCATCAGACAAGAGCACTCGCTGTGTGTGCTTCCAGTGAGTGGCTACCAGCATCCACAGGGTGGCCCGCAACTGCCAGTAGCTCCATTTTCTAGGATTGGGTGACATCATTCAGCCTCTGTGGGCACATGGTGCACATACACACATGCAGACAAATCACCCATACACAAAATAACATTTAGCAAAATTTCCCCCTTTCCCTCTCCCTCTCCCCCTCCCTCTCCCACTTCCTGTCCATCTTCCTCCCCTCCCCCCTCTTTCTTTCTTTCTTTCTTTCTTTCTTTCTTTCTCTCTTTCTTTCTCTCTCTCTCTCTCTCTCTCTCTCTCTCTCTCTGTGTGTGTGTACTCTTCATTTTGTTTGACATTTTTTTAAAATTATCCCTTTCTTCTTTTTTGTTTTGATTCTATTTGGGTGTTTTTTGTCATTTTCTCTTCTTGTCTTTTATTCAGAGAGAGAGAGAGAGAGAGAGAGAGAGAAGAGGAGGAGGAGGAGGAGGAGGAGGACGAAGAAGAAGAAGAAGAAGAAGAAGAAGAAGAAGAAGAAGAAGAAGAAGAAGAAGAAGAAGAAGAAGAGAGGGATTGAGAAGGAATTAAGTTGGGTGGATAGGGATATGGGGAGAATCTGGAAACTAGTGGGAGAGAAAAGAATATCACAGGACCAAAATATATCGTGTAATAATAATAATAATAACAACAATAATAATAACAATAGTAATAACTTTCAGAGATAGTCTTAGAGGTCCTTCTCTCAGGTGATTTTAGGTTGTGTCAAACATTAATGTTTCTGAAATAATAAGGTCAAACAGACATTCCCCTTTTCAATATGTGGTATTTATACACAGGTGTGTTTGCCTACCTGTCTGTGCAGGTACCGGTGGCAGCCAGAAGGGGGCAGCAGACCCATGGAACCCGAGTTGCAGGTGATCGTCTACTTCCTGATGTCAGCGCTGGGAACTGAACACTGAGCTTCTGTAAGAGCAGCAAGTGCTCTGGACCGCTAAGCTGTCTCTACAGCCTCCTAAATTTTTCCTCTTTTTAGCTGGTTCTCTAAACTTCTGTTTTAGCTGCCCAAATGTTACTAGTACACTATTTTACAGAGGTGTGGGCTTTAGACGAGTGATCTGTCTGCAACGGCCAGCTTCGAGCCAGGTGGCTACCTTGCTTTTTTTTCATGAGATGATTCACAGTGTTCTTCCGTGTGTTTGGAAGTGAATACTGGATCCAAAAGCTTAATCCCCCACAAGCTCCTGAGACAAAAACTCTGTCCTAGACAGGGATTCTACCGCTGTGATGAAACACGTGAGGAGGAAAGTCCATCGTGGGCTTGTTTTACTCGAGGCTGCACATGAACTGTTCATGATCAGAAGCAGTCGGGACAGAAACACATTCAGGGCAGGAGCCTGGAGGCAGGAGCTGATGCGGAGGCCATGGAGGGGTGCTGCTTACTGACTTGCTCTCCCAGCCTTGCTCAGCCTGCTTTTCTGTAGAACCATGGACCACGAGCCTAGGCTTGGCACCGCCCACTATGGGCTGGGGCCTCTCCCATCAGTCACTTATAGAAGATGTCCGTCAGGCTTGCCTAAAACCCAATCTTGTGGATCGGTTTCTTGATTGAGGATCCCTCCTCTCAGATGACCCCTGCCAGCATCAAGCTGACACGAGACTATGAAGCGAACAATCAAATGTCTCTTAAAGGGGCATCTTCAGGGACAAGGTGGTGGCTGCTATAGGTCTTCTCTTCTGACAGTTGACTGCCAGAACAGCGGCTCTGCTAAATGACAAAGAGCACAGGATCCTCTCCGGTTCAAGTTGTCTTTATAGTGACAGATGCCCAGTTCCAGGAGCGGGTGTTTATGCAGGAAGACATTAAAAGATTAAAAATGACTGCATCTTTGACAACAGACTGGTCTCCGTTCCGTGATCAATATGCCAGCATTATTATTATTTTATGAAAACAGTCATTCACCGTTTGGTGAAAGAGAATGACGGTATTGATCTTTTGAACAAGCATTTTATTTTCCATTAAATTTTTATGGGGCATGACAAGCCTGCGTGTGCTGGGTCTGATCCTTTCCCGCACATTAATGTGCAAAGCTTTTGCAGATGTGGAAATTATCAGGGCTGTGTTCATAAAACCAGCTCAGATGGTCTAGGAACACAGAGTAAACATTTCCTCGTTGGAGATTTGCTCCGAGCTTATTAGTTTTTTTGAGGTTTGTGAACTGACCCACAAAGGAAATAGAAATCTCTCCTTAGTGAGCCTAGAGAGGAGAGAGAGAGAGAGAGAGAGAGAGAGAGAGAGAGAGAGAGAGAGAGTTAGCAACCATCAGAGTCTTTCTCTGAGGTTCCTAATGGCACAGTGGATGCCAGTTTCAAAGGCTCAGAACAACGATGAGACATCTGGGTAATTCAGTAGCCCCCTGAGCATGGCTCTCTCTGCCACATGACATCCTCATCTGTCTCTACCAGGCATTGCTCTGAGGGAGTCCTAGTTCGGTTCCTTGTTGCTGTGATAAACACCATGGCCAGAGCAACTTGGGGAGGAAAGGGTTTATTTGGCTTATACATCCTGTTAGATTATAGTCCCCAGTGAGGGAAGTCCAGGCAGAAGCTCGAGCAGGAGCTATGAAGAAACACTGCTGTGTTTCTCCCAGGCTCATGTTCAGCTCCCTCAACCCCTTCTTACCCTTCCAGCAGCCCCTGCCCACAGTGCGTTGGGCCCTCCCACAACAATCATGAGTGAAAAGAACACCCTTGCAGATGTCTATAAAGGCAAACCTTCTGGAGGTGCTTCTTCAGCTCAGTTTTTCTCCTCCCAGGGGTGTGCATGGCTGTGTGCTGTGCGTGCCTGTGTGGTATGCATGCTCACATGTATGTATTGCTGTGGGGTGTGCATGTTCACATGTGTGTGTGTGACTTTGTGGTGTGCATGCTCACGTGTGCATGCTGTGTGGTGGTGTGCATGCCTGTGTGCTGTGCATGCTTACATACATGTGTGTGTGCCTGTGTGGTGTGCATGTTCACATGTGTGTATGCTGTGTGGTGTGCATCTCTGTGTACTGTGCATGCTCACACATGTGCATGCCTGTGGTGTGCATGCATGTCTGCATACTGTGCATGCCTGTGTGCTGTGCATGCTTACATGCATGCACATGAGTGTGAAGGCCTGAAGTTGATGTCGAATCTGTTAACCAGTACAAGGACCTGTGCACAGCACTTCATCTCAGATGATCTCCATACAAGTTCACCCTCTCGTTTCACTGGTTCTCACTGAGCTGACCTGTTGATTGCTTCCTGTTTGGGACTATGGCATTCTCTTTTGGTCTGGTGAATATTTGTGCACCCCTGAATGTGGAGCCTAGAGAGGAGGCCTGGGGCTCCTCTTCAGTCTCTCTGCACCTTACTTTTGAGGTGTGGTTTCTCACTAGACAGGAACTCACTGACTTGCATAGGAGTGAGCCCCTGAGACTCCTGTCCCCACCTCTCCCATGCCGGAACTGCAGGCTTAGTCTGACACTTGAGAGTCAGGCTTTAGACTTTAGAGAGTTCAGGCTTTTGCTGTGGTTGCTGGGAATCCGGGCTCAGGTCACCATGCTGGATGGAGCTATCTCACCAGCCCTCAGATGTTCCTTCTCAGGTCTCCACATTACAGATTGCAAAGGAGAATTTATGGCTCTCTGGAGATGTGTTGTATTTTAATTTCTGTTTTCAAAAAATCATTCATTCATTCATTCATTCATTCATTCAAGTACAAGAAGCGCTGAAAGGCAAAGTCTTGGGCTGGCTGTGATAAGGATTCGCTCTAGCAGGGGCATTTCTGAGAGGCACCCAGGTGCCATCAAAGACTTAAAAGCATATTGGGGTTAGTAAGTTAACAGTCTCCCACCTCACTTCTACGGCACCAGCTGACTGCCTGGCAGGTCAGATGAATTCTCACACTGCCAAGAGTTAGCAGAGACCCACATGTGAAGAGCTCAGCCCCACAAGACCCCCATGTTTGAAAGCACAACTGGTGGGACCCCAGGTTGCCTGGCTGGATGACTGACTGCATTACCATTGCAACTTGTGGTTCTGAAACTTTCTGGGCCAAGTCAAAGACACCAGAGACATTTACACTTACAAGGAAGGGTCTGAAAAAGGACGTGGCTCAGAAATGTCCAAGCTGAGGTGCCTGTCTGTTGCATGCCTCAGCCTTTAGGGGAATGGTACTGGGTGAGACACAGCACTGGACAAAGG
This sequence comes from Rattus norvegicus, assembly GCF_021556685.1. Lineage (NCBI taxonomy): Eukaryota > Metazoa > Chordata > Mammalia > Rodentia > Muridae > Rattus > Rattus norvegicus. The sequence goes on along the minus strand of NC_141538.1, from coordinate 169,756,667 downwards.
TCAAAGACTGATGAACCCTGGCCTTATAATCTTACTCTTTTATGCTTTAATAAGTTCTGATTTATTTTCTCTTTAACTCTCTCACTATTTTGTGCTGGTAAGTGCTGGTTTCTTTTCTCTCTGGTTCAAGGACCTCTCGCTGGCCAGGCTTGGAACTCATTAATTCTTTGTGAGACAGGGAGAAAAGGAAGGAAAAGAACTAAAATTACACAGGCAATGGCGCTCTCTCTCTGTCTCTCTCTGTCTCTCTCTGTCTCTCTCTCTCTCTCTCTCTCTCTCTCTCTCATCAGGCCTGACTACCTGTGCTGTAAAAAAAAGTTTCATACTTTATTACTTCAAGATGAAAGGACCAGGTCACAGTCACAGTCAAATCAAAGCAAATCTAAACTCCCAACCTATACACAACTCAGTGTTCAGTCATCAGGATCCACTCATGATCTTCTGGTGTCGCTTCTCCACCTCTGCACTCTGCAGCACACACAGCTTGTTTTTACCGGTTCAGGCCATCTCCAATCCACTGCTGCTTCTGTACCTGGTGCCCATCCAATGGTATTTATACCTCCAAATTCTGGAGCGTCTCAAGCCAACTGGGACGCAATTTCAGCAATACTCTCTTCAGGGACTCCAGCCCGACCACACGGTGTGAGGCCTCAGCTGCTTTCGAGGACCCCTTCATCGTGAAAACCGACCACTTTCGCTGTGACTAACACACTTCCAAGTTTAGATGCCAGTATGAGGTAAAACTCCAGGCACGTCTGGAACACAGCTTCTGTGTGCAGACTCTGAGCCAATACTTTTCATATTTTTATCTCACTAAAACATCTATCTTAATGTCTCATTGTTCTCAGGTTCTGTGAAACAGAAACAATCACACCAGTAAAGCAAAGGGGTCATTGTTTGGAGAGTCCTGTTATCACAAATGTCACTTAGCACCGGAAAACTAGAAATCCAAATTCTCAACTCAGCAAATGGCCTGGATCTAGCTTTTAAGTGACAGAGGATGTAATCTTAAACATAAACCTAACACTAACCCTAACCCTAACCCTAACCCTAACCCTAACCCTAGTCCTAGCCCTAACCCTAACCCTAGCCCTAACCCTAACCCTAACCCTAACCCTAACCCTAACCCTAACCCCAACCCCAGCCCTAACCCTAACCCTAACCCTAACCCTAACCCTAACCCTAACCCTAACCCTAACCCTAACCCTCTAAACCTAACCCTAACCCTAACCCTAACCCTAACCCCCTAACCCTAACCCTAACCCTAACCCTAACCCTAACCCTAACCCTAACCCTCTAAACCTAACCCTAACCCTAACCCTAACCCTAACCCCCTAACCCTAACCCTAACCCTAACCCTAACCCTAGCCCTAACCCTAACCCTAACCCTAACCCTAACCCTAACCCTAACCCTAACCCTAAGTTACTTCCTTCTGGAGCTTCACAGGCCAGGCGTACTTTGTCTGTCCGACTTTCAACATTCTTATCCTCCAAGGTCCCACAAATCACCTCACCAAGCGTTGAACACACAGTGTGTTTTAGAAAAGTTTCAAAGTCATCCTACGATCCTCCCACAAAGAACATGCTCATGTCTGTCACAGTAATACTCGACTCCTGGTACCAACTTCTGCTCTCATTAGGATAATCACTGGTGTGACTGATACCATGACCAAAAGCAAGGTGGGGAGGAAAGGGTGTGTTTGGCTTACATATCCAGACTCACGGTCCACTGAGAGAAGCGGAAACAGAAACTCAAACTGGGCAGAAACCTGGAGGCAGGAGCTGATGCAGAGGCTTGCTCCTCCTGGCTTGCTCACCCTGCTTTCTTAAAAACCCAGAATCACCAACCCAAGGATGGCGCCACCCACCAAGGTCTGGGCCCTCACACATGACTCTTCAAGTTTAAAAATGTGCTACAGGTAGGTCTTATGGAGGCATTTTCTCTCCTTTCAGATGACTCCAGCTTGTATCAGGTTAAGATAAAGCTAGACAAGACGCGGGATTTCACGTCAGGAAGCACTTCAGGGTCACAGCCAGACTCACTTCATCCGTTTGGGCTCAAAAGCCTTAAGAGAGGCCTTGAGACAGATAAAATAAATAAAATAATAATAAAATAATAACAATAAATAATAATATAAATGATATAATAACAATGAATAATAATATAAATAAAATAATAATAAAATAATATAATAATAATTAATAATAATAATAATAATAATAATAATACCACCTTCTCACCACCTGGTCATCCCAAGTGGGCATCTCGTGTGAGCACCCTGTTCACTTGTTATAGACATTCTGCAGTAGTTTTAGTTGAAGTAGCCTTTCAACCTGCCTCAGATGAACCCCAGATTCCATTCCCAGACCCGGCACCAGGGAGGACACTCCTACTGGAGAACTCATGGGAAACTCATTCCTTCAAGTTCACGGCTGAGCCTCTCCTGCCGGGAAGCCATCAATTTTCTGATGCTTCATATTCAATCTCTAGGGGTAGTACTTAAGCTAAAGTGGACTGAAAGTAGACTCTGTTTTCTTTATAAAGTCCCCAGAATAACAAATATTCCCATTCCTTCTGGTGATGAAATTATGGCACTCTGCAGGCCGGCCCCAGGCATCCACAGCAGAGTCCGCCCTGGGTGAAATGGAGGCGTGTCCCAAACACAAAGCCCCTCCCAGCTGCTGCCAGAGACAAAGAGCCTTTGGGGAGGTGGAGCCAAGTCTGTAGCCAGACATTATAAGGCCCTGTCCTCGCTCCCGTCCTCTGGACCATAAAGGTTGTGTATTATGTGGGGTACATGTGTACACATGTGTGCACATGGGCATGTGTGTGTGTGTGCATGTGTGGTGTGTATGTGGTATGTGTGTACATATGTATGTGGTATGTATGTGTGTGGTGTGCATGTATGTTGTATGTGTGTATGTGATGTATGTGTGCATATGAGATGTGTGTATGTATGTGGTATGTGTGCATGTGGTATGTATGTGTAAATATGTGTAAGTGTCTATGTGTTTGTAGTATATGTAGAGTATGTGGTATGTTTGGTATGTGTGTATTGTGGTATGTGTGTAAATGTGTTTGGTATATGTGAGGTGTATGTGTATGCGGTATATATGGGGTGTGTATGTGAATGGTATGTATGTGTTCTGTGTTGTGTGTGTATGTGTTGTATTATGTATGTATGTGCTGTATCTGTATATGTGGTTGAAGTGGAAACTTAAGACTTCTTTGAAAAATGGGTTGGACGGTGTTTTATGGGGCAAACACATGAAGGAACATTTCGCTGAAGCAGACACAGGAGGGAGGATGTTCTGCTAAAGCAAGCACGTGAAAGGACACGTGATGGATTCTTTGCTAAAGGGTCCACCTTACATTGCATAGTTGAGATGTATTTGTTGGGACTCTGCAGACTTGGGCTGATTGGGATGCATGGGCTGAGGCAAAGCCTGTGGAGGACACGCGACATTTGGAGGGAGTATAAATATGAGTCCACGGAGTGACAGGGCTAAGCTAGGCTTGCTTGTCAGCTAGCTGTGCAATGCTTGTGGGTCTCGAGTCTTTGCTGATCTTGGCTTCCTGGAGCGAGGCACAGTTGAGAACCTTTCCTGGTGTTCCTCCCGGTCCCTTCTCCTGCTGACTAGAGGCCGAGGCCGGGCTGTCTCTGCTAGGTAATGCCCCTGCTGCTGATTCCTGTTTGCTATCCCGACTCTACCGACCTGGACTGCTGGTGTATCATATGTGAAGTGTGTGTGAGTGGATTGAGCTGCTGCTGACCTGTGAACTGAACTGCTGATTTCCAGACAACACAGACAGGAGTTGCTCCAAAGAACCTTTCTAAACAAGTTCACTTCCCCTGTATCCTTTCTTTCCCCACCACCACTGGTGGGTGGTACGCAACCAGGGAGGTTAAAGCACTTAAGAACCATCATTAAAATAAGGTTTGAAAAAAATTGTTACATGTGGTGGGTGTATATGTATATGTATGTAGTGTATATGTATAGTGTATATATGGTATGTATAAGTATGTATGTGTGTATGTATGTATGTTTGGTATATGTGAGGTGTGTGTGTGTGTGGTGTATTTGTGTGGTTTGTATGTAGTATGTGTAAGGGTGGTTTGTGTATGTGCATATGGTGATGTGGTATGCATGTGGTCTGTATGTGGTATGTGAGTGGTGTGTGTCTATGTGTGGTATATGTGGTATGTGCATATTTGTATGTATGTGTATGTGGTGTATGTATATGTTATGTGGTTTGTAGTGTGTGTGTATGTTCGGTGCACGTGTGTGTGGCATATGTAGTGTGTGTATGTGTGGAGTATGTGGTGTGTGTCTGCGAAAGAGAGAGAGAGAGAGAGGAAGAGGGGGAGAGAGAGAGAGAGAGAAGGAGAGAGAGAGAGAGAACAACCTTAGGAGTTATTAGGATTCTATCTACTCTGTTATTTTGTTTTTAAAGATTTATTTGTTTATGTATTGTTCCAGAAGATCCCATTACAGGTGGTTGTGAGCCATCATGTGGTTGCTGCGAATTGAACTCTGGACCTCAGTGCCCTTCACAACCTCTGCGCCATGTCTCCAGCCCCATAGCTACTCTGTTCAATTTAAAGGTTTTATATTTTAACTTCCTTGAGAATCTCCAACCCCTTTCTCTCCCTGCCCCTGTCCCATTTCAGTGCCCCTCCCTCGACTTATAAGATTCAAGATTCCTCCTCAGGGGTTCTCACTCCCAGCAGCAGTTCACCAGTTCTTCCGGGTCTAGAGGCCAGCATCCCCAGGAGCATTCCATGTGTGGCTCCTCAGGGCTGGGATTGCAAGTGTCTTCTGCCACACCTGTTTTGTTGTGCATCCTTTGTTTGTTTTTGTTTGTTTTTTATTCACACTCTGGGATCAAACTCAGGTGCTCCTGCTTGCTGGACAGACAATGCACTGTGCTGACTCCCAGGCCCCGGGTCATAAAACTCTGAAAAGTGCAACTGGGCTTCACTTGCTTACACAATTCCTGCCATCCTGGTGGACACAGCAGGATAATGAGGTGTTTGAGATCCCAAGTGGTCACGTCCCCATCTGCTGCAGTTTTCTGGCTCTGAGGAAACTGCTCCAGAATCTCATAAGGCATGAGGTAGGTCAAGACCATTAATATTCTGCAAGAATTTCCAAGTGTATACAAAATACCGAAAATAATCAGTGTGGGGAAAAAAATGTAATCTAAAAATCAAAGCAGTGTTGACTCCCAAGAACGCACTCCGGGATGCCAGCAGGGTGGGATTTCCTCGCTTTGATTTGTTGTTTTCTCCTCTGCTGTTTCCTACATCCTCCCTAAAAGCTCGGAGATGCCGCCCGACTTTGATGGAGCTTGTGCAGCCGGAGACCCCGTGCTTCTGAACGCAGACCCCAGCGCTCCTGCCGGCTTCCAGCGTGATGAGGAGGACTGAAATGTCTCACTTGAAATTTCTGTGGCACACTTCAAAGCAGGGAGTCTGATGAGCAATTGCAGCCACCGGAGCTAATAAGGAACGTAATTGATGCTTTAAAGATCTTTCATGGGCACAGACATTACTTGTGTGTTTCCTGTCTGAAGAACATCACCAAGTCGGAAAGGGGCTGAGTCCGCAGGCCACACTGTTCCACCCCAGATCCCCAAGTCAGCTGAATGGCATCAGGAGGACAGTGCTCCCGACTCCGCCGCTCGGGCCCTCGATGGTAAACTCTGGGGCCGTTTGACTACATTTGCTGCGTAATTGCTACAGAAAACATGGCTGAGATTTCAAAATGTCATCGGAGCTCACGGGAGACTCGCAATTACAAACCACGGAAGCTCCACATGATCCACTGGAGGCGAGCAAGAGCAACTTCAGAGACCAGCTTCTTAGTCACCGGTCTTCGGGTCCCTTGCTTTCCGTGATGGTCTGCATCAAACCCCGTTACCCACAGAAGTTCCAGCCCTGACAGGATTACATTTCCGGGCAGATCCTTTGGGAAAATACACTGTTTTTATTGTCAACTTTTTATTCTCGCTACAAACCTTCTCACTTCTGTCTTGAGTGCTTCAGTCCTCTGCGACTGACCCTGCACCTTTTCCTACCAGCTCAACACCGATAATTACAAGTGTTATGACATAACTCATGGTAAACGAAGTCATCGATCGGGTGCTGCTGGGAGCTGATGAGGCTGACGGGGGTCTAAGAAGAGAGACATTAGAGACCTCGCTATGACACAGAGACCCCACGTGAGGACACCTTCACGTGAGCATTCCCAAATCAGGGCAAGCAGCAGATTTGCGGCTAAGCCATGGGCTTTGCACTGTATCCGTAACTATGGGGACATGGCTTTGTTTAAGTCAGCAGACTAAGGCAGCATGCCCCTGTTCTCCAGTTTGCCACACCCTGTCCTAGGTCACCCTCCACCATGGCCAATGGCTTCGTTCTACTGTCTGATAGAGGGAAGGGATTGTCTTACCTTACAATAGGACCATACTCCATCACCTAAGAAACTCAAGGTGGGAACCAAGAGGCAGGAGCTGAAGCGGAGGCCACAGAGAAACACTGCTCACTGTCTTTCTCCCTGTGGCTTGCTCACACTGCCTTCTTACATATAACCCAGGACCACCTGCCTCGCTCACAGTGGGCTGCCTTCCCTGGCGTCTATCTCTAATCTCTGAGCTCCAGGAATGACTCTTGAAATTGGCCCCTGGCCTCCAAATGCATGTACACAGATGTGCACATGTACACAGACACACATTCTCTCTCTCTCTCTCTCTCTCTCTCTCTCTCTCTCACACACACACACACACACACACTCATACACACACACACATACACACACACACACACAAACCCCTCCATTTTGCTCTCTCTGGTATGACCAACCTTGCAAATACTCTCCCCACTCCATGTCCCTTCCAGGTCACCAGGGCAATGGTTCCTCTTTCTGTTTAATGTACCCATACCTGTCCATGGGCTCCCCATATGCCCAAGAAGCTTTCAATCTGCTTGTAGATATGGCTCGAGAAGGAAGGGGTGTGGTGGCCTCCTACCCATCCCTTAACAACCCTCACATGAAGGAAAATGGCAGCTGGTAAAGGGAAGCTGGCTTGTCCTTCAGAGCAGGACAGCAATTTGGTGGTAGACCAACAAAGCTCTCCTGTGTGCCTCCCCCCATGCCCAACCCCTCACTCCAGGACTGAGGAACGTCTTCCAGCAGGAGTGATTCATGTTCAACACACCTTTCCTTCTTCATTTTTCTTCATTTTTATTTCTCACTTCAGTGCTCGTGCCCCCCACCCCAATAAACAGCCTGTTTTGGGGACCACAGCACTCACTGGTTGGTCCCAAGAAGTGTTTGAGGGTTCCTGCTTCTTCCCTCCAAAGTAAGGTTAGAAGGTGTCCTCTAGGGGCTGGACCAGGCACAGACAGCCAGGGAGAAGCAGGCCTATGCCTTAACCAGAGGCTTTTGCTTCTTGTCTTAGGGTTTTACTGCTGTGAACAGACACTATGACCAAGCCAAGTCTCATAAGGACAACATTTACTTGGGTTGGCTTACAGGTTCTGAAATTCAGTCCATTATCATCAAGGTGGGAACATGGCAGCATCCAGGCAGGCATGAAGCAGAAGCTGAGAGTTCTACATCTTCATCTGAAGGCAGCTAGCAGAAGACTTGATTCCAGGCAGCTAGGATGAGGGTCTTAAAGCCCATGCCCACAGTGACACACCTACTCCAACAGGGTCACACCAACTCCAATAAGGCCACACCCACTCAATAAGGCCACGCCCACTCAATAAGGCCATGCCCACTCCAACAGGGCCATACCTCCTAATAGTGCCACTTCCTAGGCCAAGAATATTCAAACCATAACACTTCTTAAAACATGGACAGCCCTGGTTTCTTCACAATCCACAAAGAACTATCAGATCTATGCAGTGTGAGGTGTGTTGTTTGTGTCTGGTGTTTTTGTTGTTCTGATGGTTTGCGGTGAACCTGGAGAGATGGCCTCTTCCAGCTTCATTAAGTAGGTAGAGACCCATGAGCCAGTGAGCACTCCTCCCTGTACAAATCCTGCAGCTCAAAGCCTGTACTCCCAGCCACCTCCTTCTTGGAACCTCCACACACCCGCTAGTCCTTCTGCCCGGATCACAATGAAAGATCAACCCTTCAGCCCAAAACTTGCTCTGATGACCCAAGCTGTGCAGTCCAGGTTGCTTGACCCTTCTGTCTGCCTCATTCACACAGTCCTGTAGAAGCCACAGTAGGTCTCTGGCCACGTTTTCTGCACACATCTACAGCCTGGCCAGTCTGGCTCTGCCCCATGTGGCCCTGCCTGGTGCTTGACTGTGCCTGGTTAAACACAAACCAGACCCACTTGAACTTAAGAGGGTGCCATCTTTCTGAATGATCTAGACCTACTTCTCTGTGGTGTTGAGGCAGCATGTCCTCCAGGTGCACAGACAGCCCTCCTCTGAGCCTGGTCTCCCTTTACTTTCCAACTGAGGTAACCTCAATGGCCTTGGAGTTGTCAAGAGACATGAGAGGTATGAGAGGGAGGGGGAGGGGGGAAGAGAAGGGAAGGGAGAGAGAGAGAGAAAGAGAGAGAGGGAGAGGGAGAGAGAGAGAGAGAATGAGAATAAAGGATCACCAAGAACCAGGCAGGAAGCAAGCATTTTGGTTACAGGTTATTTTCTTTGTCATGTACCTTAAGTACAATTGACTAGGAACAGAATGTTAGCATTCTGTCTAAGCTCCACCCCACAGTTACCTGGCAACAGCCAGGTGTGCCTGACTCACTATAAAGGGGCTGCTTGCCCCCTTCTCACTCTCTTGCTCTCTCTTGCTCTCGCCTTCCTGTTCCCACTCTCTCTGCATTCTCTTTCTCCCTCTCTGTCCACGCACTCATGGCCGGCCTCTGCCTCTCCTCTCCTCTCCTCTCCTCTCCCCTCCCCTCCTGTCCCATCCCCTTCCATCCCCTCCCCCCCTCTGCCTCTACTACCCTCTTGACTCTATTCTCAGGGGGGAAGGGACGCCTCAGCATGGGCCCACCGAGGCACTCCTTTCCCCCATACCTCACCAAAACATATTCCTCCTCTCTTTATCTTTTTATAAACCCCTCACAGAGTCCAATAAAAGCCACCAACTCCAGGTCTAAATTCAGTGAGCTCCTGAACAGGGTACATAAACAAGTCTTTGAGGATTGTGTGAACAAAGGCGTCTTTCCCAGCTCCTGTGGGACCATCCCGTCACAGATATTACTCCCTACGCTTAAACTTCTTTGTTTCCTGAGTTCAGTGCAAAACTTCAAGCTAATAAGTTAACTGCCAATTATTCCAACCCACTTATAAGGTGCTAAACCATTATTCGTTTGGCTAAAAGCAAAAAATAAATAAATAAATCAGACTGTGGAGGAGAATGGGGAGTGTTTACAGGAGGCCACCCCATCCCCATTGCACGACTCTGGGTGTCTCTTCCCTGATGTTAATCTCCCATAAGTGGTTCTTGCCACATGAAACACACGGAGATTATTTCAATTAATTATGTTTGCTACATTGTTTCAAAAGATTATTCCATTATTTACTGGCAATTAAACCAGCTTTCGTGGAAGTGTGCCGCCAGAGGGCATGTGGGGTGGGACCGTGGACGGAGTAATTGAAATCGAATTTGGACTTCCAAGAAGCCCTCCTTTGGAAGTCAAGGGTCTCTGAACAGCTCTGAGGTGATGCTTCATCAGAGCGAGAGAGGGTGAACGAGCGCGCGAATGCACGCCTGCTCTCTGAAGAGTCCAACACACAGCTTCTTGGCGGAGAAAAGAAGAACCAGCTCCAGGTCATAAGAAGACTCAGGGGCCTGGCTGCCACCAAAGGCTTGCTGTGTAAATGCTGCTGAGGGCATGCTGCTTTGGAGGACGGTTCAAGGTCATGGGCTGTATAAAGAGAAAAGTTAGCACACAGCAGAAGGTGAGTGCAGGACTTCATCTGGGCCAGGGCGAGCCTAGCTTAGAGGTCGGAGAGGACCACGTTCTGTCATCCAGTTCAGAGCGTGAGGCCAGATGCTGAGTTCCAGGTAGCAGTGAGTTTTTCTCTTATTTATCTCTCAATGGATTCTACTGCAATCAGGATGGTTCTAGTCCTGTAAAGGCTTCAGATATATTTCATTTCTACTAGGACAAAATAACAAGCAACTAGGAAGGAAGGCAGGATGGAAGTCTGGTAAAAGCCCCCGAATCCAGATCCAATCATGAATTGATTGAGCTACCGAAGGAAGGATGGAAAGAACGGCGGGTGGGGTTATTTGGCTCACAGGTTGATCGTATATTCCCCCATTGTAGGAAGACATGGCTTTGGCAGCTTCCGCAGCTGGTCATGCTGCATCTGCAGTCAGGAAGTAGAACGGCAGACACTGGCATCCAGCCCACATCTAGCTTTTCTTTCGGTCCAGAATCCCCGTGCACTGAACAGTGTCACCCAAGTTTAACACGGATCATCTTACCTCAGTTTAACCTAATCTAAACACTCCTTCACAGGCAGGCCCAGACAGAGGCTGTTTCCATGTGACCCTAACTCCCATCAAGTTGACTAGCACGTTGGCGATCCCAGGGCTCTGACGACTGTTTATGGGCCACCTGGGTAAGTGGTTCCCATCCATTGCTGCTGCTGCTGCTGCTGCTGCTGCTGCTGCTGCTGCTGCTGCTGCTGCTGCTGCTGGAGGCTGGGGTCAGGAGTTTCTGTTTAGCTACTCTGCCCCTGTCTCCTCAGTTTTCAAAAATAAAATAAGTATTCATTTTATTACCTGTGTTCTTTAGTGAGTGTCAACCTCCCGACACGCCACCATCAGCAATTGCTCTCCTTCCGTTGGAGAAGATTGAGGGACTGAGCTGTCCCTTGGGGATCTGTGTCCTCGGGGGAACACACACGCTACAGACCGTGATAACTTCCTGGTCGCCCCAGACCACCACCTCAAGACACTGTGGGGGATGTTAGAACCGCCACCCTAACCCAACCCCCATGGGTGTTTTCAGTAGGACGGTCCTGTTCCAGTCTAATAACCTTAGTCCTCATGTTCATGAAGCCCTAGGCCTGTCTGTGCACTGGGTTTATACGTGCCATCTTCTTCCTTATTTTCGACTTCGCTCAGGTGTTTTATGCTCCCATCTTCTCCTTTCTCCTGTTATTTGGGGTTAATCAAGTCTTTTATTACTTCTCCCTCCACCCCCCACCCCCCCAGAACTTGGCTAGTTAGCAGATAATGAATGATGTAAGGAGTCAGGACGCTGCAAACCACGCCACTGAGGGAGAGAGAGATTCTGCTGCTAGATCTGAGCGTTAGAGAAGGAGGAAAAGTTAACAACCAAAGACCTAAATTCCCATCTAAAGATAAGAAGAGATATTAAATCAAAGCCAAAAATAGTAGAGCAAAAAGGGGAATAATAAACAAGCCAGAATCAATAAACTAGGGGAGAATATAAATGGAGGAAAAAATATAACGCAATAAAGTTTAGTAGCAGGATGTCAGAGGAAACGGCAAATTAGGAACTGCACGCCCAGGGCTCCAGAAAAGTAACGAGATGCTGCGGACGTCCGGAGTTGACTCTTCCGAACTCTGGAAACAACCAGAGCCCGGTGGTGAACAGGGGAATGTTCTTCCAGAACATCATACAGTTTGCAGAGAGACTCGCAGTGTAACCCCGACACCTTGGTCTCATAGCAAGGTGTGGAAATTTGTAAGAGCCTCAGGACCACACACCTGCTGCTCTAGAATGTCCTTGGAATGACAAAAGGGAGTGGACACTTGAGAAATCTCTACCGCATGGCTGCCCTGAATGAGAATGAAAGGACAATACCAGCCGATACAGCAACGTGGACGGGGGAAATTCCACGGGTTCCCACCAGAGTTGAAGAGCTACAGGTGGCCAAGGGTGAGAGAGAGAGAGAGAGAGACAGAGACAGAGACAGAGACAGAGACAGAGACAGAGACAGAAAGGAGGTGGGGGGGAGGAAGAGGGAGACAGAGACAGAGAGAGACAGAGAGAGGGGGAGGGAGAGGGAGACAGAGACAGAGAGAGACAGAGACAGAGACAGAGAGAGGAGGTGGGGGGAGGATGAATCAGCGTTGTTCAAGGATGATTCTAAACACCTCAGTAGGTTGTATATGCATGTATGTTAACATTTCTAATGATAATTATTAAATAACAAGAGGTCATGAATTGGGATGGACCTGGGGACACACAGAAAAAACTGGGGACCGAAAGGGGTGGTGTAGATGCTCATTATGAATCTGCAAGTTTACCCAAAGAAAGACAACCATCATAGTTAGGTTTCTATTATGATGCAACACCGTGAGTAACGCAAATTATGAAAGAAAGTATTTAATTTGGCTTACAGTTTCAGAGGGTTAAAACCCATGGTGTTGGAACAAAAGTATGGAATTAGAAACAACTGCCAGCAACACGCCTCCTGCAGCAAGGCCACTCCTCCCAATCCTTCCTAAACAGTTCCACCAAACCACAAGAGCATCCTCAACCCACCCAACCCTGCCAGACAGCTACACACACACACACACACACACACACACACACACACACACACCCCTTATTCTCAACAAAACTGAAGACTGATTTCTCCTTAGAAGCCACATGACCACGAGGCCTTGGGGTGGCATATTCAAAATGCTGTAAGTCGAGTTAATATTTCACGAAAAGCTACAACTCCAGAAAAAACCACCCCTTAAAAACAGGAGAAAATGGCGCTGTTGTTAGACATGAGACACTCTGAGAATTTGTCACTGGCATACCTACCATATCAAACATATTATGGGGAATTTCTAAGTCCAAAGCCAGTAGCTGCACACAGCGATTCGAATCTGTTAGCAAGAACACACAGCACCGGGAATGTAATTATGCAACCCCAAAATTGTATAAGTGGATATTTCCCCTCTTTTCTTCTTTTTAACTGATTTCCCAAGCAATTGTATGAAGAAATAAACACATAATTGTACGTTTGACTTATAAAATGAAGACATGTATTTGACAGTAACTTCACAAAGGATGTGGGTGGGAACAGATTGGTACTGGAAGAGGGAAACGGTGAATTTAATCCACGGTTAATGCAAAGAGATCAGAAGATGACAAAGAAGAAAGGCTGACATCGCAAACCCCAGGAACCTTGTCTCTCCTCATGTCTTCTGTAGCACCTGTAAAGCTCTACAACGAAATAATTATGGTACTATGATACTGGGTTTGAAAGATGTAGATAAATTAATGTTATAAAGAAGAAAGGAGAAAGGGAGCCGTATCAGAGTAGAAAGTTCTGTCTCAGAACTTTTCCTGGATTTAATTAGTGTAGATTTGAAGTCAAGGGTGTAGTGCCCTCTCTTCCCACAGCCTAGGGATCATGGCGGAAGAGGGGGCAGAAAATCAAAAGTGGCAGATAGAGATCAGGAAACTGTGTTTTCTGAGGCCAGCAGAGAAGCTGCCCATTTGAACTCAGAGCAATGATGACAATATGTGCTCGCCCTGTGTGTGAAGCCCAAGCCAGAGAGAGTACCATTGAGTACCACCATGGAGAGGGGAGGAAGGCTCAACCTCCTCCCCCAGCTGAGCTATTGGCAAATGATACCAATGGTGGCTTCTGGTTATGTCAGCCATACTCCAGTGCGAGGCCACACAGCCAAGAATGTGTGATCAGCATAAAACAGGCTTCGTGGGTCTTAAAGGGGGCACACAAAAGCGGGTAAAGGAGGGAATGGAGGCTAGAAGGAGCTGAGGGAGAGGGTATGGTCAAATGCGCTGTAGGGAAACTTCAGAGGACTCAGGAGAAGAAGAAAAATAATTGATAAGTTGAAATGCAGATGATAAATTCCTGAGTTAATACTAGATACACCTCGAAAAATGTAGTAGAGGTGGACAGAGGATATAAAATATTATGCTAGAAAAGGTTTACTTAATTCAAATGAACAGTGGTAACTCTGTGGTGAGCAGGTTACAGGCCGAGGAGGGAATGAGGCATACAGGGCAGGTAGACCGTCTGTGGTACCAACTGCATCAACATTGTTACATACGGTCAAGCTGAACCCAGGACAGTGACTATCCAATTGAATGAAGACAGCATCAACTACTCTTGCCTGAGTAAGACGCAAACGGCATATAAGTAAAAGGGCAGGAATGGGTGTGTGTTAGCCAGACAGGGACAGCCAGGCGGTGTTAGCCAGGCAGAAGCTCCAGCAGCTCTGCTGATAGCAGACAGACCTGCAGGTAGAAAGTGTGGCCAGATACAAAGAGGAACATTTGAGACTGATAAGGGCATGAACCCCTCTGGAAGATGTCACAGTTATAAACACATAAGTACCTAATAACTGGCCTGCAGAATATGCAAATAAAGCATAGGCAGAACTGAGAGGAGACCCAGAGCCCTTGACTGAAGGGTGGATACTCTCCAAACGCTACTTGCAACAAGGGGGCCAGCAGACAGCAGAGAGTAATCAAGCAAATGGAAGACTTGAACACTTGAACATGATATACCTGTTAGGCCTACCGACACCCCAGGACCTGCACCCAGTAGCATTAGAGTAGACCTACTGACACCCCAGAACTCCCACCCAACAGCATCATAATACACTACTGACACCCAGAACCCCACCCAACAGCATCAGCATCAGAGTCGATATCTTTCTCAAAAGCTTATGGACCATTTCCCAGGATGGACCACCATCATTTCCATTGAAAAGGACTGGAACTGTAGAAACTGTGCCAAGTATATTTGCTGATCTAATTGACTGACATTGCATCAACAAAATAACCCAGGGCTAAGGGTAACAGCTCGAGACTGGAACACTTGTCAGCCTTGTGGGAGGCTTTGGGTTTGATCCACAGGGCCATAGAAGGAAGGGGCAAGAGAAGAGGAGGAGAAAAATAGGATAAAGAGGCGGAGCAGAGACAGGAGAGGGGGAGAGAGAAGACGAAGAGAAGAGTTGGGGAGGGGTGGAGAAGGGGAAAGAGAAAAGAGGTGGAAGAGGGAAAAAGAAACAAAAAGATGAGGAGAGGGAGAGGGGAGGGAAGGGGAAGAGGGGATTCATACCAGAATAATTAGGAACTCCCAGCTACACAAAATAGATATCACGAAAAAGGAAGATTGTCTTAACATCTTCCAAAACCCATTAGTGTGATACTCTGTATCAATAAACCAAATGGATTAAGCCACACAGTGCTGACAGACACAAAAAGCCATTGACTAAAACTCGATACTTTTTGTTTATGATTAAAAAATATGTAAACACCTTCAGCAACCTGACTGGATTAAAGAATTAACCCAAAGAAATCAGTAGCTCTCTTCTGCACAAGCCATAAACGGGCTGAAAAATAAGTTAGGGAAATAACTTCCTTCACCGTAGCCACAAACAACGTAAAATACCTGGATGTGACCAGCAAGCGAAAGACCCGTATGACACGAAGAACACGAAGTTCCTGAGGAAAGAAACTGAAGAAGATCTCAGAAGATGGAGCAATGTCCCTTGCTCCTTTCCTCGTCGAAAATGGCCATCTCACCGAAAGCAATCTACAGACTTGATGAGATACCCATCAAAATTCCAACACAGTCCTTCACAGATCTTGAAAGAACAATTCTCAACTTCGTATGGAAAAACAAAAGAAAACAAAAAACAAAAAAAAAAAAAAGCAGGAGAGCCAAAACTACACTAAAAGTTTAGTAGAACTAAAGCTATAGTACAGAGGAATAGTAATAAAAACTACATGGTATTGGGACAGAGACAGGTGGATCAATGGGACTGAATTGAAGACCCCAAAACAAATCCACATACCTATGGACACTTTATTTTTTGACAAAGAAGCCCAGGCCATACAATGGAACAGGGAGAGCATCCTCTACAAATGGTGCTGGTCTAACTGGATGTCTGCATGTAGAAGAATGCAAAGAGATCCATATCTATCACCCTGTACAGAACTCAAGTCGAAATGAATCAAAGGCCTCAACGTAAAACCAGATGAGCTGAAGCTAATAGAATAAAAAGTAGGAGACAGCTTAGACTGCACTGGCACGGGGGAAAAATCTTCTGAACAGAATACTAATGGCTCAGGCACCAAGGTCAAGAATTAATAGATAGGACCGTATGAAACTGAAAAGCTTCTATAAGGCAAAGGCCACTGTCAGTAGGACAAAATGACAGCCTACAGTTTGGGAAAGGCTCTTCAGTAACCCTACATCCATCAGAACACTGATATCCAAAGTATATAAAGCATTCAAGAAGTTAGACTCCAAAAGATCAAATAACACAATCAAAAACTTGGTGTAGAGCTAAACAGAGAATTCTCCACAGAGGAATCTCAAACGGCCGAGAAGCACTTAAAGAAACGTTCAACATCTTTAGTCATCAGGGAAACTCAAATCAAAACAACCCTGAGGTTGCGCCTCACACCAATCAGAATGGCTAAGATCAAAAACTCAGGTGACAGCAGATGCTGGTGAGGATGTGGAGAAAGAGGAACACTCCTCCATTGCTGGTGGGATTGCAAGCTGGTAGAACCAGTCTGGAAATCAGTTTGATAGTTCTTCAGAAAAATGGAAATAGTTCTACCTGAGAACCATGCTATACCACTCCTGGGCGTCTATCCAAAGAATGCTCCACCATACCATAAGGACTTGTGCTCCACTGTGTTCACAGCCGCCTTATTCAGAACAGCCAGAAACTGGAAACAACCCAGCTGTCCCTCGACCCAAGAATGGATCCAAAAAATGCGGTTCATTCACACAATGCAATACTATCCAGTTATTAAAAACAAAGACATCATGAATTTCTCGGGCCAATGTATGGAATTAGAAAATATCATCCCAAGTGAGGTAACCCAGACCCAAAAGGACATGCATGGTATGTACTCAATGAGAAGTGGGTATTAGTTAAAAAGTTCAGAATACTCATGATACACCCCACAGACCCAAGGAATTGAACAAGAAGGAAGGCCCATGTGAGGATGCTTGAATTCCACTTAGAAGGGGTAACAAAAGAGTCATGGGAAGCAGAGGGAGGGAGGGACGTAGGTGGGAGAGGAGAGGGCAAGGCTCAGGTATGAGGAGAGTCAGGAGAGCGGCCCAGAGGACCAGGAGAATGAATGGGAACATGCAGCTGCTGGGGTTGGTGGCTGGGAGGAAGTCCTAGAGACCCAGGATGAGGGAGGCTCCCAGGAGTCAGTGCAGATGACCTTAGCCAAAATGTCCAACAGTGGGGATACCACCTCCAGTAGCCAGACAGGACCCCCAGAGGAGGGAGAATGGCACCAACCCACTTACAAAAATTTTGACCCAAAATTGGTTCTACCTGAAAGAAAAGAAATGCAGGGACAAAGATGGACAGAGACTGAAGGAATGGCCAACCAGTGACCAGCCCATTTAGAGACCCATCCCATGGGCGGGCACCAATCCCTCACACCATTAATAATGCTGTGCTGTGCTTGCAGACAAGAGCCTAGCATAGCAGTCCCCTGGGAGGGTCTACCCAGCAGCTGACGGATAACCACAGACAAACATTGGATGGAGGTCAGGGATCCCATGGAAGAGTTAGCAGAAGGACTAAAGGCTCTCAGGAGATGGCAAGCCCACAGGAAGGTCAATAGTAACAACTAACTTGAACTCCTGGGAGCCTCCAGAGACTGAGCCAGGAACCAGACAGCATACATGGGCTGGCCCCAGGCTCTGGGCACGTATGTAGTTGAGGGTGACCTTGTCTGGCCTCAGGGTCTGAAAATAACAGGGGTTTGGGGGTGGGCGTTACCCTCTCAGAGGCAAAGAGGAAGGGATTGGTGGAGGAACTTTATGAGGGGGGACCTGAAGGGGACAACATTTGGGATGCAATTAATTAATTAATTAAAAATAAAATAAACTCTACAAAGAGCTAAAGAGAATGGAACATTTATCAAATATTTGTGCTAGCAGCTCATTTGTTGGTGACACTGAGTGTTTCCATGCTCTGAGGAGCTAGGCAAGTGCCTTTCTTAGGGTTTCCATCACTATGCACAGACACCATGCCCAAGGGGACTACATTTCATTGGGGCTGGCTTACAGGTTCAGAGGTTCAGTCCATTATCATCAAGGCGGGAGCATGGTAGCATCCAGGCAGGCATGGTGCAGGAGGAGCTGAGAGTTCTACATCTTCATCTGAAGGCTGCTAAGAGAAGACTGACTTCCAGGTGGTCAGGAGGAGGGTCTTCTCGCCCACTCCCACAGTGACACACCTACTCCAACAAGGCCACACCTACTCCAACAAGGCCACACCTACTCCAACAAGGCCACACCTACTCCAACAAGGCCACACCTCCAAATAGTGCCACTCCCTGGGCTAAGCATATTCAAACTGCCACAGTGAGAATGCAATTTTTGTGTTTCTGTCCTAGAAACAACTTTATTTCATGACAACTGGGTCAAAGGAGAGGAAAGGAAGAGAAGGGGAGGGAGATGGAGAAAGGGAGGGAGGGAGGGAGGGAGGGAGAGAGGGAGGGAGAGGGAGGAAGGAAGGGAGAACAATGGAAGAACAGAAGGAAGGAGGGAAGGAGGAAGGGAGGGAGGGGGGGAAGATAGAAAGGAAGGGAAGGCAAGGGAGAAAGCGAGAAAAGAAAGAAGGACAGGAAGGGAAGAGAAGAGGGGGGAATGGGCAATTAGACTAAAACAAGAAGAAACAAGAAGAAAGGAATTATCTCTATTCACAGATGTGATCCTCGTGAACAGCTGACCCTAAGGCCCACACTTGGAAATTTATTAGAACTAATAAATCAGTTTGGAAATGCTTCGGGACATGGAAAAAACCAATATATAGAGATCAATTGCATTTTATATAGTGGCAATTAAAACATCAAAACTTAAATTAAGAAAACAATTTCACTTACAGTAACATCAAACAGAAGCAAATGCCTCGAAGTAGCTTTATGAAATCAAATGAAAAACGTGTGTCCTCTTAGGACGTCAACACTCCCCGAGAGAAATCAAGGTTCTAAATGAATAGCAAGGCGTGCATGCATGTTTGCGGGTTGAAAGACGGCATCTCCTCAATGGCGGTGTTCTCTGTTAGCCCATTTTTCTGCCACTGTCATGAAATAACCTGGGGCTAGACGCTCGAAAGGGGGTCTTCATGGTGCATGCTTTTGCAGGCTGCAAATTCAAACACGCGGGTGATGGAACCACGGTGTGGGTCTGGTGTGGGAGAGAGAAAGATCACTGGGTCAAGGCAGGGACCCTGAGAATAATTCAGAAAAGAGGTCAGCTTTGACAACAGTTGGGTCTCCTGACTCAGGGTCCCAGGAGAGAGACCTGGATAGCCCCTCTGTGTCTCTAACAAGAGCTAGCAAATGCCCTGTGGGTCCCACCTCTTAATTCCCCACCACCACCACCCACCCCGCTGCAGTATCACACCAGGCTCTCGACACAGGCACCTTGATGGAAAACTCATGTGGACTTGAAACCATAGCTGTGCTTCCTAATTGAACTTAGAGTTGCCGCCGTACTAACAAAATTCCAGAGGACCCCCACAGGACTGACAACTTGATCAGAGAACTCACATGACAATTCAGGAGCACATGTTTAGCTACCTAGAGTAGCCAAAAGATCCCGAAAATGGCAAAACAGGGCTGGGGGAGTCTCATTTCCTTATTAGAAAGATGATAAGGAACTTAAGCGAATCAATGACGTAGCATGTGAACAATGGGCAGACAGATCAATGATAGAGAGCGGGAAGCCCGGTCTGGAGAGACACCTCGATGGGTGAAGCACTTTGCCATACAAGTATAAAAACCTGAATTTGGATCCCACTGTCTGCATAAAGGATGAGCGTGCGTCTGCAATCCCAGCATTCCTGTGGGGAGATGGGACATAAGACAGGATCCCTGCAAGCTTGGGTCAGCCATCCTTACACCGATACAAACAGCAAGGAAGTCTGTCTCAGACAAGAAAGTCAACATTCATACAGCGTGCGTGATTGATACATGTGTACATGTGTTCGTGTATGTACCTCTGCACATGTGTAGAGGCTAGAGAAGAAGCTCAGGTACCCAATCCTGGCTTTCTATCTTGTCTTTCCACCTCAGTTAAACCTCATCTAGAAATTCCCTCCCATGCTGAGAGGCTTGTCTTCCTGGTGACTTACAATGAAGCGAAGCTGAGCATTAATATTAACCATCATGTGTCTGATGTAGGCACGAGCTGCCAACCATGGATTAGCTAGCTTTCTCTTCTCCACAGAAATCTGCAACAAGGTTCTTCCTCCTCCTTTTTCCACAAGAAAAGTAGCCCGAGAATCTAGAACCACAAAATAAAGTATGTCAAGCTCAGCCTCCAATCCAGCTTGGCACATCTCATGGCACATGCTCAATGGCGTGTCTGAATGCGCATGCCTGGAATCTATATTGCACATCTCATGGCGCATGCCCAATGGCGTGTCTGAACGCGCATGCCTAGAATCCAGCTTGGCACATTTCATGGCGCATGCCCAATGGCCTGACTGATGGCACATGCCTGGAATCCAGCATGTGTGTCTGGTCTCACATGCCCGGAATCTTCTTTCCTTTTCGAACCGTTTCACACAGAACGCCCTTTCTTCTGGAGGTGCACTTGGATGTTGCTCCCAGGACGTGTCTCCCAGAATCATAACTTACTCCTTTCCATTGCGAGATTAATAAAGACATTCCTTATAATGGAAAAACACGTGTTTTTTTTTTTCTTTGACAGGTGAATTCCTACCTAGAAGATGCAAATAATTCACAAATTAGGAAAAAGACTACTCTTTAGCCTAATTCCCCAAACGGATGAAGGAATAACAGGCGTTTCTCAAAGAAGTTCTGCAAGAAGTTGGTGGACAAGCATTTGACATCAATAGTTCTCAGGAAAGCACCTCAAAGAGACTCTTCCCCCAGGCTGGGTGGGGCCAGCATCAGAGAGACATTGGTGAGACACTGGAGGTCACATTCAGGACTGGGGAAGGGAAATGGCTTGGAGACTTTGGAAAATGTCGCAGTGGGTGCTGCCCGACCCAGGGAATTGACTCAGGCAACCATACAAAGTAAAGTGTCATACACTCAGACAAATTGAAGTGTGAAAGAAAAACCACATTGCTCACAGTGCTAGGGAGTGGGAAGACCAGAAGAGTCGGAAACAGAGAGTGAGGGAGTGACATGTGTCCTCTGTAAGCAGCGGCTATGGAGGAGCGCTGCATGCTGCCTTGCTTCTCCTGGCTTACTCAGCCTGCTCTCTCAGAGCCCCAGGGCCACTTGCCCAGAGACTGGCTCTTCCCACATGAACTATACCCCACAGAGATGCCCAAAAGTTGACCTTTTGGGGACATTTCCTCAGATGAGGTTCCCTCTTCCCAGGTGACTCTGGTCTGTGTCAAGTTGACAAAAAATGCCTCCACTAACACCCACTTGCTGCTCTTGCAAAAGACCCCAGCTTGGTTTCCAGAACCCACACTGAGCGCTTATATTTGCCCTTTAACTCCAGCCCCAGGACCACCGATGCCTCCTCTTGTGGCCTCCCCAGGTCACAGAACACACTCAGAAACACAGATGGACGTGTTTTAAAAAACTGTGAAATAAATCAAGAATCCCTCTCCCTCGTGGGCAGCCCTTTTAAAGGTTCTTCCCGTGCACGGATGACAGCACAGAAAATCTGTATGTCTGCAGTTTCCGCTCCGGACTCACCCTTCCAGGCCTATGGCTCTGGCGCCCTGACTAAGGGCTTCTGGAGGGCACGGTGGGGAGCAGATGGAATCTTAGATGAGCCTCCGCCAACCCTCGTTCTCCACACTATACTGCACGAGAATGTTAACAGTGTCCACGCCGTCCACGTGACCTTCGCTCCGTCGGACCGGACCCGTTTCTTTCACCTCTACAGCTGCACCCTGCAGTCCTCTGTGGGTCTCTGGAGTGGCTCTGCTTGGCGATGATGGCGTTCACGTCAGGCCTAAAGCAGATAGCTTTGCTACAACAGGGCTGGATGAGGCCGGTACAGGGAGATGCTCAGGGCTCCCGGGTCACTTCTGCGGTCATGAAATTGCCATAAAATTGATAGCGGCAATCACAGCATAATTCTGTGACTATATTGAAAACCATCGGATTGTTCACTTTAAATGGGCGGATTTTATGGCATGTGAATTATACCCCTATAAAGTCGTAATAAAATAATAAAGAAACAAGTAAAATGATAGAAAATTATGTGCTGTGTAGACAGTAATCGAAAGAACGCTGGAGCGGCCATATCAGTAACAGCATGGCAATATCTAGAATAAAAAAAATAAATAAATAAAAAATAAAAATCCGAAACAGAAAACAAAAACCACAAGGAACACAGGCATTGTCTGTGCAATAAGATAAGGGGGCACCTTACTGAGGAAAAGTAGACATTTTTAAATGCGTACATGCTCAACAACAAAGCTTCCAAACACTGAGGAAAACGCTGGCAGGGCCGGAGGACTTGTTCGAGGTTTTAATTCCTTTCAGAAACATCCAGGGAAAGCCGGAGCTTCCATCCCACCCTACACTAGGGGAAGGCAGCCCCCATCCTACCCCACCCCACCTCATCCCACCCACTCCTTCCCAACCACCCCATGCACCACCATCCCATTCCACACCGACACCGCCCCACCCCACCCACCCACCCTTTCCCACATCACCCACCACCACCCCACACTACCTCATCCTACCCCACGCCATACAACACCAACCCATTCCATGCCAGCGCCACCTCACCTACCACCCCGCCCCACCCCACATCTTCCCTCCTCACCCCACCCTACCTCCACCCACCCATAGCTGTTTCAACACTAAGACCGGTTCCCAGAGGTTGTAATTGTCAGGTCCGGAGCGCGTCGTTCGGTGTCTAGCCTTACTGAGAAGTTTCTAGAATGATTTTCAGCTTGTTTAAACACCTTTTCCTGAGTCTATAAAGATGTGAATTTCCTCCCTTTCCATAAATATAACAAATCTCAGAGGTGGAATGTTTAAGTGCTTCACGCGTGGACTAACCCCATTCAGTGAATGGTGATTGAACGCTTCCCCCATGCACGTCGAAAGTGAATCTACCCTAGCTCAGTTCGGGAAGGACACGAGTTTCCATCATTTCTCAATGTTTTTCCCAGGTTGGCTATGAAAGTCCTGCTGCTTTACAAAAAGAAATGGGTATGGTTACCCATTTTCTGCTGTTTGCGAGAATCTGTGTAAAATTTACTTCATCCTTAAATATCCATTATTGAGGATAAGCTGAGCTGACACTCTCTTTCCGGGGTGACAAAAATCTTTTTTTTCTCATGCAATCATTTTGCTCCTTAAACCCAGCTGAAACATCACCTAGTCCTCCTGATTATGAGCCGGTCGTGACGCGCCGGATAGAGAAAGCACGTGGCAGACACGTGTCATACGGGCGCGCCTTACAGCGGGTTCACGGTTAACGAACACGCGGCATAAATCAGCTAAGGCGTCCTTGAACAGAAGCACACGCAAAGCAAAGCTGTTTGTCGATCTGTTGATTAACACTGTTTGACTGGAGCCTCAAGGGAATCCAGCTTTGAATCTCCCCCGAAGCAAGCGCTCGGAATTCGCTGACTTGGCATTTGGGGGTCACTCCTGTCTCCACACAGCTGTGATTTCTGGCAGCTGACTGATCCCAACAGATCCACTCTAGTCAGATGCTCAAAATAGCTTTGTGCTCGCGGTCCCCCAACGACATAAACTGGAGCGTTTGTAGTAGCTCCGTGTGTAATAGCCTTCAAGTAAAGTCTCCTGATAGTCCATCAGCAATAAAATACGTTTGCTATATTACCAGTAAGAAGGAATAAACAAGAGCTCTCATTATGTGGAGGAAGTGGGTCACTGGAAGTAGGTCCTTGGGAGTGGCCTCTCTCTCTCTCTCTCTCTCTCTCTCTCTCTCTCTCTCTCTCTCCCTCTCCCCCCCCCTCTCTGCTTCCTGTCTGCCATGATGTTACTATACCCTTTGAAATCTTGAAATCTTGCTTTTCCTAACCTTGTGGATGTCGCTTAGTAAAAGTCACTGAACGGAAAGGATTCAGGTGATTTGAACTCATTTACAGAACATTCAAGAGCAGGGCAAACCAAGCTGGGGTGCTTACCTAGTGTGCACGTGTGTGCGTGTGTGTATGGGGGTATGTGGGTATGGGGTGTGGTATGTATGGTGTGTGGTGTGTGCGTGTGGTGTGTATATGGTGTGTGTGTGTGTGGTGTGTGGTATGTGAGTATGTATGTATGTGGTGTGTGTGTGGTGAGTGGTCTGTAGGCGATATGTGTGTGTATGGTGTGTATGGTGTGTGGTACGTGAGTATGTATGTATGTGGTGTGTGTGTGTGGCATGTGGCATGTGTATGTATGTATGTAGTATATGGTGTGTGTGTGTGGTGTGTGTGTATGGTATGTGAGTATGTATGTATGTATGTGTTGTGTGTGTGGCATGTGGCATGTGTATGTATGTATGTGGTGGTGTATGTGTGAGGTGCGAGTGGCATGAATGTGGCAGAGAAGGCGAAACTCCTTACTGAAGAGAGGTAGGCAGGCTTTGTGGCAGCTGAAGATGCATTGGCTCATAATGGAGGGATAGACAGGCGGACAAACGGATGGCCCTCTGGCTTGAGTGAGAAAAAGGCCCCAGTGACTCCTGGATTTGAACACAGGCTCCCCACCTGGTGATGCTGCTGGGGAAGCTTATGGACAGTGGAGACTCACTGGAGGAAGCTTTCAGGTTCTACAGCCCCAAGTGCTCTTTAGCCCACATGCTCCCCTGTTCTTTCCTGACAGCCACCACAGCATGGCCACCCAGCCTCCAGCTCCTGCTGCAAGCCTTCTCTCTGACGAAGGACAGTAGCCACTCTCAAAGGACAGACCTGGTTAAACGGTTCTCACTTAAGTTGCTTCCGCCAGGTGTTTTGTCTCAGCAACATGGAGGAACTAAGACACACGGAGCAACAAGGCTTTAGAAATTAGGAGGTCAGTAAACACAGCTGATGCTTTCGTCACCTGAGACATTGTTTCCCAGTCTGTGTTCTCATTGCAAGCACTTCTTGGGTGGTCTGTTTGCTGTTAAACAATGTCAGCATTTACTCGGGAAGGCACTTCCTCAAGGTCAGGGAGAAAAGAAGTAATCTCTCCCACCCGTCTGCCTCCATTCACTGAACTCCTATAATAAAAGACAAGCCAGTAAGGGTGAAACATAGGCATCTCTGTCTCGTACAGTGCACACAAACATGGGAATGACACCCAAAGAATGAGCAGTTCTCAAAGATGTAGCTTTGAACTTGGCTTTGTGTGGGGAGCAGATGAGCTGGAGGGAAGGACTCCATGGTGGCTTGAACAGGTTTGGCCCCATAGACTCCTGCATTTGAATATTTGGCCCTTAGGCATGGAGGTGTGGCCTTGTTGGAGGAAGTGTGTCATTGTGGGGTGGGCTTTGGAGTCTCCTAAACTCAAGGTAAAGCCAGCGTGGGATAGCCTCTTCCTGGCTGCCTTTGGATCTAGATGCAGAAAGAACTCAGCTCCTTCTCTAGCCGCATGCCTGCCTGGATGCTGCCATGTTTCCCACCGTGATGATAATAGACTGAACCTCTGAAGCTGTAAGCCAGCCCCAGTTAAACATTGTCCTTTATAAGCGTTGCCTGGGTCATGGTATCTCTTCACAGCTAGAAACCTTAAGTAAGGCAGCTCCAGATCTCTAAGGGTGGCCCACTGTGGGAGGCAAATCAAGGAGGCCAGTTAGTGACGCTCCTTCAGCAGAATGTCTTGGCACTGTCCTCCACCTCATGGTGTTCTAGGGCCGCCTCCGTGCTTGGTCTTTGTCCTTCCTCATAGGAGGGAAGCGGAGCCCAGTTTTATAAATTTCTGTCCTGCTGTCAGGAGAATCTGTCCCGCTGTCAGGAAAATGAGAACACAAGGTTTTCCTGTTTCAATTCTTTGAGAATTTCATACATGTATATAATGTATTCTGAGCACCACAGCCCCCCCCCTGCCCCCATTTTCCTCCAACTAATATATAACACATTCCCATCTGAACTTTATGTCCTCTCCCTCTCCCTCAGGCCACCTGTACAGGCAGACACAGGAGCATGGACAACCTATAAGTGGCTACAATGCCCTCCCCCCAAAAAAACCCCACCTAGCATTCCTGCAGTGGCCATCAACTGCCAATAGCCGGAGTGACAGCTTGGTTGATCTGCAGGACAGAGCTGCTGTTGTCTCATGGCAGGTCCAGAAGAGGGCACCTCACAGATGTCCTCCCATCCTATGCCTTTAACATTCTTTCTGCACACACGTGTAGGCATGTGTGTCATTGAGTGTGTACCTGGGTATGCATGTGTAAGGAACAACTTTCAGGAGTCAGGTCTCTCTTTTCATCCTGTGGGTCCCAGGGATGACATCATCTTTGTAGCAGGTGTCCTTACCTGGCGGGCAGGGCCATCTTCACCCACAGAGCTTTTCTTGAATTCACTTCTCTCCTACACCAGCGAGGTAATGCGCTGGACTAACTTCTCTGAACATGTCATAGCAGATGTGGCCTTTGAAAATGGACACTCTTCCTAAAAAGGGTTTTCATTGTAAGCCCTGTGCATCTGTACTGGCTGGTTCTGTGTGTCAACTTGACACAAGCTGGAGTTATCACAGAGAAAGGAGCCTCCCTTGAGGAAATGCCTCCATGAGATCCAGCTGTAAGGCATTTTCTCAATCAGTGATCAAGGGTGGGAGGACCCAGCCCATGGTGGGTGGTGCCGTCCCTGGGCTGGTGGTCCTGGGTTCTATAAGAGAGCAAGCTGAGCAAGCCAGGGGAAGCAGCCAGTAAGTAACATCCCTCCATGGCCTCTGCATCAGCTCCTGCTTCCTGTCCTGTGTGAGTTCCAGTCCTGACTTCCTTTGGTGATGAACAGCAATGTGGAAGTGTAAGCTGAGTAAACCCTTTCCTCCCCGACTTGCTTCTTGGTCATGACGTTTTGTGCAGGAATAGGAACCCTGACTGAGACAGCGTCTTCCATCACAGATGGCCCATCACTGGACACCATGGATGGGAGTGCCAAAGCAGGTGACAAGCTTAACTATTTCCTGTGGGAATAGTGTCTTGTCACTCCTTCCTGGGAAGCTTGTGAGAAGAGGCAGTCTAGGCCACACTCAGCTTCTTTGGTGCATGAGGGGTGGCAGCACACAAATGGGAACCTTCAGCTCCTTGTTGGATCAGGCACAGTTAGGTCTGAGAGGTAGAGCTAAGTAATCCCACCCAGCAGCCAGTGAGTAAAAAAAAAAAAAAAAAAAAAAAAAAGCTAAACTCATGTCCACCTTGAGTAGCTCCTCAGAGCTCCAAAGCACAGCACAGAAGATTCTCAGTCAAGAAAACAAATAGCTTCACTGTGTCAGCTTCGGGTTTCTCTGCCTCCATTGGGTCCGGACCCACTGCTGGGAGCAGGGTTTTTGAGGACAGCAGCCTTGCCTCTGTTTCTCAGTCACATGGTTAAGTGCACCAGACAGAGTCTGACACAAGGTCTATGGACACTCCCAAAATACAAGAGATGCTAAGATAACCACTCTACCCTGAGAGGAGCTCCAATCAGCACCCTGCCAGGAAGGCAGATGCTGGGAGCCCAGGGCTGGCCACCAGCCCAGCTTCCTCAATGCTCCTGCGGCCAACTTCACTAGAGTTTGGGTTTGACAGCCTCATGGAGACGCAGCCATTTACCTGACACCCGGGAAGGCTCCACTGCCCACCCAAGGACAGAACCAACTGGGTCAAAGTTTATTTTGAACTTCATGGTTCTCTAGACTGAGGATGGTGGGCTCGCAGACCTCCTCTGTGGTGGATGAAGTTCTGTGTGGTCTCAGAGTGGATGGGGTTGCAAGGTAGATGTCCATCACTGCACTCAGTTAGCCCCGCCCCCAATTGTGCAACTTCATCAACACACATGCCAGTGGCGCTCACACTCCCTCACACATGTATGGAGCTCCCCTGTTCTTAGGAGAGTCTGTCGGGTGGAGCCTGCTTAGTCACTGAGACGTAACACACTTCCTGGAGACTCCACTGCACATCTCCAACCCCAAGGGTAAAGGTTCCATTCTCCCCGACACTGTCACTGTCTCTTTCTCTTCTTGCTGGTCTTTGGATGTCTGCTCAGCTGCTGCTTTCTCCAGTCGGCTTCCCCACCCCCTCGGTTCCTCATTCCAATTAATGAGTTGGATAAAGTTCCAGCATGTGTTTATTTTATGCTGTCATAAAGGCGCTTTATGGGCTTAATGTTTTGAAAGTTACCTGTGGGCACCGAAAACCAGAGATAAATACTTTCAGGCCAGGGCAGAGACAGACATAACATACACTCAAGGCTCCAGGCCCTCATGACTCAGGCCCTGGGGATGATATACATGTTGAACCTGCAGGCTAGTAACCCTTCCCTCTCACACCTACCCAGAGATGCTAGAGAAATTAAAAGAGGTCTCAGCTTTTCCCATCAAGGACCTGTTTGTATAAACATCACCTCCAGTCCTCGCTGTCTATTCCAGAATTCATGGCACATCAATATTCCTGGAGCAATTTGGGTGCTAATTTACAGCGACAGGACATTAGCCGTGCACGCTCCAAGCATACGGCTGTGTCCCTTTACATACTGAGGTGCCAATTAATTTTGAACATTCACTCCCAGGTACCTTGATTTACACGGAAATCCGTGTGTATAGGAAAGTAATGGGGTAAGGGGGAGCTGATCTGAGGCTCAAATGTGCCGCCTTATTTAAGAAAGCCATGAGGTGATTTGTAACCCTCGAGGGGACATGCCGTAAATGTGATTTGTGTGTGTGCGTGTTGCTATTGCTGTTGTAGACGCCTCCGGAATCTCAAAGCAGGGCTGTGCCCACCATGTCACGATTGAGTGATGTTTTGGTTGAGTATGAAATGTCCCCCACAGGCTCCTGTACTTGAACTCTTGGGCCCCAGCTGGAGGCGCTGTTTTGGAAGGTTCCAGCTAAGAGGTGGAGCTGAGCTGGGAGAAGCGGGTTGAGAGGAGTGGGCCTGGAGGGCTAGAGTCTGGGTCCACTTCCTATCCCATCTCTGTCTCCTTGTCTTCCTAGAAGTGAGTGAGCAGCCTCATGCCTCTTTTGCCACAGCCAAGTGCCACTTCTGCTCCCTGACTCCTCCTTTCCACCAAGAGCCTCTTCCGCTCCCTGACTCCGCCTTTCCACCAAGAGCCACTTCTGCTCCCTGACTCCGCCTTTCCACCGAGAACCACTTCCTTACCCAACCCCGCCTTTCCACCACAATGGACCACACCCTTTAAACAGTGAGCTACAGTGAACCCCGTCCTCTCAGATTAAAGAAACCGTGGCTCAGGGTAAAGACCTTTAGGTTCCCAGGCCCTGAAGTGGCACACACGTTGTTGTGCCCAACTTTCCAGTGTCCCTATGCTGGTTAATTCCCCCGATCTAGGTCACCATTGTATAAAGACTGACT
This sequence comes from Rattus norvegicus, assembly GCF_021556685.1. Taxonomy (NCBI): domain Eukaryota; kingdom Metazoa; phylum Chordata; class Mammalia; order Rodentia; family Muridae; genus Rattus; species Rattus norvegicus. Next base: position 169,727,220 of record NC_141538.1, on the reverse strand, counting down.
CCTAACCGAAAGCCTGTTTCCCTTGTCCATTTTATCCTTCTCTTCAGTGTTGTTATTGTGAATCCCAAGTCTTTGAGACAGACTCCACATCTCCATTAAACACAGAAAGAAAATAAGACATCGCATCTACAGTGAGACCCCAGTATGTGGTACCCTAAAGTCACTGCCCTTACCCACTGCCCTTATCACTGCACCCAGAGATTCAGGGGTTGGGGGAGCACTGAGGGGACACTAGCTGGTAAAGTGTTTGCCCTACAAGCAAGAGGACCCCAATTTGATCGTCAGAATCAGCTTATGTAAAAAAAAAAAAAAATCTGGGCATGGTGACACCTACTGTAATCTCAGAGGGTAAATGGACATACCTGAGTTTCTCAGCCTCACTGGGCAGCCAGCCGGGTCAAACCAGCAAGATTCTACAAGCAATGAAGAATTGTCTCAAAGCCTAATGTGGGGAAACAGCCGGGGAAGACACACAAATTGATATCTGACCTCTACATGCAGCATGTACATGCATGAACACACAGACTTAGCCCAAGGACACAGGTCTGTGCTCCACCCCAAGCCTTCCCATGAGTGCCAAGTCCCCAGTCACCTTTCCAAGGACACCTCACTTCCTCCCTTCACAGCCTGTAATGGCACCTTGGAGCTGCCCCAGGCTTGCTCCATCCAACGCACCCAATTTGCCGCATTCAGTCGGGACAAAACATCATTATACACGAGTTCCACCGAGGAAGACGTGGGGAGATGTTCTCCAGAAACACATCGGTCACGGTCCATTTAATGTCAGAGGAGAGAGTCTGAAGGCGCCGTGATTATAATTATTGCTTTGGATGCCTCCCTACTACTCTATGCAAAATCTGAAAGTCCCTTGGCAAAATGGCAGAACATGGGAAAGACACCTACTTCTCTTGAGCTTACAACAGGGAAAAGAAAAACCACAAAACAAAACCAAAAACCAAACAAACGAATGAACCTGCCAGAGGCTGGGGTGGCTTCACCTTAGGCAGCTCTGAATCCCCTCCCCAGCTGTTGTTCTCCCTATTAGAATGACTCAGCCCAGGAGGATGGACGTGGCCCTGAGACAGCAGGTGGGGCCAGTGGTTACTGCCCAGGAGGGTTCAGGAAGGACTCACTTGCTTCCACACACAGCCTCACCTGCTCCTTGTGAAGGAAGGTCATGGGGCTGTTTTCTCTCATCTGAGCTTTATTTGGCATGAATTGTGTCTACCCCAAACAAAAGAAAAAAATAAAAAAGCCGAAGGAATCATCTCCTCAGAGTGTGACCGTCCTCAAAATCAAGGCGTTTATAGACACACCATGTCAAAATGGGGGCCTGATCCAGTAGAACTGATCCTAACAGAAGGGAAGGCACACACACACCCGAACAACACACACACACATTATACACAACACACACATATACTATACACACATACAATACACACAAACACATATACCATACATACACCCACCATACACATACACACCATACACAACACACATACACCATATATACACACCACACACACACCATACATACACACACACCATATACAACGTGCACACACACATACATCATACACAGACATCATACACACATATACCATATACACTCACCATACACACACACACACACACAAACAACACATACATTATACACAACACACACACATATACTATACACACATACAATACACACAAACACACATACCATACATATGCCCACCATACACAACACACACATACACCATATATACACACCATACACACACACCATACATACACACACACCATACACAACGTGCACACACACATACATCATACACAGACATCATACACACAGACACCATATACACTCACCACACACACACACACACACACTATACACACCATACCTATAGATACAAACACATAGATAGTATCTCACACATTAGATATAAAACCAAGCTAGTCAGACATGCAAGAGCCTTTACCAAACCAGAGGACACAAAAGAATTGCAGCAGACATCAGAGCCTGGAGGGAAGGTGGGATTGGTATCTATCTTAGTTAGGGCTTCTATTGTTATGATGAAACACCATGACCAAAAGCAACTTGGGGAGGAAAGGGTTCACCAGGCTTACACTTCATATCCCTCCCTGTTCATCGTCAAAGGAAGTCAGGACAGGAATTCAGACAGGGCAGGAACCTGGAGGCAGGAGCTGATGCAGAGGCCATGGAGGGGTGCTGCTGACTGGCTTGCTTCCCCTGGCTTGCTCACCCTGCTTTCTTATAGAACAAGGAACCCAAGGCTGGCACCACCCACAATGAGCTGGGCCCTTCCACACCGATTGCTAATTAAGAAAATACCCTACAGCTAAATCTAATGAAGTTTTTTTTTTCTCAATTGAGTTGCCCTTCATCCAGATGACTCTAGTTTGTCAAGTTGACATAAAACTATCCAGCAGAGAGTCCTCTTCTACTCTGAGATGTAACCTCTGGGTCATGCCTTCATCTTGGGTGTCTGGTCTCTGGAACTCTGGGAGAATAAATTCCTGTTAATCATGGGACCCACCATGGTCATCTTTATGGAATCTGAGAACTGACAAGAAGAACCCCCTGTAGGTTGATGTCATTATGCAGGTGAAGGAAGGTACAGGATAGAACGAGGACTGTCATTAGATGAGAAGGAAGGAGGGAGAAAAGTTTTATAGAGGAGGAGACTGGAGAGAGGGAGCAGGGAGTGGGAGGGAGAGAGAAGCTGAGAGAACATGGAGGCAGGATGTTAAGATTTCTCTCCTCACATTTACAGGTTGTTGTTATGACTGTTCTTAAGGGATGGATATGTACAGGGTTTTGTGTGTCTAGATGAGCAAACTATATCTTATCTAGGTGGGCAGTTTATATCCTTGTCAATTGGTTATAAATTAATTGTGCAGATGTATTGTACATTGAGCATTTAACACATACATCTGGTTGCTGGGTTCCAGTTTGCTGAGTAATGATTTCACTGGGCAGTTGGGAGTGTGAACAGAGTCTGGGACAGGAAGCCGTGCTGGGCTATAGAATGCTTGGGGCTAGTGTGGCATGAGGCCATGCTAGCACAGCCCAAGGAACGAGATAGTAACACACTTGGTAACAGCCCTCCGAGGGGACAGTGTGTGAAATCGGTAACAGAGAAAGAGCTAGAGCACGTGGATCCTGTGCACAGAGTGGGAACTCGCAGGAACTGGGTTGTGTAGCCTTTTTTATATTATACTGCAATAGCCCCCACCAAAAGAAACGTGAAAGGAGATTTTCCTCCAAGTCCATGATGTGTTTGGTCATTGCAATGCATAGCTGTGGTTGTCTACAAAGTCACCTCCTTGCTGCTCAGTCCTACGGGTTAAAGCAAATGGCTCCTCATGTGGGGGTTCCTGAGTTTGGAAAGCTCTGGCTCTGCTCACTCATCTACACCAGCCAACTTTGGCTCTGATCTGAGCATGAACAGTGCCAGCCACACCTGGTCACTGACCAGGCAGAATGACAGCCACCAGATGTCTCTGGACATCTCACAATCCCTCCTGAGGTGAGTCTCCCTCAGGGGCGCCACCTCTCTCCTTGATCATCCCCATCAGACTGTACCCCACCTCTCTCTTTTCCTCTCCAACCAGACAGGCAGGATTTCCAGTAGGACTCTGGTATCGCCAAACAGGAAGCTCAGCTGAGGTTGTCATGTCCCCCTCTCCCTTCCCAAACATCTCAGGCATAGGAGCATCTAACTTCTATTGTGCTTTCAAAGTTTGATCCCCAAACTGGCTTTTACCTTATTTCTGAGGAAGGGTGGTTGTACACCACAGCCCCTCTCTACAGGCTGCTCAAACTATAAGGTCTACACTGGCTGACAGTGACCCCCAAGCCACCTCTAATGTCACCGTAGTGCTGTCCACATGCCACTGTGTTAGAGACAGTCACCACAGTGACCAGACTGAGCCACAAAAGCAGCAGAGAGAGGGTGGCATCTAAACTCTTAGAAAAAATACTTGCCTGTTTCCAGAAAAGACCCCTTTATCATCCAGCCCACTTCACACCATTTACCCTGAATTCCAAATCTCTCAGCCCCCCAGGCCTGGAGGAATCGATCCATGGGGCCTCTCTCCCACTTTTGGGTCTCTCTCCCACTTCTGTTCTTACCAAAAACAGTCTTTTCTCCATGCTCAGTGGTCACAACATCCAATCATTGGCTCCATGATTCAAACATGTGAAAGGGTCTCAGCTTGGGGGTCAAAATTTGAAAGCTCAGTGGGAGTTAGAAGCTCATTTCCCTGTGTTGGTTGGGAAGGAGGGGAGCGTCACTGATAACGTCAGCTGTCAGCTGAGCTTCTTGATTGATGACCCTGGAATCCAACTGGAAACCCTTCCTGTGTGGTTGGAGAGGAGAAGAGAGAGATGGGGTGAAGTCTGATGGGAATGGCTAGAGAGGGCATAGGCCACTTTTGTACACTGTTCTCAGGCACCGGGCTTGGGTATTACTTTTTTTTTTTTTTTATTAACTTGAGTATTTCTTATATACATTTCCAGTGTTATTCCCTTTCCCGGTTTCCGGGCAAACATCCCCCTCCCTCCTCCCCTTCTTTATGGGTGCTCCCCTCCCAACCCTCCCCCCATTGCCGCCCTCCCCCCATAGTCTAGTTCACTGGGGGTTCAGTCTTAGCAGGACCCAGGGCTTCCCCTTCCACTGGTGCTCTTACTAGGATATTCATTGCTACCTATGGGGTCAGAGTCCAGGGTCAGTCCATATATAGTCTTTAGGTAGTGGCTTAGTCCCTGGAAGCTCTGGTTGCTTGACATTGTTGTACTTTTGGGGTCTCGAGCCCCTTCAAGCTCTTCCAGTTCTTTCTCTGATTCCTTCAACGGGGGACCTATTCTCAGTTCAGTGGTTTGCTGCTGGCATTCGCCTCTGTATTTGCTGTATTCTGGCTGTGTCTCTCAGGAGCGATCTACATCCGGCTCCTGTCGGTCTGCACTTCTTTGCTTCATCCATCTTGTCTAATTGGGTGGCTGTATATGTATGGGCCACATGTGGGGCAGGCTCTGATTGGGTGTTCCTTCAGTCTCTGTTTTAATTTTTGCCTCTCCCTTCCCTGCCAAGGGTATTCTTTTTCCTCATTTAAAGAAGGAGTGAAGCATTCACATTTTGATCATCCGTCTTGAGTTTCGTTTGTTCTAGGGATCTAGGGTAATTCAAGCATTTGGGCTAATAGCCACTTATCAATGAGTGCATACCATGTATGTCTTTCTGTGATTGGGTTAGCTCACTCAGGATGATATTTTCCAGTTCCAACCATTTGCCTACGAATTTCATAAACTCGTTGTTTTTGATAGCTGAGTAATATTCCATTGTGTAGATGTACCACATTTTCTGTATCCATTCCTCTGTTGAAGGGCATCTCGGTTCTTTCCATTTTCTGGCTATTATAAATAAGGCTGCGATGAACATAGTGGAGCACGTGTCTCTTTTATATGTTGAGGCATCTTTTGGGTATATGCCCAAGAGAGGTATAGCTGGATCCTCAGGCAGTTCAATGTCCAATTTTCTGAGGAACCTCCAGACTGATTTCCAGAATGGTTTTACCAGTCTGCAATCCCACCAACAATGGAGGAGTGTTCCTCTTTCTCCACATCCTCGCCAGCATCTGCTGTCACCTGAGTTTTTGATCTTAGCCATTCTCACTGGTGTGAGGTGAAATCTCAGGGTTGTTTTGATTTGCATTTCCCTTATGACTAAAGATGTTGAACATTTCTTTAGGTGTTTCTCAGCCATTCGGCATTCCTCAGCTGTGAATTCTTTGTTTAGCTCTGAACCCCATTTTTTAATAGGGTTATTTGTTTCCCTGTGGTCTAACTTCTTGAGTTCTTTGTATATTTTGGATATAAGGCCTCTATCTGTTGTAGGATTGGTACAGATCTTTTCCCAATCTGTTGGTTGCCGTTTTGTCCTAACCACCGTGTCCTTTGCCTTACAGAAGCTTTGCAGTTTTATGAGATCCCATTTGTCGATTCTTGATCTTAGAGCATAAGCCATTGGTGTTTTGTTCAGGAAATTTTTTCCAGTGCCCATGTGTTCCAGATGCTTCCCTAGTTTTTCTTCTATTAGTTTGAGTGTGTCTGGTTTGATGTGGAGGTCCTTGATCCACTTGGACTTAAGCTTTGTACAGGGTGATAAGCATGGATCGATCTGCATTCTTCTACATGTTGCCCTCCAGTTGAACCAGCACCATTTGCTGAAAATGCTATCTTTTTTCCATTGGATGGTTTTGGCTCCTTTGTCAAAAATCAAGTGACCATAGGTGTGTGGGTTCATTTCTGGGTCTTCAATTCTATTCCATTGGTCTATCTGTCTGTCTCTGTACCAATACCATGCAGTTTTTATCACTATTGCTCTGTAATACTGCTTGAGTTCAGGGATAGTGATTCCCCCTGAAGTCCTTTTATTGTTGAGGATAGCTTTAGCTATCCTGGGTTTTTTGTTATTCCAGATGAATTTGCAAATTGTTCTGTCTAACTCTTTGAAGAATTGGATTGGTATTTTGATGGGGATTGCATTGAATCTGTAGATTGCTTTTGGTAAAATGGCCATTTTTACTATATTAATCCTGCCAATCCATGAGCATGGGAGATCTTTCCATCTTCTGAGGTCTTCTTCAATTTCTTTCCTCAGTGTCTTGAAGTTCTTATTGTACAGATCTTTTACTTGCTTGGTTAAAGTCACACCGAGGTACTTTATATTATTTGGGTCTATTATGAAGGGTGTCGTTTCCCTAATTTCTTTCTCGGCTTGTTTCTCTTTTGTATAGAGGAAGGCAACTGATTTATTTGAGTTAATTTTATACCCAGCCACTTTGCTGAAGTTGTTTATCAGCTTTAGTAGTTCTCTGGTGGAACTTTTGGGATCACTTAAATATACTATCATGTCATCTGCAAATAGTGATATTTTGACTTCTTCTTTTCCGATCTGTATCCCCTTGATCTCCTTTTGTTTTCTGATTGCTCTGGCTAGAACTTCAAGAACTATATTGAATAAGTAGGGAGAGAGTGGGCAGCCTTGTCTAGTCCCTGATTTTAGTGGGATTGCTTCAAGTTTCTCTCCATTTAGTTTAATGTTAGCAACTGGTTTGCTGTATATGGCTTTTACTATGTTCAGGTATGGTCCTTGAATTCCTATTCTTTCCAGGACTTTTATCATGAAGGGGTGTTGAATTTTGTCAAATGCTTTCTCAGCATCTAATGAAATGATCATGTGGTTTTGTTCTTTCAGTTTGTTTATATGATGGATCACGTTGATGGTTTTCCGTATATTAAACCATCCCTGCATGCCTGGGATGAAGCCTACTTGATCATGGTGGATGATTGTTTTAATGTGCTCTTGAATTCGGTTTGCCAGAATTTTATTGAGTATTTTTGCGTCGATATTCATAAGGGAAATTGGTCTGAAGTTCTCTTTCTTTGTTGTGTCTTTGTGTGGTTTAGGTATAAGAGTAATTGTGGCTTCGTAGAAGGAATTCGGTAGGGCTCCATCTGTTTCAATTTTGTGGAATAGTTTGGATAATATTGGTATGAGGTCTTCTATGAAGGTTTGATAGAATTCTGCACTAAACCCGTCTGGACCTGGGCTCTTTTTGGTTGGAAGACCTTTAATGACTGCTTCTATTTCCTTAGGAGTTATGGGGTTGTTTAACTGGTTTATCTGTTCCTGATTTAACTTCGATACCTGGTATCTGTCTAGGAAATTGTCCATTTCCTGAAGATTTTCAAATTTTGTTGAATATAGGTTTTTATAGTAAGATCTGATGATTTTTTGAATTTCCTCTGAATCTGTAGTTATGTCTCCCTTTTCATTTCTAATTTTGTTAATTTGGACGCACTCTCTGTGTCCTCTCGTTAGTCTGGCTAAGGGTTTATCTATCTTGTTGATTTTCTCAAAGAACCAACTTTTGGTTCTGTTGATTCTTTCTATGGTCCTTTTTGTTTCTACTTGGTTGATTTCAGCTCTGAGTTTGATTATTTCCTGCCTTCTACTCCTCCTGGGTGTATTTGCTTCTTTTTGTTCTAGAGCTTTTAGGTGTGCTGTCAAGCTGCTGACATATGCTCTTTCCTGTTTCTTTCTGCAGGCACTCAGCGCTATGAGTTTTCCTCTTAGCACAGCTTTCATTGTGTCCCATAAGTTTGGGTATGTTGTATCTTCATTTTCATTAAATTCTAAAAAGTTTTTAATTTCTTTCTTTATTTCTTCCTTGACCAGGTTATCATTGAGTAGAGCATTGTTCAATTTCCACGTATATGTGGGCATTCTTCCCTTATTGTTATTGAAGACCAGTTTTAGGCCGTGGTGGTCCGATAGCACGCATGGGATTATCTCTATCTTTCTGTACCTGTTGAGTCCTGTTTTTTGACCAATTATATGGTCAATTTTGGAGAAAGTACCATGAGGAGCTGAGAAGAAGGTATATCCTTTTGCTTTAGGATAGAATGTTCTATAAATATCCGTTAAGTCCATTTGGCTCATGACTTCTCTTAGTCTGTCGACATCACTGTTTAATTTCTGTTTCCATGATCTGTCCATTGATGAGAGTGGGGTGTTGAAGTCTCCCACTATTATTGTGTGAGGTGCAATGTGTGTTTTGAGCTTTAGTAAGGTTTCTTTTACGTATGTAGGTGCCCTTGTATTTGGGGCATAGATATTTAGGATTGAGAGTTCATCTTGGTGGATTTTTCCTTTGATGAATATGAAGTGTCCTTCCTTATCTTTTTTGATGACTTTTAGTTGGAAATTGATTTTATTTGATATTAGAATGGCTACTCCAGCTTGCTTCTTCTGACCATTTGCTTGGAAAGTTGTTTTCCAGCCTTTCACTCTGAGGTAGTGTCTGTCTTTGTCTCTGAGGTGTGTTTCCTGTAGGCAGCAGAATGCAGGGTCCTCGTTGCGTATCCAGTTTGTTAATCTATGTCTTTTTATTGGGGAGTTGAGGCCATTGATATTGAGAGATATTAAGGAATAGTGATTATTGCTTCCCTTTATATTCATATTTGGATGTGAGGTTATGTTTGTGTGCTTTCATTCTCTTTGTTTTGTTGCCAAGACGATTAGTTTCTTGCTTCTTCTAGGGTATAGCTTGCCTCCTTATGTTGGGCTTTACCATTTATTATCCTTTGTAGTGCTGGATTTGTAGAAAGATATTGTGTAAATTTGGTTTTGTCATGGAATATCTTGGTTTCTCCATCAATGTTAATTGAGAGTTTTGCTGGATACAGTAACCTGGGCTGGCATTTGTGTTCTCTTAGGGTCTGTATGACATCAGTCCAGGATCTTCTGGCCTTCATAGTTTCTGGCGAGAAGTCTGGTGTGATTCTGATAGGTCTCCCTTTATATGTTACTTGACCTTTTTCCCTTACTGCTTTTAATATTCTTTCTTTATTTTGTGCATTTGGTGTTTTGACAATTATGTGACGGGAGGTGTTTCTTTTCTGGTCCAATCTATTTGGAGTTCTGTAGGCTTCTTGTATGTCTATGGGTATCTCTTTTTTTAGGTTAGGGAAGTTTTCTTCTATGATTTTGTTGAAGATATTTACTGGTCCTTTGAGCTGGGAGTCTTCACTCTCTTCTATACCTATTATCCTTAGGTTTGATCTTCTCATTGAGTCCTGGATTTCCTGTATGTTTTGGACCAGTAGCTTTTTCCGCTTTACATTATCTTTGACAGTTGAGTCAATGATTTCTATGGAATCTTCTGCTCCTGAGATTCTCTCTTCCATCTCTTGTATTCTGTTGGTGAAGCTTGTATCTACAGCTCCTTGTCTCTTCTTTTGGTTTTCTATATCCAGGGTTGTTTCCATGTGTTCTTTCTTGATTGCTTCTATTTCCATTTTTAATTCCTTCAACTGTTTGATTGTGTTTTCCTGGAATTCTTTCAGGGATTTTTGCGATTCCTCTCTGTAGGCTTTTACTTGTTTATTAATGTTTTCCTGTGCTTCCCTAAGTGTGTTCATGTCTTTCTTGAAGTCCTCCAGCATCATGATCAAATATGATTTTGAAACTAGATCTTGCTTTTCTGGTGTGTTTGGATATTCCATGTTTGTTTTGGTGGGAGAATTGGGCTCCGATGATGGCATGTAGTCTTGGTTTCTGTTGCTTGGGTTCCTACGCTTGCCCCTCGCCATCAGATTATCTCTAGTGTTGCTTTGTTCTGCTATTTCTGACAGTGGCTAGACTGTCCTATAAGCCTGTGTGTCAGGAGTGCTGTAGACCTGTTTTCCTCTCTTTCAGTCAGTTATGGGGACAGAGTGTTCTGCTTTCGGGTGTGTAGTTTTTCCTCTCTACAGGTCTTCAGCTGTTCCTGTGGGCCTGTGTCTTGAGTTCACCAGGCAGCTTTCTTGCAGCAGAAAATTTGGTCTTACCTGTGGTCCCGAGGCTCAGGTTCGCTCGTGGGGTGCTGCCCACGGGCTCTCTGCAGCGGCAGCAACCAGGAAGACCTGTGCCGCCCCTTCCGGGAACTTCAGTGCACCAGGGTTCCAGATGGTCTTTGGCTTTTTCCTCTGGCGTCCGAGATGTGTGTGCAGGGAGCAGTCACTTCTGGTTTCCCAGGCTTGTCTGCCTCTCTGAAGGTTTAGCTCTCCCTCCCACGGGATTTGGGTGCAGAGAACTGTTTATCCGGTCTGTTTCCTTCTGGTTCTGGTGGTGTCTCAGGCACAGGGGTCCTGCCGCTCCTGGGCCCTCCCCCACGGGAGCCCAGAGGCCTTATACAGTTTCCTCTTGGGCCAGGGATGTGGGCAGGGGTGAGCAGAGTTGGTGGTCTCTTCCGCTCTGCAGCCTCAGGAGTGCCCACCTGACCAGGCGGTTGGGTCTCTCTCTCACCGGGTCTGGGAGCAGAGCTGGGTATTACTTTTTGAGCCCCGGCATTTGCTTGTATTCCTGTCCTTCCAAGGTGTCTGAGCCTCTCCCACAGCCCAGTGAATATTCTCACATCACCCAGCATGCCCGTGCTGGTCAATCCTCCTCACTATGAACCACACCAGGGGCAAGAAGCTTAAAGGGAGGATTATTTATTTGAGTACACTGTGTCAGAGGTTCTGTCTGTGGGGCAGGGAGGGCTGGGTGGAACCATTTAACTGATGTTGGCCAGGGTGGGCCTCAGAGAGAGCACTGGAGACTGGATCTCACCCTCCTAGACTTACCTTGGGGACCCATCTACTCCAGCTAGGTCCCTCTTCCTAAACTTTCTACCACCTTCAAAAACATCACCAACACCTGAGGTCCAGGGGACCAGCCCAAGACTCCATGGGGCATCACATACCAGACAACGGTGCCCCATCCAATCCAAGGAAGGCTTCCTCCAACACTCCCTGGGCCCCACCTTCTCCCATAAAGAATTCCCGAATCCACAGGATGGAGAAGAAAGAACAGCAAGCCCCTCTCCCCCATGACCCTCAAACTCTCAGCAAGGAGTGCTGTTTCTGATCAAAGCAACCCGTCTCTGCCCGCAGCTAAAGCCACCAGACTGGAGAAGAAACTCATACCCACAAGGCATGGAAAATGCATGTCCACCAGAAGAGGAGGTTGGCCAACTCAATGGAGATCTCAAAGAGACAGTCGCCTTGGTCAAGCCTTCAGGGCAAGGCTTCCTCAGGTCTGGGGTGCCCTTCCTAGACAGCTTGTCCTAGGATCTCTCTGTGTAAACACTGTTCAGTTCACAGAGGTGGGGAATTTAAACATCTCCTTAGGTCCCCTGTAGAACCCTACTGTCTTTCAAGATTATCTCCCATACATGCATATCTGTGTGATTAAATTCTGCTCATTTTCCTCCTGCTTTTATTTTAAAACCATCTTGAAAATCTATTCCATATATTCATGGGCCTTTTTAACTTTTGTCTTTAATTGACATGTATCAGTGTGTGTGTTTACCAGGTGCCATGCAATATTTTGATACATGCATATCAAAATCAGGATAAACATCATCTCTGTCACTTCAAATATCCATCATTTGTTTTGTGTTTGGGACTGCCCCAGTTAGCTTTTAATTACCAACATGATACAGCCTAGATTCATCTGAGAGGAGAAGCCTCAATTAAGCTATTTCCCAGATAAGATTGCCCTGTTGATCTGGCTGTAGGGGATTGACTTTGTTAATTGATGTAGAAGGGTCATGCCCACTGTGGGAGGCACCATTCCCTCGGCACATGGTCCTGTGCTGTACAAGTAAGGTAGCTTAGCACAAGCCTCTGAGCAAGCCAGCAAGGGGTTTGCTTCAAACTCATATTCATATGAGTTCCTGCCCTGGGTTCTCTCAGTGGTCGACTATGGCTTGGATGTATAAGCCATACAAGCCATTTCTGCCCCTAAATTGCTTTGGTTATGGTGTTTCACCACAGAGGCAGAATAAAGTTAGAACATTCGAAATCCATCCTTGAGCGAGTGTGTGTGTGTGTGTGTGTGTGTGTGTGTGTGTGTGTGTGTGTATGTGTGTGTATTGTGTGTATGTGTGGTATGTATGTATGGTGTGTGTATGTATGGTGTACATGTATATGTCTGTGCAAGTTTGTATGTTGTATATGTGTGTGAATGTATGGTGTGTATGTATAGTGTGTGTATATATAGGGTGTGTATGTATGGTGTCTGTGTGTATGCATTGTATATGTATGTGTGCAGTGTGTATGGTGTGTGTGGAATGTATGATGTATTTGTATGGTGTCTGCATATGATATATGTGTGTATACGTTGTGTATGGTATGTGTTTGTTATGTGTGTATGGTGTCTGTGTGATGTGTGTATGTGGTATCTGTGATGATGTGTGTGTTGTGTGCATGCTTTGTGTAAGATGTGTGTGTGTGTGTGTGTGTGTGTATGGTATGTGTATATGATGTGTGTGTGTTAGGTGTGTGTGTGTTAGGTGTGTGTGTGTATGAGGTGTATGTATGCTTTGTGAATGGTGTGTGTGTGTGTGTGTATGTGTGTGTGGTATGTGTGTGTGTTAGGTGTGTGTGTATGAGGTGTGAGTATGTATGCTTTGTAAATGGTGTGTGTGTGTATGGTGTGTATGATGTCTGTGTATGACACACTTAGTTAAGCTGACTGGCCAACTTCTCCGTCCCTCCCCCACTGCATGCTACAGAACCCAACTCTCACCCGAGTGCTGGGGATCTCATCTCAAGCCCTCATGTTTGCACAGCCAGCACCTCAAAGATTGAGCTTAAGGGGTGGAGAGCCACCTCCCTGGCTCCTCTTCTAGCTATCTTAAAATATACATTAAATTTTGCAGGCTGTTCTCAGCCTGTGGTGCTGCAGACCCCAGATCTGATTTCTCAGTGTAATGTCTTCGGTGCCTGTGCCTCTCTGTCTATCCAAACTTTCCCCCACTTCCTCTTTCCCAACCTCTCTTGACCTCTGTTCCAGAAGATCTCAGCTAGAGGATACAGTACAAAATGATTTCCCTCCATTATACCATCCCTGTGGTTAACATAGAGTGCTACTCAAAGATTATTGCCAAAATAAATCAATTACTTAATAGAAATTCAGAGACATGTAAAGGTCTTCGGAGAGCAACTACAATGGGAAGGAGAGGAAGTGTCCTGCATTAGTCAGAATCTTCCTCTCTGTGTGCAAACGGCAGAGAAAACACAAGGTAGAGGAGGGAGGGTTCTTTTGGCTCACAGGCACAGCCCATAGCAGTGGGGAGGGGGTGGAACAGTGAGCACCACCATAGCCAGGGAGGGATGGGGAGTGGGTGGAAGAGAGGAGGGGAGAGAGAGAGAGAAAGAGAGAGACAGAGACATAGAGACAGAGAGACAGACAGAGACACAGAGACACAGAGACAGATACAGAGACATAAGACAGAGAGATATAGAGACACACAGAGGCAGACAGACAGAGACAGAAAGATAGAGGCAGAGACAGACAGAAACAGTTAGACAGAGAGAGACAGAGAGACAGACACAGAGACAGACAGACAGACACACCCAGAGAGACAGACAGACAGAATGCCCACCCTAATGGGTTTCCTCCTCCTCCTTCCATTCCCTTCAGTCAGCCCTGGCCTGTGGGATGGCGTCTCCACACCTACTTTCAGGGTAGGTCAAGTAAACCATCTCTGAAAACGTCCCTTACATACCTTGTGCAGGGTGTTAAGTCAGGGCGCAGTTTAACCACGGAGCCCGACCACTCCGTGGGTAAAAAGAAAGGTTTACTGAGGATAAAGCTGACCAGGGCATCTCTCTGCTTGGAGGACTGGAGCAAAATGGCAGAAAAGCAAGAGAGTTTTAGGAGAGTCTGCGGGGCAGGGCCTCTGAGCTGAGGCAGGTTGTTCAGATTGACTGAGAGCTACACAGCCTCACCCGCCTGTGGTAGTTGAGGTCAATTAGAGATGTTCCTGGTGGTCTGAAACCTGCCTCTGGGCTCTGTTACTTAATAACAGTCATGTTTTACCCAGCCAGAGTCCTTTATTTAGGGCACTGCCACTCAGGGGGCCACTTTGAAGGTAACACAGTGTGCCTCTCTAATCTCAGATGTAGTCCCCACTCCCATCAAGATGACAATCAATACTGAGTGTCAGTTGCAACCCTGGACCCACAATAGACACCAGGATGGTTACCAGGGCTGCTGGTAAAACACCCCACGTGCAAGTCGCAGGCCGTCACCACTGTCCTCAGACCTCAGACGCCTCTGCATTGAGTTTGTGCAGAGCTTCTTCCCAATATTGACTTTAACCTTCATCCTTTGTCTGTGCTTACCCTGGGCACCGAGGCTCTCTGTCCACTCTGTTGAGCCCTTTAAGAAAGGGCTGAAGTTATGTTTTAAGTTTTCATTACTGTGCTTAAGGGCAGAACAAAAGTGCTTATAACCTATAAGCCCCAGTGACTGACAACTCCCTGGAAGGCTGGGGCTGCTGTTCAGTAAGCCACGTGTTCCCTCAGTAGACAAGGTTGGTTATTCCAACTGCACAGCTGATCACACAAAGGCAGGAGCTGTGTCAGGATGCATGCTTGCCCCGACTGGACTAAGGCAGAAGTGCATGGGCTGGTGGGTTTTACTTTTATAAGCACCTAACTAATGTAATTTGGCGTCATTCTCTGGGAATCTTAAGTATGGATTCCAGAGACTGAAAGACAGACAGACAGACAGAATCAGAGACAGAGAGACAGACAGAAACAGGGAAACAAAGAGATAGATACAGAGACACACAGAGACAGAGAGACAGATGAGACAGGCCACAGACAGAAACAGAATGCCTGCCTAGTGGGCTTCCTCCTCCTTCCTCCTTCTGGCCCAGGCCCATGTCCATTCTCTTGACCAACAAGCCTTACTTCGAATTTGGCTCAGAAATTGTGGTAGTGGTTTTACTCTTGCTTGGTGGGATTAACAGAAACCATCCAAACTGGAGATTTAGGGACCCCTGGTCTGGTCGTTGAATTTCAGAGGGAAGAGTGGCCTGTGGCTAGGTTTCCTCTCATTTCTGCTCTTCCTTATTCCCAGCATCTTGCTTCTGTGCCCTCTGTCTGTCCCTCTCTGTCTCTGTGTCCCTGCCTTCCTCATATTTCTTTTTCCTTTTCTCTACAAACTCTCCTGGCAGGGAAGGAAGAACACAGCCGGGCCAGGAGGAGAGACAAGGAGGCTGCCCCAGGTTTAAAGCATGAATGAGGTTAGAGACTTGGTTTTCATTTGCCCTAGAAACACAAGCTTGTGCTGGAGAAGGGTTTTCTCATCCAGGATCCTGGGTCAGTGCTACCAGCAAGAGGCCCAATGGAATGGGGGACTGACCCCAGGCCTCTTGCCTCAGGCTAGCCGACCCTCTGCAGCAATGGCTGACTTGAGTGGTGGAAGAAGTGGGGCCTCCCTCTCCAGAACAGAGGACACTGCATTTTATCATCTCTATCTCATAGCCTCGTTAACTCCAGATTCATTTTGGGAGAAAAAAAAAAACTGTCTTATAATATGAAATTAATGTCATGCCATTTCCTGGGAGTTCTCTTCTGTCGTTAAAGAGTTTTCTGAAGTCTTAGGAAAAAAATTATCCACAGGCCTAGAACTTGGATTTTTTCCTGCTCCCTTTTGGCCCAGCAGAGTGTGTCTCTGGGGAGAGACATGGTGTCGACAATTGCCACCTGGAAAAGACTGAGAAGCCAACCTGGCAACAAGCATAGCGACCGCTGTGCAGTGTCCTGAGAGACTGCGGCATGGTGGAAAGATTGGAGTCCCCTCACGTCTTTCAGGACAAATTCTGTGTGTTAGCTCTCAGAACATCTGGACACAGTTCCCTTTCGGAGGCTGAGCAGCCCTCACTGGCCTTGGCAGGGGGGTGAGCCACAGTCAGGGCTGTATTTGGTGAGGAGTGCCAGTCCTTTCCTGACAGGTTAATTAATATTCATTATTCAACAGGGGAGAAAATGCTGAGTTGTTTATGGTTGGTTCATTAGTTTTAGCCAAATAAAGGATAAACATAATTACTCTCATAAACCACCATGACAGCACCTAGAAATTACAGGGTTGAAATGGATGCCCTGGCTTGGGGACCCTGAATGGGACCCTGGATTCTTAGAGTCTCCCGGTAATGATTTCCCAAGTGTCTCCATCTTGGGTTCTTGCCCTTCCTGTTCCATTTTCTATGACACACTTTTCAGCATCAATGATTCCACATGACTCTTTCTTCATTTCTTCATGTGTGTGTTGAATTATGACTCACCAACACACACACACACACACACACAAACATATATCACATCAAACGCACACACAAAACATATATCACATCAAATACACACACATATATCATCACATATGCACATATATCACATCACACACACATATATATATCATATCACACATACAATATATACATATCACATCACACATTCATATCATATCACACACATCATATCACACACATATATATCACATCGAACACACACATATATATCATATCACATACACATCATATCACATACACATGTATATATTATATCACACACATATAATCACATCACACACACATATATATCACATCAAACGCACACATATATATCAAATCACATCACACACATATATATCACATCACATACACATCACACACACATCACACACACACACGCAAACACACACACACACACACACACACACACACACACACACACACGGATCCACCTTAAGCCACACTGCAGAAATGGGAGGAATAACTGTGCCTTTAATGAGAGACAGAGACAGAGACAGATACAGAACTGAGGGCCTGTAACAAGGTACCCAGCAGCAGAACTGCCTGCTACCAGCTCATTTGCTGGGCTTGAAAAGGCCCCAGCTAGGAGAGAAGCCCCCATGCCAGCCCTCCAAGAGTCAATGATACCTGAGTGTCCACCCCATCACAGCTCCCACTCACCTCTTATCTAAGCCATGTTCCCAATTGTGACACCATAATGTTTCCAATTGTGGCACCATAATGTTTCCAATTGTGACGCCATAATGTTTCCAATTGTGGGGCCATAATGTTTCCAATTGTGGGGCCATAATGTTTCCAATTGTGGTGCTATAATGCTTCCAATTGTAGCTGGAGCCATATTGTGGCAAGTGTGGATCCTTCCCAACAATGTTTTGTCATCACACTGTAAACTGCTCTCTCCATAGCTCCTTTCAGATCACCTGTCATCCATGCCAGAATTGGTATCATATGTGCCCATGTAAGACTCGAAGTGAGTCTTAACTACCAGGAGACCCCTCCCACGCCCCACACCCTGGGAAACACAAGGATGGAGTTTGATGCAAACCCAAGAGGTTTATTCCCCAGTGCATTGAGGTTGACACTCAATCAACCCCTGATGGCGAGTGACTAGAAGGCAACCTGAATGGCTATAACAATCAGTTTTTATACTTCTTAGAGGTATAGGTTACATCAGCAAGATTACAGTTTAAACTTATCGGGTAAGCACATTGACCTTTGAATCTATTGGCTAGCAAGCACGGGCAGATTATGACATGCATTTGAACTCTATTTGGGACCAGTGGGTCAGGTGACTATCAGTCAGTACATTCTGAGGTTTTTCAAGGATGTTCTTGCTCCTCTGGAATCTGGTAGGTGGAGAATGGAACTTGACCTAGTCTTAACCTGAGGCGGGTGGGTATCCTAACTACTTCACTAAGGGATGAGAAGAACACCCTCTTATTTCTCTCCCAGAATTCACTTCTTCATCCCTGTCATAGGATGTCATAGCCTGTTACAGGATTCTGGTTTTGTTTTATTTTGTTTTGTTTATCAGCAAAGTTTCCTCAAACCCCTGGGTATCAGCTGACCTGGGTCACTAGACAAGGCTTCTCCAACATGGACTGCCCCTGCCTGTCTGTGATCCTACCAGCCTGCTGCATTATCTGTGTATGACACACTGATGCTCAGTCATAAACACCCGCCGGTGTGCCTGGGGCGATGACCCCCACATTCTGCTGTCACAGTAAAGAAGAAAGACATGACATTGTCTCCTCCCTATAGAGTCAATCCACCAGGTCAGGCAGGCCAGCTAGCCAGCCTAGGGACCAGCCTGGAGAAGTGAGCTCATATCCTTAAGTTGTGCTAAAGGGATGGGAGGAATAACTATCCCTTTAATGAGATAGTGTGTTCTCTCCCAGAAGCTGTACCAGTGCCATAGTCTCTACAAGTCACCGTTGCAGTTCCCCGGGTCTGTCCACCTTCTTAAAGCCTTGCTTCTTCTTGACAGCTACTGAGATTCACAGCCGGTCCACTCACAGGCTTTTCCTTCAAACACTAATAAAATTGTCCTCAGGTTTCCTTTTTAGTCTGTTCTTAAAATCTTTCGTTAATAAGACCGAGAACCTTAAGAGGGGACCCAGATTTCCCCAGTATCAGCTAGTGACTCTAGCAGCCAGGAACCCTCCCTGCCCCACCATCAACAGTGGCCAATCCCAGGAACCAGAACCCGAGGGAGGCGGGCTGCTGCCAGGGCCATGCTAGGGCCAGGGTGCTAAGGCGGTTTCATTGCAACTGTGAATCCACCCTTCAGATGGAAGGCCCCTGCCTTCGGGAGTCTTTCTAGACTGAGAGGCAGGCTGATATGTATGCAGATGTGGTAAACAGAGAAAGGAGAGCAAAACCCCTCAGCTTCTGCTGTTTTTCTTTTTCTTTTTAATGTAATCAACGTAACAATTGTTATACTAAAATACAGGGAAGTAAGCAGAGCTGAAAACAAAAGCCTCGAGTAGGAGTGCTGATGATGAGGCACATGCCTGCCCCTGTGCTGGCGCCTGCGTCCGAGCCCGGAGCCGGAGCTCAGTCAAGGAGCACCTTCCGGCACTCTCAAACCTTTCTCTCTGTGCAAGCCCTTAGCTGTTAGAAACAAAGTCAACAGCAATGGGTGGGTGGTGGGTGTGAAAACCAACCGTTTAAAAACCAGAGTCGGTGGGTCCTCTGGACTCCGCGTCCCTCAAGAGAGTGTCTGGTGCCACCGCCATGAGAGGGGCCCATCTGCTCCTCCTCGGCTCCTGGTGTAGCATCCGGTGTGCTCCCTTCCCTCATTAGGCTCCGCAGCCTTTGGGTGAACATGGAGGATAATCTCAGCACCTGGGCACCTGTATTCCCCTGCATTCGGCCCCAACACTCACATTATCCTCCCAGATAATGGACCACCTTGGCCTCTGGAGAGCCGGCCCCTCTAAACCGCGATTGCTGGTGCGGACGATGACCTTGGCTCAAGGAGTAAGAGAGAGCGTATTCGGCGAATTCTTAGCAGATGGATGGTGAACCAAACATAATCAATAATAATAAGTAAAGATATAAATGTGACTATCTATAACTATGAAAACTGAATGCCACCATAAAATAGTCGAAGCTTTGAGTCATTAAAAACAAATAGCGTTTCTAGTACTTCTTAAAAAGGGAAAGGGGTGGGTATGAAACCCCGCTGTGATTATCACCCTGAAACTAGTCAGAAGTTCCGCTCCAAATGCTGGATATATTACATCAGGCTTTCTCAGATGCCATTGTCTGGTGTCTTCACGAAGTGTCTGTGGAAAAGCTCAAACATCGGCACTGGTTTAAAGAAGGCTGAAAGACAGTTCAGTCAGTGACCTGGCCATGAGAACAGATCACAAGGACCTGAACTCAATCCCCAGAACCGGAGTATGGGGTACTCACTCTTGATCCCAGGCCTGAGAGGTGGAGACAGAAAGACCTTCTTCCAGCAGCTGGTTCCAAGGAAAGACCCTTCCCTGAGATAATAAGGTGGGGTTGGAGGGATGTCTCGTGCTGCAGAGGACCAGAGTTCGATTCCCAGCATCCAGGACAGACGCTCACAACCACCTGTAACCCAAGCTCTAGGGGCATAAGACACATGTACACACACACATACATGTACACACTTAAAATAACAAAGTAAACAAAACAAATATGTCCAGCCTCTGAGGATGACAGCTGGGAGACTGAGAAGGTTGGGAAGAAGGATTTACAGAGGAGACCCTGCTGTCCACACCCCTCCCCCTCCCCCTCCCCTCCCCCTCCCCACAGCATCTACCAAATTCACAGGTGGCTAAGGAGGTCAAAGGCTGGGCAGCATTGACAGAGTCACAAGGGACCAAAGACAACTCTCTCCACTCTCAGGGCACCTTTAGTGCCAGGGCATGTCATTCCAGTCTGACTGACCACTCAGATGACAATCTCAATAACCACCTGAGGATTTAACACTTCAGGAATTAGGAACTTAGTTCACTTCTTACGCTAAGCACTTGGAGGTAGTGTCTGATCTCACAGGGTGAAGGCTCAGACCACAGTTCAGATTCCAACTTCAAGTCAAGACCTCCCAAGACAGAGCCTGGGTTTCTGGACAGCTTCCTCAGGTCAACAGTTTGCCGACAGGCTCATAAAACGCCTCTAGTCCCAGCACTCAAGAGGTGGAGGCAGGTGGATCTCTGAGTTCGAGGTCATCCTGGTCTACATCAGAACATCCAGGGCTACACAGAGAAACCCTGAGTCAAGAGAGGTAGTCTGGAGAAAGTGAAGGGGAAGAGAGAGAGAGAGAGAGAGAGAGAGAGAGAGAGAGAGAGAGAGGAGGATAAAGAACTTGGACAATGAAACAGAACTCATTAACAAAGAGACAAATAGAAACTGAAAATTCCTGTGATCAATATTAAAAACTTGGTGAACGGATTTAATAATAGATTAAACACAAATGAAAATCTTGTCTGCCTCGGAACACTGGTCGGAAGTAAAGACGCAGAACGGAATATCAAGAGAGATAAGAAAAGTGAAGAGAAAGGGAAACACCGCCCCCAGACCCCCAACTCCAGGTGGTGGCAGAGGACAGCACTCAAGCTGAGCCACACAGCATGCAGGACTAGGACAGCAGCAGGATAAACAGAATTGGAGCTGCACGAGGAGATGGAGCTGATGTCAGGGCACAGAAAGGACTGGGAAAGCAGTGGTATGGGCCTGGCTGTGACTGTAGGCAGCATAAAGACAGAAGGCAACACAGTAGCAGCATCAAGGCAGCTGTCAAACGGGAGCTCTGAGAGTAGGGAGGTTGTTATGGAGAATGGAAGTCCACAGGGGACTAGAGTACACACAGATACAGCCAGCGGCTGGGGGAGGAAGCTAGAGCAGAGCTTTCTTTTTTTTTTTTTTTTTGGTTCTTTTTTTTTTCGGAGCTGGGGACCGAACCCAGGGCCTTGCGCTTCCTAGGTAAGCGCTCTACCACTGAGCTAAATCCCCAGCCCCCGAGCAGAGCTTTCTTAAGTCCTCCAGATAAAAGGTACTGGTGACATCAAACTTTGGCAAGCCAGTGAGAAGGATTGTTGACGTCCACGGTAACTACTGAAGACGTAGTCAAGGGCCAGTGAGATGGCTCACAGGGAGAGGTGCTTGCAGCACAAGCCTGTCATCCTGAGTTCAAATCCCACCGACTCCAGCAAGTTGTCATCTGACCTCTACTGTGACACAAATGCACATATGTAAATGAGCTGTGACACATATGCACATATGTAAATAAGTAACTAATGTGAGCTAAAGTGACCCTAGTTGTTGAATTGAGTAAGAAAGTATTTGGGCTTTTTCTCTGCGTAATAAGAATCTCAAGGACAAACCTATCTGATAAGCACATGGTGATCCTGCTACAAAGCCCTCGAAGCTAATTCCTGCAGCAACACATTGACAAGCAAAGCTTTAGCAGGAGGATTCTATCCTGGCTAATGTAACCAAAAAACAAAACAAAACAAAGGAAAAAGTTGCTTATTTAGCCAGGATGTCTCACCTTTTCTCAGTGGTTCAAGTTGGTGTGCTGGGCTTGGGTGGGGGGAAGGGGCGGGGCTCTCTACTCTGTTACTCCATCATCTCTTCAAATGAAGATGTCCCTGTGGTCCGCTCACCACACACCCACAGCTACTAGAATTAGAAAAGAGGCTGAGATGAGAGGGCATGCCACTTAGTTTTAGGTCATAGCCTAGAGTTACCTACACAACTTTTGTGCTCCTCCCCATTGGCGAGGTTTTCGTCAGATGCCCACAGCTAGCTGCAAGAGAGGCTGGAAACAGACCACCAGCTGAGCTAAGCTGATCTATAGGCATGTTAAATTACTAGAAAAAGGACACAGGTGTTGAGAAGCAGAGAGAAAAGCTTGGCCTTCTGTCTCTGGAAGGAGTTTTAGAAGACATCAGCTTTTCCCGATGCCTTAGAAGCAGCATTAGTGATCAAGGACAAGGAAATTGTAACTAAGTTTAAAATAAAGGCTTCCAGAGTCAGGAACAAAGTTGCCTGCTGCCTTCAATGGCTTTACAGGGCTGTCATTTCTGTGGTTAAAAACAGAGAGACAGTTGGAGAATGTTGTTCCTTTTTAGACCAATACCCCAAGGAGCTGGTGTATACAAGAAAATATTCCACGGAGGTCTTCATAGGGTGGTCCTGACCCAGGCCTGTTTGGGAACAGCAGTGTAGCACATTGGAAACTGCAGAGATTTGGGGATGAAAGACCAGATGTGTGTGTGGGCTTGCATATGTAAGAAAGATGGAGAGGGTTGATTTTTATCAGGAAGCATACTCAGAGCTCATCAGAGTCACAGGTAGGTGGCAGGCACTAGGTCCCTCTCTCCTCCAGCTGGTGGGCTGGGGCCTGACTGTCTCAGAACACTGAGTGCTGGAAAGTTATAGGCAGTCTGTCACATGATTGAGCCACGATCTAGCCATAATCAATATATAAGGCTTCGTGTCCAGAGAGGCAAAACCCCGCCTATGGGAAGAAAAGACCAATGGGAATGTCTCAGTCTAGAGGGGGAGCCTTACAAACACCATGTGCACCGCCCACTTACGACTTCTCGCTGATCTGGCGTCCTGTTCTGCAGAATTGCGTGTTAAAAAATGCTGTATTTTGCTGTTTCCCTCAGTTTGTTAGTCTCTTATCTCCAACAGCTGTGGAAGCTTCTGAACACCGCCGAAGCCCCTCCGTTCGTTCTAAGTTCATTCTAAGATAGTGGTTAATTAACATGGACATCGGCTACCTTTTGTGGACACTGTCCCCTGAGCACAGATACTAGCAGTTTCTCTTAGTGGCTCAATTTTCCACGTCTAGATTCTGCTGCTTCTCAAAGCCGGTTCCCTTCCAGGTACCTCATTAATAGCTTTCAAAGGCACCTAACAGAAGCCTCCGGGTGCATCTCTGCGCAAGGACTCTCATTAGTGGCGTGGGCCAGGTGATTATTTATATCGCTTCTATAATTAAAAATTCTGAGAGCTAATTACAATTATCCATCAGTGTTTGTGCATGCCAGGGCTGAAGATCGGCACCGCCCTCCTGACACTGCATATCCCTAGCTTCCCCATTTGCTCTAGCTTCTTCCAGGCCGAATCTCTTTCTTCTTGAATCCAGCACGCTGATTGAATTCCCGGTAGTTCCCCCCACACTCCCAGCTGTCAGAAGAGCTGTTTGTTTGTCCTCGCTGAAACAGGAAGGCAAGTGCCAACAATTGCTTCATCGACACCTCAGCGATGCAAACAAACAAGCGCTAGACTAGGATGGCTCAGCTCACAGGCCCGCGCCTGTTCCTGGTTCCATCTCAGCCGCTTCCTGTCCTTCCTTAAAGGGCTCTCCAGTGCCGCCTGGCAGGGCCTCTAGGTGTCGCTTGTAAACACCGCACGTAATTAGTAGCCATTAGTTCCGGCGGAGGCTCAAACAAGGAGAAAACCCAAAATATGAGGAGTTCCATTTAATTAAGAAAGCTGCGTTGAGAGGCCTCCTCGGACAAGCTCTTCTTGCGAGTTAATTGTTAAAACTCCCCGACAAGCTGACAGAGACATTTCCACGTGGAAGAGACGCATTGTCCAGAGGCCCTCTGCCCTGCTACAGACTCCTCGCTACGGTCCTCACGACATATTGGCCCTGAAGTGTGTGTGCCTCCACTGCACACAAGAGCGCCCTAGACTCTTCAAGGCTGGCTTCCTGCACAGTCATATGCGATTTCACTTCTGGAAACGGTCATGCAGACTGCATTGCAAACAGAACACACACACACACACACACACACACACACACACACACACACAGCAGCTCACAACTTCCTACAACTCCAGTCCCATGGGATCTGATTTCCTTTCCTGGCGTCCACAGGCATAGGCACACAGTGGGGGCAAAACACATACATTTCAAAATAACAAAAAATGAAGACTTCTTAAAAGGAGAGGAAGGGCCAGGCAACTGTAGGGTAAGGACTTGAAGTCGATCTAGGGAGAGTTGCGAGGGGAAGAGTTTGTCATGAATGTGACCAAAACACACTGAATTTCAGTCCCAAAGAATTTTTTAAATGCTTTTTTAAACTAAGTACTTTTCATATTAGCATGTTAGCTTTTGTTCTCCACGACCCCACTTAACAGAACCCTTTCACCCCTCACCTTTCCCCCATTTAACCTCCCCAAACCCCTCCTAACACTACCCTTTCATCCCTCCCATTTAATCTTCCTATTTTAGTGTTTTCTTTATATCTTTAAAACAATATATTCTATTTCCCCTTCCTTGGAATAAACACTAAAAGCCTTTTGAAAAGTCATATGGAAACCTACAATTTTAGAAGCTTCTGGAGTC
Source organism: Rattus norvegicus (assembly GCF_021556685.1). Classification (NCBI taxonomy): domain Eukaryota; kingdom Metazoa; phylum Chordata; class Mammalia; order Rodentia; family Muridae; genus Rattus; species Rattus norvegicus. The sequence goes on along the minus strand of NC_141538.1, from coordinate 169,702,163 downwards.
ACCGTAAAATGAGGGAGACAATTTGCTAACCAGACATCAACCAAACTAAACCCCCAAGTAACAGAAACAAGTTAAATGCTGTTGAGTTACTGACCGGGGGGCTCCTGCAGACCTCCAAACACTGCAGGCTACTGTCATTTCTGTTGCTTCACCCTCCACACCCTGATGGTAAGACCCTGTCGCTATAAATACAACTTAATTATGACACAGAACATGGATGAGCCCAACTGTGGCCCATCTAGAGGCTTCACCCCTACTGACTAGCATTTGTTCCTGGAAAGGAGCTTGCACACTACCATAGGAGAAAAAGAGTCACCAATATCACCCAGCTGTTAACCCTGTGACACACACTCCCTGCAGATCAGCCTCCTGCAATGGTGCTACAATGTTGCCCTTTGTAACTGACCAATTTTAATAGTTATGCTTACGTCCCACTCCATGAGATCAGCCCGTACCTGACTCTGCTAAAGTGGCCAAGAGCCTGAGACTAAATAGGTCAGGGGCCTAGGGGAGGCTTTGCTACTGTTACTCTGCTAAAAGGACATTGCGACATAATGATTCCCAATATCCACGGAGGGATCAGAGCCCTGCTGAATCGTCAGCAGGGAGGCTGCTTCTTTTGGGTGTTTTGTTTTTTGCCTTTACTTTTACGTTTTTGTTTGGGCTGTTTTCTTGTTTTAATTTGTATAAATCGAGAAAGAAAAGGCTGTGAGGTCGGGTGGGTAAGGAGGTGGGTGGATCTAGGTCCTAGATTCTAGGAGGATTTGGAGAGGAAGAATATGATCAAAGTCTACTGTACGGAAAAGATTTTTAAGGCCAATGAATACAACTAAGTATACTTGACAAGTGCTAATAAGCCCAAGCCGCTTATAAAAATCACATAAAACGGGTTTGAATTCAAGAGCTGTCCCCAAAGGGGGAAGGGAAAGGGATCATTCACAGAGATGCCAAATCAAATGACTAGGGAGGCGTCAGCGTTCTAAATACACACGCAGCTAATAACATGGATTCTAAGTAGGTGGAACAGAATTGTTTTTAAAAATATTTCATTTGGTAATAATTTGGTAAAATAGCATGTAAATAGACTATTATTACAAGTGGTTGCTAAGAACCTGGCCTGGTGGGTGTGTAGGACAGAACATTTAAGAGAATATAGAGTTCCGGATGCCTGGTGCGGTATCCTGAGCCTCAACAAACACTGAAGGATCAGTGCTGTCTGAGCCGGCTCCTGTCTGCGGAAATAAAACGAGTGTTAGAAATCGAATTTTATGAACAACTGTGAGAACCATTAATGTCGGGATGTCAGGAAATGAAGCAAGTGACTCTTCTGTCTCGGAGTAAAGCTACAATGGAAATGAGAATCGAGATTTTTTTTTTTTTTAATGCTGAAAGAGTACAGACGAAACCAGAAGGGCCGTTTCAGGAAGCTTTGCTTGCGGGCGTCGGAAGACGAGAAAGCCGGAAAGTTAGGAAGGAAATGATTCAACCGAAGGAAGAACATGAATACCAATAAACACACCAGAAACAAATGTCAGGTATTAATATGCACAAGAAAAGATATTAGAGCCAGATAATAAAGACGGAGACTCTGGCTGGGAGACGGCTCCATATGCAAAGGTCCTGCTGCAGGAGCACAAGGCCTGGGTTTGGATTCCTAGAATCCACGTTAAAAATTGCAAGTGTGGTGCATGCCTGTGAGCCCAGCACTGGGAGTGGGGAGGAGACATGTGGGCCCTTGAAGTTTATTAGCCAGACAGCCTAGCCCAGTAGATGAGTGTCAGGCACAGGGGAAGACCTTGCTTCAAACATAAAGTGAATCTCTTTCAAAAGAATAGAGCATTCTGGAAATTACCCAAGGGAATGAGGCATCTAGCATGACAGACATTGATCTGACCCCCAAAATGGCTTACACCTTATGCAGAGTCACTCTAGGCCCCAACGTGTGTAATGGCTATATGCCAACTTCAAGTAAAATAAATTAAAAATAAATACGACGATAGTGTATAAAAATAAAGTGAAGAACAACAATTCAGCAATGATACTTAAAGTCAACCTGGGGCCTCTTTGTGCCTGCACCCACGTGTACACATGCCTGCAAGCATATGACACACACACACACACACACACACACACATATGTACACATGCCTACAAGCAGACAAGCCACACACACACACACACACACACGCACACATGCCTACAAGCATATGAACCACACTAACACACACACATACATACACACATATCTGCAAGCAGACAAGCCACACTGACACACCCACATGCACACATGCCTACAAGCATATCACTCACACTGACACACACACGCACACACACACACACACACACATGCAAAGACTCAACTGTCGGCATAAATTTTTTAATAAGGGTTCAATCTTCCCTCTAGCCCACCACCCACTAGGGGTAGTGGAAAAGATCAATTATTAGGATATGAAGGAAGTGGCCCGGTTTAGAAATTATTCTTTGGTGCGATTCCAATCTAGCAAGCTCCAACCAGGAGCCAGCAGCTGCAGTCCAGTCCATTCAGCAGACACCACACATGCGGGTCAGCAAGGGCACTCAATCCAGAAGAAACTGCAAGGCTCACCGATTGCCCAAGTCTGCAGAAGCAACAGGAAGCCACAGGAACCTCAGAAAAAGTTCTTTGGCAAGTTCCTCTCTATGAAGTCACCACAAGTGAAACTCAGCAATGCAATGTAAGGCGAACCAATATGTGTTGTCAGCAAAGAATATCGGGACGGAGCAAAGCGAACAAATGCTCAAGTTCCCACTGTCTGTGGGGTCATATATATTCCTTTTAAACATCATGAGCCCTTCCACGTGTCTGCTCCAGCAAGGCACCCTTTCTTGTGTGCCCCAGCAAAACACTGTTTGACATAATTGATTTTCCAAAGAAACTGGAAGTTTCCACTTCGCTCAACAATGCCAAAACAACAAACAAGCAAAAACCAAGTTGAGTCTCTAGTCTTAAAAAAAAATAAGTAATCTTCGACAAGATTCACTATTAAAAAAGGAGAAAAGCATGTGAAAGATAAGGATTTTTTTACAGTGAAAATACAGAAAGCAAAGAAATTCATTCCACAACATTAAAAACATAAATGAGTTAAAAGTGAAAAAAGGTGTGTGTGTGTGTGTGAGCATGTGTGTGTCTGTGTGTGTGTGTGTGTGTGTGTGTGTGTGTGTGTGTGTGTATGGTGGGGGGCACACACCTTTAATCCCAGCACTCAGGAGGCAGAGGCAGGTGGATCTCTGTGAGTTCAATCAGGGACCCTATCTAAAAACAATTAAAAATCGTGATCAAATGTCCCAGAAGTAATTTTTGTATTTTAAAAACATCACCAAAAGATAGCTCAGATCAAGTGCCAACAACTCATTGGCTGAGGCTAAACAATGGACAGAAATTACGCCCCCACTTCCTCTTTAAGATCTCATGTGTGATCAGACCAATCCATGAGTGGCTCACCATGAGTAAGTGAGGGGCTGCCTGGGCTTAACTCGGGAGCCTCGGTGGGTTTGCCACCAAGAAATCACTCCAGGCAGCTCACCACACTCGTAGATTAATACCAACAAGTACGGAAGGACAGGACTCCGATGACTCTTAATTCCAGTCGAGAGGTTCCGTAATAAACCAAGAGAAAGGGGTAACTTTCTCGCATATGAGGGAGGGGACACTGGCCAGCTCAACCTCTTACTTCACTGCTAAAGGGATAGATTTAAACTGTTCAGAAGAGGCAGAGAAAACAAACATGGGGGCTGGAAACTGGAGGCAAATGTGTATCTGTTGTAGAACAAGTCCTCTCAACAAAGAACAGCCATCCTTAGCAGAAAGCCATGGCTTCGTGCAAGAGGACATCGTGATTAGGTCTAGGACGGTTGGCTTCCCACAGAGAAGGGAGGGCTGGGGAGGATCTCTGGGCTCTAACATGAGCCTCCATCTTCTCCTCCCAGAGATCTGTGTGAAATTATGCATTAACCGTCCCTAGGCTTTAGGAGTTGCTAGAATACAGAGTTTAGGGGAGGCTTGTAGGCAGGGTGTCTACTTATGCTCACATGTGATCCTGTCAGTTACCCCTCACCCCTCCTCTAATAAGGGAGCTCAAGAAACTCATTGGTTCCCCAGGGTGGACTTACTATTGGGGTAGATGTCACTTAGGTCTCTCCAGGGAAGGAATTATGGGATACTATCTTGTATGGGCCCTACAGGGAAGACAGAAATTATCTACTCAAAATTGTGTTGGGACCTGGCTCTGGAGCCACTCACCTGGGAGGGCTGTGCAAGGGCTGGCTGGCTGCAGGATGAGGCTTCCTGAGGGAGGATGGAATCTCATGCTGGTCTCAAGATGGCAGCCTTGGTTGGCCTAGGGTTTTCACTATGACTGGGAGGTAAGATGACATGAAGTTTCCACCCAAGGTGAGCTCCGGGGGACTGAGGGTTTCCCACCAGCTTCCAGGTGGCAGGCAGAAAAGAAAGTGAGACAGAGTCACAAAGCTGGGAGTCAGACATCAACATGGAGCCAAACCATTGACACGTAGAACTGAAACTAAATTTGAAAACGAGGCACAGACCAAGCATCCAAAGTACTAAGGCGATTCAGTAAAATCCCCGTGGGTGTAAACAGATGCACAAAACTTACTGTGCATTTCTCTCTGAGTGTATGTGTGTGTCCAGAAGTTAGTGGGGTGGGGGGGGCAAACATGCATTTGTGTGCATGATGTAAGTATGTATCTCTGTGCATATGAGCATATGTGAGTGTGTGCATGTGTCTGCTTAGGCATGCATGCAGTTGTGTGTGTGCACATAGGTGTATGCACATGAAGCTGAAGGTTGGGTACCCTCCTCTATAGCTCATTGTCTCATTGCCTCGAGACAGGGCCTCTCGCTGATCCACAAGGGCCGAATCTCAATGTAGGCTACATGGCCATCACTTTCTCAGGAATTCCTGCCCCCCTCCACCATTCTGTGTGTCTATAAAGTATCAGCAACCAGCAGAAACTTGGGTTTTAACAAATATAATAAAATAAAAGATACAGGGCACATATACATATATGCTTAAGTATGCAAACATTATGTATGACAACATAAATGTATAGTTCCTAGCAATCTCAGAAAGAAAACTCACAAGATTTAATTCGGATGAAGCATTTTGAGCTGTGCTCATGTAAAGAGCCAATCCACACAGTGTTAAAACACTCACAAAGCACTCCAGAAACAACCAAAATGAGGAATGACAGCAAGTTCAGAACCCACGTGAAAGCCAGGCAGGTATGTAGGCCCTGGTAATCCCAGCACTGGGGAGGCAGAGACAGGGTTCTTCAGGACAAGATGACTAGATTGACTGCTTCAATCAGTGGGTGCAGAGTTCAAATGAGAAACATGACTGTACAGGTAAAGCAGGGAATGATTGAGGAAGGCACTTGATACACACATGTGCACAAGCCCACATGAATATAGGTGTATATACATACACACACACACACACACAAACACACACATATACATACATATATATATGTGTATATATATATATATATATATATATATATATATATATATATATATATATATCATGTAGTTTCTATTACCCTGCTTTAAGCTCCAGGCAGACCACATTACCAGTACTGCCCAGGTTCCCTTGGTTGCATAGGTGAAACACACACACACACACACACACACACACACACACACTATTTTTAATATGCTTTTCAGGAAAAGCCTGAGGCAATGTAGTCTTCCTGACACCAAACTCAAGAGGCCAAGCTGGGTGACACTAAGTCCCTCTCCATCTGCACTTCCATTACCAGGTAGAGCTTTCCAGGGACCTTTTACTCCACAGTTAGATACACAATGTTACCAAGTTTAACAAAGGCCACTCAGAAAGCAAGTAAACAAGCAATCAAACAAAGTAACAATTGTAACTTTAATTGTTTTTCAAATGTTACTTTTAATGATGGTTCTTAAGTGCTTTAACCTCCCTTCTAGCCCACAACCCACCAGAGGTAGTGGAAAAAGAAGGATGTGGGGGTGAAGAGGTAAGTGGACCTGTTTAGAAAGATTCTTTGGAGCAACTCCCATCTGTGTTGTCGAGAAATTGGCAGGCCAGTTCACAGGTCGTCAGCAGGGGCAGTTCAATCCACTCACAAACACTTAATGGACATACCAGCAGTCCTGTTTGGTAGAGTTGGGGGGCAAACAGGAATCAGCAGCAGCGGCATGACCTAGCAGAGACAGCCAGGCCTCAGCCTCAACATGAGTCAGCAAGAGGGACCAGGAGTAATGACAGGAGACATTCTAGGCTGTGTCTTCCCAGAGAAGTGAAGATCAGGGAAGACTCGAGACCAACAAGCATTGTACAGCTAGGTCTATAAGCAAGCCAAGCTCAGCCTCCATCACTGTCCATTGAGTTCTATTTATACTCCCTCCAAACATCATGTGTCCTCCAAGGGTCTTGCCTCAGCATGTGTGTCTGTCTCAGCTGACCTCACTCTGCCAATCAGCCTGAGTCCAGAGAGGTGGCAAGAAACTGCAGCACACCACCGGAAGTTTTTTGGCGTATTTCTTACTATGGGGTCACAAATGCAGCTCAGCTACACAATGGAAGGCAAACCAATACTTTGGTGTTAGCAAAGAATCCTTAATCACCTGCCCTTTCACACACTTGCTTTAGCAGAACATCCTTTCTCCTGTGTCCACTTGAGCTAAATGTTTCTTCACATGTTTGTCCTAGCAAAACACTATCCAAACAACTTCTTCCAAAGAACAGCTGTCCACCTCAAACCATATCTACTGTGGGTCTTGTCAGCTGTTAGGTGAACAATGTTTAAATCGCTCCCTATCTTTGACTTCATTACTCTCTCTCTGGACTGCCGGAGCTGCATTCAGTAGCATCTGCAGGGCTGCCAGGTGTCTGAAGTTAACATTTAAGGAAACAGTGTGTCCAGAAGTATCCTATCCTAAAATGTAACTCTTTGAAGATGCCACTGACAGAGTACCTCGCTGACAAAGTACCTTGGATAAAGAAGGCAGGCTAAGGCAAGAAATTATTTGATCCTAGATTCTCAGCAATAAAGCCTGTTTGGTGGCTTGGTGGATCATTGACAGGCAGGTGACAGCCCTGTAAACATCTGTATCAGTCACTTGTCTCTTGGATGCAAGACCAGTGGAGCTCAGTGAAGAAATTGTTTGCTATAGTTTAAGAGTGCCATCCACCATGGCAGCAAGAGCTTAAGGCAACTGTTCTTGCAAATCTGTAGTATCTCCATTTCTCCTGTATAGTTAGTCCAGTTTCCTGGCACATAGAGCTCCCCCAAGTTGTACATTCATGGTGGATTCTCCCTATCTCAGCTAACCTATTGAAGAGAATCCCTCACAGACATGGCCAGAGATTCTATGGCATTTCTAGGGCACATCAAGCTGACAATCAAGACCAGCCACCTCAGCATCCTGCCCTCTGCTCTAAGGAATTCACACACAGGTTACAATCAATGAAGAGTCTTCTCTAGGCTAAGACTATTTCTGTCCCTTTATCATGTAAAAATCAAGCAAAACACCCCAAACACAAGAATTCATGGCACTTCAGAACCCAGAGAGATGAATGCTGCTTCTCGGCTCACAGTCTCCATTTGTAAAGTCCAGGACCCCGTCTCAGAAAATGGTGCCACTGGTGGTGACTGAATTCTTCCACCTCAGTCAGCCCAATGAAGGCAAAAGGCATGCCCAGAGTCTGTCTCTGGGTGATTCTAGGTCACTGGACTGCTTTGGGACTGCATTGTGAACTGTAGTGAGTAAGAGATTGGGTTCTACACAGTACACAGCCAGAGCCAGAAGCAGGGTAGGGTCAATGAGTAAGAAATGACTTAGAGGTAAACTCAGAGCCAAGTAGTTCAGGCTAAACCTGAGTAGCCCTCACATGGGAGATGGCCAAGCTTGATCAGACCTGGTGGTGCAGTAGGTGTCAAAGGTAGGGTCTGCTAATCTCACATGGTTCAGAGATACAGGTCTTCCCTAAAGCTGGGCTTTACTAGGTTATACATTGATGGGCTAGAAGAGTCAAGTAGACTCCAGTCTTGTCAAGCAGAGACTCCATTAGCTACATCGTTAGGGACACAGCCATGCCTTTCATTGGACTGATACATACAGGTACTGCCAACAACAGCCACTAAACACACAGATCCTCTCTCACCTTCACCCTTACACAGTCCAAGGCCTAATGTCACCTCCAGTGGTCTGAGTCTTCCAACATCATTTAACAACTGATAATCCCCCACAGACATTCCCACTGGATAACCTGATAGAGGTGACTCACTTAGAGTTTCTTCTGATAGTCAGACCAGCATGTCGCTGGTGAGCAGAGGAGGGGGAGACGAGGAGGGAAGAGGGAAGAAGAGAAGGAGGAGGAGGGAAGAGGGAAGAAGAGGAGAAGGGGAAGGAGTAGGGAGGAAGAAGAGGGAGGAGAGAGGCTTGGGGATCTTTGATAATGATAAAAATTACATGTAAGGTTTTTATGTTTTGCGTGTCTCCGAATCTCCCGTTTTCTATGGTGAGAGGTTTTCCTTGATGACAAAATGTTCTTTTAAAGCTACACATCTAGACATGGTGTCTCACAGCTACAAACCCAGCACTGGAGAAAGTGAGCCAGGACTGTGAGGATTCAGAGACGAGACTGTCCCTCAGTGAGAGCTCTCGCCTCCGAACGAGCAAACCAACAGTTACGTCCTGGATATGTGGTTGCTGTTTGACACATACTCGTCCTGTGCATTGAACATGATTTCTCAGCCAAAGACAAAGCGTGGGGTATCCTGCAGATACTCGAGGGGAGTTGGTAGGACCTTGGCTGTGCTCTCATGATCCGAGGACGGACTGGATGCCCCAGTAAGGAAGTGTTGCACACAGAGGTGAGCTTCTTTTGTTGGTCCATTTCTCCAAAGTGGGAGGAAAAGCACCCTAAAGCATGCAGTGCGCTGTATGTAAGTGACCTGCCATTTACCCAGAGCTGTGACTGAGCTGGGAGCTGGTGGCTAGAGCCATCTGATAACAGGCACTGCCACGTTCTAGCCAATGAGGTTTTCCACAGAATCATTTTTTCCCCGGCAGTGGGATGACTTGTTGGTATCATCTTGATGTACAGAGGAGACAAACCTGAGTCACTAGGAATAAAATATAAGTTGGAATTCAGGGCACAGGATAACAGTGACCGTGTGAAAACAGGTCCTTGTTTTCCCCCTCTGTTCTACAAAGTTTTGGGGCTGTGCTTGCTGTCCTTGGGGCTTCAGGAAGCAACCCCTGGGCATAGCCACCCCGAGGATTGTTATTCTGCGCTGGGCACGTTTCTATTCAAAGCAGACTTATCGGTAGCAGCAGCCGCTCCAGGCTTGTGCTCATATTTGTTAGATTTCATGGGCAGTCATGGATCCTGCTCCCTGTGTGCTTATTTTACAAGCCAAAACCTGTTCTGATGCTCTATTCACAACTGCTGGCGCAGGACCGGCAGGAAGCCCAAGCCTGCTGGGCCATTTCCACCGCCTGCCTGACAACCTGGCATCCCGGCCTATTTAGTCTGCTGTTAGCAACTGTGCATTGAATGTGTGGCTGTTCAGGAGAGCCTGGCCCCGCTTAGCCCCTGTTTGTCCCATTGGGAGCAAAGGTTCTTCGCAGACAGGAATGGAACAGACAGCTCGTGCCCTCCATGAGTTTGTGGTCAGTAAAATCTTTAAGTAACAGAATGTTTCAAACTTCTGTCTATTGTTTACATTGCTCAAAAGAGCAGGCGCTGGGCTAGAGGTCCTCATGTGCAATATTCCTGGTTGCCATAACAACGTAGACAATGTCCATTTGTCTGCCGACATAGACAATGCCTACCCATTTTCCCCACCCATCCGTCAAGTATCCATACATACATATGTATTCTCTTATCGATCCATCCACTCATCTGGACCTCCACCCAAACATTCTCCCATCCACACATCCATGCACCATGGTTGCACGATCTATCAACCATTTATCCATCCATCCATCCGTCCATCCATCCATCTGTCCATATGTCCATCCATCTATCTGTCCATCCGTCCACTCTTTGACAGTTCTGTCTCAGTTACTTCCCTATTGCAGTGAAAGATCCCATGACCAAGGCATCATATAAAATAAAACATTCAATTGGGTGTACTTATAGTTTGGGGGATTTTGTCCAATCATCATTGCAGGGAGCATGGAAGCAGGCAGGCAGACATGGTGCTAGAGAAGTAGCTGAGAGTTCACACCTAATCCACAAGCTGAGAAAGAGACAGGGGCCTAGTGTGGGCTTTCAAAACCTCAAAGCCCACTGCAGTGATATATGTCCTCCCACAAGGCCACACCTCCTCCAACAGGCCACACCTCCTCCAACAAGGCCACACCTCCTCCAACAGGCCACACCTCCTCCCACAAGGCCACACCTCCTCCAACAGGCCACACCTCCTCCAACAGGCCACACCTTCTCCAACAAGGCCACACCTCTTCCAACCAGACCACACCTCCTCCAACAAGACCACACCTTCTAATTCTTCCCAAACAGTTCTACTAACTGATCATTTAAATACGTGAGAGCCATTCTCATCCAAATCACCAAATACATATATATATACATACATATACTCATTTATACATGCATACATACATTCATATGCTCAACCCTCCTCCCATCTATTTACCCAATACACATGTATTTATTGTTGATGGAATGCCACTCTCTGAACCAGAAATTGTGGTAGGTGGACAAGAAGTTTTTATGGTATAATAAATTCAAGATGTTGAAGATACATAATTTTCTTTTTTAGTTTATTCTTTGTTTTACTTTGTTTATTTGTGGTGCCGTGGATCAGGACATCGTCTTGGTTGTCTTCTACTTCCCCTTACAGGGCTCCACAGTGGAGAGTTTGCCTTGTATCTCCGAGGAGACGTAGGACTAGGATTTCTAAGTACTGTTGGAATTGTAAGCTTGAGATCTCTTGAGATAGACAGACTGCACTTTGCAATATATGATCGTCATGAACCTTTGCAGGGAAGGGGGGTCATTATGGTTTATATCTCAGCTGCCTTTATGCCCAGAACATACTCCAAGGTGCAGTTCATCCTCAAGAGTAGGCTTATTTGACAACACAAAGCCATTCATCCACACACAGTTTGACTTTGCCTTCTATTGGTTCTAGAAGGCCCATGAGGACAGGGACATCTGCTTCCCTTTTCTCTGTGATGCTTTCCTAGATATTAATATTTAACTCCAAGTCCAGTTTTAGTAAGCCTTTGTGAATGCATGAATGAATGAATGAATGAATGAATGAATGAATGGGAAAGCTAGGAGAGGTTAGCTAATAATTTTTCAGCTATGGGCAGTTTTGACCCAGAATTAGTAGGTTCTTATAGTTGGCTCTGAAGATTATTTTAAGCCATGTCCTCTCCACTGTTCATGGTGTTGAGAGAGAAGCCGGCATAACTTCCCTTTCCTGAGCAGACAGATGGCCCTGAGGCAGAGGGATGAAGCTGCTTACAGGCCTCCTTGGGGTAGACATATTCCCACAAGGTAGATTGTAAATTACCTTCTCCAGGGACCCGCCAACCCCCTGAAAAAGACAGAGAAGAGACAGATAACACCTGCATATGCCTCATCCCTGACTTCCTTATCTCCGGCTTGTTCAGTGGAACACCCTCTTATCTTCCTAGAGACTCACTCCCCTGTAAGCATCTTCTGACTGCCCCCCTTTACCTGCTGAGGTGATCCCGTGGGGCCATCTTCCCCCGCCCTTCGCAGAAGTTCACTCATGACTAACACCTCTAAAGACAAGGTTAGCAAGACAAAGAAAACCTGCGTGTCAGCTCTGAATGGTGTTTGTGTACATGCGCACGTTTGTCGACGTGCATGTGTGCGCACACGTGTCTGTGCACTCGTCTGCCTCTGCGTGCACTACCGGATGCCAGGGGTCAACGTTAGGTTGGGTGTCAGTGTTGGGTGTCTTCCTTGGTTGTGCTTCACCTTATTTGAACCAGTGTCTCTTCCTGAACCTGCACTAAGTCCCGGGAATCTGCCTGCCCCATCAGACCCTCTCCATGTTCAAAGCCCACTTCCCCCATCCCCGTCAGCCCCTCCCCCCACCATCTCCATCCTGTCAGCTTTTCCCACCTCCTGGGCACTACCTCCTTCACAGCCCGCATCCCTAGTAAACCTTGTGAATGCAGCGATGAAGGAGCGCCCCCATCTCTCCCCCTTCTTCCCGTCTAAGCTAGGGGGTGCCTTCTGTTGGGAGCTTCAAGTGTGGCACCCCCCCCCCCCCGCTCTCCCTTTGTTCCTTGTTTTTAATTGATCAGAGGAGATGACAGCTGACGTTAATCCCCCTCCACATTATCTGCCTTTTATTTTCTCCCTCCTTACACCTTCTCGAGGACTTTAATCCCTAATTAGCCCCACTCTTGGATGTTTTCAAGCAAGCGGGCATCCCATCATTTAAAAATGAAGTGTGAAGGCTTAAACATAAATAAACTCCCTTTGTCTGCACTTGCTGCTTTTTTCCAGCTGCCACCAAAGTGTCCGCCTGTGCCCCTCCTCTGAGTCCTGGCCCGCTCTGCCCTTCCTCCCATAGTTGCCCCCACCCATGTGTGTGGGAAGGACATGCGTCCAACACTTAACTCCAGTCCTGCAAGTCTCTGCTTCTTTACTGAACACCGCCTCCTTCCCTTTGTGGCCAGGCTTCTAGAGTTCATATCTGTTCTCCTGGCTTCACATCCCATCTACCCAACGAGCTCTAGATTCTGGCTTGGACATCTCTGAATCACTGATGTGTGTACTTCTGTAGGGCAGGGCAGGCTCAGCCAGTCTGCAGACCCTGGGTCCAAATAGTAGTAACTTACCTGGAAAGGCAAAACTGTGCCTAGCCACATTTTCTTTTCTTTTCTTTTCTTTTTTTTTTTTTTTTCAGAGCTGGGGACCGAACCCAGGGCCAAGCGCTCTACCACTGAGCTAAATCCCCAACCCGCTAGCCACAATTCAAATTACTTTCTGCTTCAGTCCTAGGGTTCCAACTCAGACTCTTGCGCTAACATATTATGCATGTAAACAACCATCGGGTTATATCCCTGAGACTTTTCAATTCATCTTTTAATGACACCTCTGTAACAATATCCATGACAGGATAGGATGAACCCGGGAAGTGGCTGCTGCAAGATGAAGGGAGCCGTCTTCATATTTATCTCTTGCAGTCTTAACCTTCAGTACCGCAGTCATATATGGCTTTATTTGGAGGTGAGGTCTTTAGAGCAGTAATCGAGGTAGATCAAGGCCATATGGTTGGTTATAATCTAATCTGCCCAATAGTCTCATTAAGAACAAAAAGGGGACTGGAACACAGATGCAGGGATGACCTTGAAAGGACCCTGGTCAAGGTCAGAGTCCACAGGAAGAGCCAATCTTGTGCAAAGGACTCAGACCTGTAAGGCAATGTCTGCTATTGAAGGCCCCAAGTTGTGGTGCTTTTAGACACCACCGTGGCTCTGTCCAGTTCCAACCAGATCTTACCGGCAGAGCTCAGTGATCTGGTCACACAGCCTCATTGTTCAGAGACCCTGGAGGAGAACCCATGAACACACCTAATCAGTGAGCATGCCCACTGAGAAATCCCTGTCTGCAAATATTCTATTACAGCTACACTGGTGTTTACGTTGAACACTCCTTCCGTCGTACAGATGTCAGAAAGCAGAGAAGGGTTCGTCTCCGCTGCCATCCAGAAGGAGGTCACTTCTGAAACTGCACGCTGGTTCTTGGGCTCCAACTTTGGGTGGAGAAGCTCAGAAGGAAGATTCGAGCATCTGATCATTGTTGTGTTGAGTCTCTGCTGAGAGAGAGGAGAGTGTGGAGTCAGAGGCAGGCCATGTACAGCCTGTTGTTGGAGATGCAGGTTAACATGACAGACGACCGCTCACCACCATTGTCGGGAAGAAACCAAAGTATTGTCCACAGGGAGATCTAGATCTATATCTACATCTACATCTAGATCTAGATCTAGATATATATGGCTTGTATTGCCCTCCCATGAAGGCTGAGTGTGGGGATGTGCTCTCTGGTGCCTGTAGGACACTGTGCACAAATTATAAGAGGTCTTATAATTGCCAAAGAAAATGTTTCCTGAAGTCTAATTTTATCTGTAAACAAGCTCTGTCTCTCTGTCTCCCTGTCTCTGTGTCTCTGTGTCTGTCTCTGTCTCTCTCTGTGTGTATGTGTATGTGTGTGTGTGTGTGTGTGCGTGTGCATGTGCAAGTCCTTTATTCTAGAAACAGTTAAGACTCCAGGTAAGTACACTTCAGAGGGAAGGCATGGTATAGGTCAACTTGGTCCCTTCTCAGGTGTCTTGGATCCCTAAGTCTCCTGGCTTGGTTAATGTGAGCCTTTATTGGAGAGAGCAGGGATCACCAATCCTAACTAACTTGGAGAGCGGCCTGTTGCTGACCGCTGGAAGTCTCATTTGGAATGCACAGCAGACTCCCAGGTCATCAGCAAGGCTGTGAGCTGTGGTTGTTCCCAGGGGTTTGCTGCTCTCTCCTTTGCTTCTTCTCCCCACCTCCTCTTCCTCCTGTCTCTCCGCTTTTCCTCTTCCCCCTCCTTCTCTTCCTCCCTCTCCCCTTTCCTCCTTCTCTTCCCCCTTTCCTTCTTTCTTCCTCTTCCTTTCCTTTCTCCCCTTCTTCTCTTTGTTGTCCTGTCATTTAGGCAAGGAGCTGACCTTTCAGAAAAATATGTCCTAAACGGAAGGAATTGGGGGGTGGGACCCCATAACCAACTGCCTTTGCATGCAGGGCTGTGACGAGGCTGAATACTGTCTCACCTCACGGACACACATTAACCAGATCCACATGCCCCACAGATCAAGACTCAAAGGACACATATTAACTGATGTTGTGGGAAAGTCTCCATTTCCCCATTTACCCAAGGCTGGTGCTGGATGTCCCAGCACCTGCCTCTCAAGTTAAACCACAGGGCAAGTGGGATCTTGCTCACCTAACTTGGGGGTGTAAAGGGACCTCTTTATTGTACAGCACCACATCTTTGAAAGGGTGTTTAAAATGACACCTTGCTGCATCTGACTCACGGGTTGACACTTCACACCGCCACCAAGCGCTCAGGACACTGATGTGCACGAATGTCTTGCTTGAAGGACTGTTAGTCTCTGAGCCTCTCTCCATCCTCTTGCCTCCCTCTCCAGAACTGACTGGGGAATATTTATTCTAAATAACCAGAATTGTGTCCCTTTACCCATGGCTTGAAGGAGATCTGTTCTCACTCTGGCTTTGCCTCAGCTTGCCTTTGGGTTGGCAGGTCTTGTGTCCTTGTGAAATACAACCTGTGACCTCAGTGCACAAGATGGATACTGTCCTGGAGAGCCCTAGACAGAGTCTAGTGGCCCCGAGGGGATGGACAGCTGCTGCCCTGAGACTCAGAGCCCAGGTTGTCCATGTGCAGCATTACCTGAATATGAGGGTCCCAGAGCTTGAGGCTACAGAGTGACGTCTGGCCAAATCTAGGCTCTTTTTCCAAGTGACAAAGAGGGATGAAAGTGGGTGTTGAGGAAGAAAGTTCCCCACCCCCTTCCAGTGTGGGAGGTTGGGAGCAAGCTTTGATGAAATGGGAGTTGGAAGTAAGCTCCTTCTGACAGGGCTGAGAAGAAAGATGTGTGCAGGAAGAGATTCATTTCCTCAAGTAAACATAACCCAGGGTGTTTTTCTTATAGGCTGTATTCATTCACCAGGACTGGGAAAATAATTTCCTATTATTGTTCCCTATCCTAAGTCACATTCAGAGTGACTTTATCAGGCCCGGATAAAGATTGTGGGCAGGGGAGGGGTGAGCTGGAGGAAACTGAGATCCTGTGCGAGTCCAGAAAGTCACCATCTTAATAGAAATGGCTTTCTTCTGAGGACCCATTGTAATTCCCTACAACAATGGCAGGTCCACCAAGCCAGAGACCAACATGGAGCCTAGAGCTTCCTGAGACCCCCGGTTTATCTGCTACTCTTTAGGGTGCAGCACTCTTAAAAGGTTTCATTTTTAAATTCTTAACTGTGTGTACACAGTGTGCGCACGTGTGTGTTCAGTGACCCAGAGGCCAGACCATAGCAAGAGGGCTTTGGATCCCTTGGAACTGGATTTACAGTTGTGAGCCTCCTGGGGATTGAACTTGGGACCTCTCTAAGAGCAGTATATGCTCTGAAACAACTGACCCATCTCTCCAGCCCCTACTGTCTACTTTTCCATAGGAAGATGGACAGAGCATCCCACAGGTGTGATCAGCTGAGCTCTGTCAGTTGTTTTTCTCTTCAGCCGAGCTGTGGTTGAGTATACCTATTATTGTATGGGGCCTTCGGGCTCCCACCTGCATCCCCCCCACCCTAACCCTGGAGGCCAAGCTCACTCTACACTGGAGACACTCTTGGCAGGAAACTACTACTACCATATTTTATATTAGAGTTGTTTTATTTTAAAGCCGGGGCTAAGCTGGTAGAGTGGTTGCCTAGCAGTGTGTAAACCAGGCGAGGCGGGACTCTCCCGTAGTCAATATGTGGGAGGCAGAGGTGGAGGATCCGTGATGCAGCATGTAAGAGGCCAGCTGGAGCTACAGGAGACCCACGACAAACTCACAACACACAAATAAGACGTGTTAGAACGTGGGCCTGCTGTTCTGGGCCAGATCCCACAGCCTGAACCTGGCCACACTGCTCTGGAGTTCTCTCTGCAGCAGAGTCAAGCTGTCTATGACAAATCCTAACAGCAGCTCCCAATCACAGTCTCAGCCAGGACCTGGATCTCCCAAGCTCTTCACCCACACCAGTCAGGAGGGTAAAACTTTCTGCCTTCCCTAAGAGGCTGTAAAATATCAACTCTTCCCTTTGCTCTCAGGTTCAGGGAAATTTGCTAAAGGATTTGCTTTGAAGGCTGGTCTCTAAAGAGACTCCTCTGGCCTCTCCTTGCCTTACCTTTTATGATCGCACTCCATCTGTCTGTCTGTCTGTCTATCATCTATCAATCCATCTATCATCTATCCAACCTACTATCATTATGTAATCTATCTATGCAACTATGTATCTATCATTAATCTAATCTAACTATGTATATAAAAATTTATCTATTTGTGTATCTCTGCAACTATGTATCTATAATCTATCGTCTATCTATGCAACTATGTATCTAACATTAATCTAGTCTATCTAATCTATCTATATCTAACACCTATCCATCCATCCATCCCCATCTCTCTCATACTCACTCATTAAAGGAAGACTTAGTTCTGAGTGTTTGTCTGCATCCACATTTGTGTGTTGTGTGATCTCCTGGAGCCCTTGGAAGCTGGAAGAGAGCACTGTAGTCTTGGACCTGAAGTTACAGACAGTTGTCACAATGTGGATGATGGGAACTGAACCTGGATCTACTAGAAAGGCAGTCATTATTCTTCACCACTGAGACACCTCTCCAGCTCCTCGTTCTCCCTCTGAATTGAAGCACCTCTCCAGGCTCTAAGCCTCTCCTTCCCTTTTAAGGCCCCATCGTGCACTAATCTCTGTATAGTCTACTATTCTTGTCTAATGCTCTCTTCCATTGCTAGACCTCATGATGGCCTGAGACCCTTCCTCTACTGTATCTTCTGGAGGTAATTATGTGACAGCTTCCTTTCTGGACAAGCTGATGATGACTCTCTTCTTTCATTGGATTCAATAACAATTAATTAATTGATTGATTGATTACATTGAGATGACTTCTAATGTTCAAACAGTGGCGAGGAGGGTGTTAGTAGGAAGTTTTCAGTCCCCAAAGAGCCTTGACTCTGTTTCCCCGTGAGTCTCAAACAGGATTGGGAACATGTTCACCCCTAACCCTGCTGGAACCTAAGATTTTCCAAAGTCAAGGTCAAGGCAGGAAAACCAAACAAAGAGAGCATCGGCTACAGACACACGGACAGGTCAAGCCAAGCACAGATGAACTACAGGCTGAGTGCATTCCTGCTTAGAGATGACAGGCTGGGACTCCAATCTCTTGCCTTCCTGTTCAAGTTCAGGGACCAAGTAAAGAATGTGGATCAGCAAGATATGGCTGCCTTTGTTCTCCTCCTGTTTCTGGTTATTCAGTTATAAGTAAGTAGCTTCTCAGGCTCCATTCATGCCCCCTGTCCCTAGTTCCTTTCTCCACTTCTCTTTCTCCCTTCCCCTCCGCTACCCAATCCCTGCTTACACTACCCTTATATTCTCCAGATGTAGTTTATGGGATATGGTGATTGCCTAGAGAGGTGTTGCTACATCCTGTGCAAATTGGTGTTTTTCTGCAAAACTTTGTGTTTCATCCAATTAACCTTTATCTTGTTTCTGTTGTTGTTTGTTTGTTTGTTTTTGTTTTTGTTTTTGCAGTAGTTTTCACAGCCCCAAGTCATGACAAGAAAGAGGTTCCCTTCGCCTCAGATAGCCCAGTCAGTCACTCTCTCAGGACCACCTGACTTTTGCAATCATGACAGAGCCCCTTTCCCTGCACAGAGTAGGAGTTCCCTGACTCACTACCCAACATGCACCAGCCCTCATTTCAGCTCAGATTAAACTCAGCTGGGGAGAGGGTGATGGGAGTCTCCAGTGAAAGCTTCTAGAAGAGTCTGGGAGCATGCATGAGTGGGACCCCAGGAACTTGCACTGTTTTAAAATGTTTCAGGGCCTGGGCTGCACCTACCATGACTGCTAGATACCAGGACTCATTCTGGAGTGGGCTATGCAGGATTCCAGAAGGCTTCCCTGACTGGAGTGCTGTGGTGAGTTTGGTAAGAGCCATGGTCCCACCTCATCACCATGGCAGAAAAGACAGAAATGCAAGAGCTTGCATGGTGATTCTGACCCTCTCCTTCTCATCTCCCCCTCTTCTCCTCCCTCTGCCCTTCCTCTCCTCTCCCCCTACTTTTCTCCCCCATCTCCCTCCTTTCTCTCTCTCCCTTTTTTTCTTATCACTCCCTCCTCTGGAATCCCAGGGCCCTGGAGTGAGCACAAACTAGGCAACATCTGCCCTATGCTTCCCCCTCAAACTCCAGCATTGTGCACAACACTCAAACCCCCACTCCCAAGCTTCTCTTTGCCCAGAACCTGACTCTGGCTTTTATAGGGTCTAGTGCTAGTTACTTTAAGAGGAGGCATCTCTCAGAAAAATAAATAAAATCATATTATAGCCAGAGGCATGTAGCTTCCTTAGGTCTGGCCCATTTACACGGCCGTGAGGACCTGCTGCTCCCCAGGTGGGTTCGTCTAACTTCTAAGCACATCTGAATACTCAGTGGGCTCACTCTGTGTTTATAGTGTCAGAACTGAGAGCTCAAGAACCATTCTGCCACAGTTAGGACCATCCTCAACCCTGCCTTTGCACAGGCTGAGAGAAATCTCTCCCCAGGCGAGAGCAGGGTAAAGCTCTAGAGAGAAGGTCATTCATCCTGAGAGGACGCACCCAGCTTGGCAAGCAGCTTTGGCCTTAATGTATGGAATGCATTTGGCCAAGACCATGACAGTCATTAGAAATGGGCCCTGGGTGTCATTACCCCAGAGTCTGCCTGTGAAGTATGTGTCCTCTGAGGAAGGAAAGCATTAGGGCGCCTGAGATGAACTGGTCAGCTGAAAATACTGGAGTGCTTTATCCTTGGAAGGAAATGAAGCCATTTATTGGAGGACAGAAGTTCAGGATAATAGTTAAAGTAATCTGACATTTCCATAAATTAACGAGATGTGTGTCATTGGCATAATTCAATGTGTTCGGACATTGATCTATCCTCCCTGTGGCCCAGAGGGAGGCTTTGGGCTGGGGGCAGGAGTGGGAACCCAGGACCAATGTTATTAGACCCATGTCAAGGGGCTGATGATGGCTTTATCCTAGCAGTTTTCCTCATGTGCCTACACATGCTCACATGCCCAACTACTCACAAGCTCACACAAATGTTCACACACATGCCCAACAATGCACACACACACACACGCTCACCCACATGCTCACCCATTCATAAGCTCACACAAGCTCACACATATGCTCACATACATTCTCACCTATTCACATGCTCACACACCTGCTCATCCATTCACATGATCACATACATACTTACCCATTCATAAGCTCACACACATGCTCACACATACACAAACTCTCTCATTCATAAACTCACACACATGCCCAACCATTCATACACACACACACACATGGTCACCCATTCATAAACTCACACACATGCCCAACCATTCATACACACATACATGTTCACCCACATGCTTATCCAGACACACCAGCTGAAAAGAGCAGTGTTGTAGTAGCTTTAATTTTTAATGATGGTTCTTAAACACGTTAACCTCCCTTCCAGCCCACCACCCACCAGAGGTAGTGGAAAAAGAAGGATCTGGGGGAAGTGGACCTGTTTCGAAATGTTCTTTGGAGCAACTTCCATCTCTAGTGTCAGGAAATCAGCAGTTCTGTCCATAGGTCAGCAGCAGCAGCTCGATCTACTCACAAAACCTTCACAGATCCACCAGCAGTCCAGTTCGGTAGTGTCGGGATAGCAGCTGCAGTGGTCTGACCCAGCAGAAACAGCCAGGGCTCAGCTGAATTGGCACAGGTCAGCAGGAGGGATTCAAACTACCAGAAGTTCTTGGTTGTGCCTTCCTTGACAAAGATCAGCAAAGACTCGAGACCAAGAAGCATTTAGCTATGCAAACAAGCCCAGCCCAGCCTCTGGCACTGTCCTTTAAGTCCTATTTATACCCTCCAAACATCACACACCCTCCACTGGTCCTGTGTCAGCAGTGAGTCTGTCTTAGCAAAACTCCATGTGAGTTTGTCTCAGCTGACGTCACTCTACCAATCTCTCTGAGTCTGAGGAAGCTACAAGAAGCCACAGCATACCACCAGAAGTTTTCTGGTGTGCTTCTCCCTATAGAGTCGCAACAAATGGGGCTCAACTACAAAGTAAGGCAGACCATACATTTGTGTCATTAGTGAAGACCCCTTCGTCACGTGTCCTTTCATGTGCTTGCCTTTAGTGAAACACCCTTTTAGCTGTGTCCGCTTCAGGAAAGCAATCCTTCACATGTTTGTCCCAGCAGAACACCATTCGACACAACCGACTTTCCAAAGAAACCAAGAGTTTCCACTCCACAGTGTGGCCTGTCCCATGTCCTGTGTCCTTCTCTCGACTGGATTGGAAGCACTCGCGTCTCCCTGCGGCAATACCTGGAAGTAAGTTGTGGCCTCACCTCAGACTCCTTTCTGCCTTGAGCAGCAATGGAGCACACACTTACACCAACCTTCCCGCACTCAACACTCTGCAAAGAGCCTGGAAGAAAGACACAGTCAAGAAAGTACGGAGACCCTTAGAAAACGCCTGCTGAGAGGCTGGGACGTGGCTAGAGGGTAAATCCATTGCTGCGCAAGGGGCATAAGCTTCGGTCACACCCTGAGATCCTGCATGGAGCTGGACACAGCACACATCTATCTTACCAATGCTCCCATGTTCAGATGGAAAGCAAAGAAGTTCTCAGGCCAGCCAGCCCAGCGCACACAGTGTCACCCAACAAAGAGAATCTGTCTCAAACTTGTTGGAAAGTGAGAACTGGCCTATACATGCACACACCACACACACACACACACACACACACACACACACACACACGGCACACATGTCTGTACATATACATCACACACATACATACATAAAAATTGAAAGAAAATAAATATGCAAGCGAGACAGGTACTGGTTAGTTTTTGTCACAACGATCGAAAATTTTGGCACAAATTAGAGTCACCTGGTGTCTTACTGAGGGTCGCCATTGCTGGGATGAAATGCCATGATCAAAAGCAACTTGGGAAGGAAAGGGTCCATCAGGCTTACACTTCCACATCCCTGTTCATGGCTGAAGGAAGTCAGGACAGGCATTCAGACAGGACAGGAACCTGGAGGCAGGAGCTGATGCAGAGGCCATGGGAGAGTGCTGCTCACTGGCTTGTTCCTCATGGTTCGTTCAGCCTGCTTTATTATAGAAGTCAAGACCACCACCCCGGGGATGGTACCACCCACAATGGACTGGGCCCCTCCCCCCTTGATCACTAATTAAGAAAAGTGTCACAGCCTGATCTTGTGGAGACATTTTTCCAATGGAGGTTCCCTCCCTTCAGATGACTATAGCTTGTGTCAAGTTGACATAAAACTAGCCAGGACACCCGAGAAGAAGGAACCTTAATTGTTGAATTACCGCATTAGATTGGACTAGGGCTATCACTGTGGCGGTATTTTTTTGACTCATGATGAACATGAGAGGGCCCAGCCCACTATGAACAAATTCCCACCCTCACTGCAGCAGGTTCTGCTGGGTGCTATAAGTAAACAAACTGAGAAAGTCATGAGGGGTGAGCCAGTAAGTAATATTCCTCCATGACCTGTGCTTCAGTGTTGGCCTTCAAGATCTTGCTTTGGGTTCATGACTTGGCTGTAAAACCTACGAGCTAAATAAACTTTCCTCTCCAAGTTAATTGTGGTTGGTGTTTTATCACAGTGACACAGAAACAACTGGGACACACGGAATGAATGAATGAATGAATGAATGAATGAATGAATGATGAAAAAAGAATCTATCTATAAGAAAGTCAGTCTTGTTGCAGAAGGTTCCAGTTCCTCTGGAGGCAAGTGGACTGTGGTGGTTTGAAGAGATTTGGCCCCCATAGACTCATGTGTTTGAATGCTTGGCCCATGGCAGTGGCAGTATTAGGACCTGTGACTTTGTTGGAGGAAGTGTATCGCTGTGCGGATGGGCTTTGAGGTTTCCTGTGCCCAGGCTCCTGGCTACCTGCAGAAGACAGTATCTTGGCTGTCGTTTGGATCAAGATGTAGAACTCAGCTCCATGCACCATGCCTGCCCAGATGCCACCATGCTTCCTGCCATGTTGATAAAGGACTGAACCTCTGAACTGTAAGCCAACCTCAATGAAACGTTTTCCTTTAGAAGAGTTGCCTTGGTCATGGTGTCTCTTCACAGCAATGAAGTCCTAACCAAGATGTGGAGGCTATGACTGTCTCTAGCACTAACTGTACGTCCCAAGTGACATTCAAGCTCGGTCAGCTTCCTCACTGTAGCACAAACAATGGTGACCACGTGGGAGGGTGAACCAGAGGTGGTGGTCATCTTCACCGGCACCTTAATTTCAGAGCACCATGAGGACACACCCTGGTGTGTCAACAAGGATGCTTCCAGAAAGTTTATGAAAGAGCTGAGGTCGAAAGAACCCTTCGATTCCAGACGCTTCACTTTCTCCCATCTCTGCCTGGGGCGCTAGCGGGATGGCTGTGAGGACACAGGGAAACATAACAGCCCTCAGAGAAGATTCATGGGTGATGACCAAAAGCCAATGGCTATATTCTAAGAGGGCAAGAATAAAACCGATTACAGTGATGTCCTCAAGCCGCCCATAGGCCAAGATCCTCACATTATACTCCTTGGTTTAATTAGGATAAGACAGCCACTGCACAGCCCAGTGCAGAGAAACTCTCTTAACGGTCAACGCACAAAGGTGATCCGGATGGTAGCTAGGCATCTCCATTTGCTTTCCTCAGCGGGAGGCAGGTGGGGATGGCGAATTAGGTCAACAGCCTATGCGGGCAGGGGTAGGGAGCATCTGATCCACTGCCAATGCCACTGTCTACGCCTCTCAGAGATTGGAGCCATGTTAGAGTCCCCAAGGCTGTGTGTTCTCTGCTTGGCCCAGTCCAATGATACTTAGGGGCTGTCACCATCCTGTGCCTAGTGAGGTTGTGTCTTGAGGTACCCCAGGGCCAGGAGAGGAGCTCAAACACCATATGGTGGTGAAGTCAATGGCTTCTAATGTCAAAATCCTGTGACCCTTCCATCCTGAAGAAGCTCAGGTCTTCACAGTCGCAGATGCAACTGGACTTTGGACACCTGATACGTAGGCTGTGTTTCCCAAACTCATGACTTCACCTTTAATGTCCCCAGCACCAAAAGCTTTTCCTAGGCTGTGTCTTTACCTGGGACAGCATCCCTGTACTATCCAGGAGACTATGGGGTGTCATAGAGGTGCTCTGGGGGTGGGGGAGCACACAGAGACTGCAGAGCACAGTTTCGTGCCAGAGAAAGCTGGCTGCTTGCTCTCTACCCTCACCCAACTGTCAGTGGGGACCTGGACATTGCCCTGCTGAACCTGTATCTGGGCAGAGGCAGCCAACACACCCTGAGCCTTCAAAGGCTGGTAAGAAGCACCAAGATATGATAACATGGTTTCTATTCATTTCATGGTTACTTTGTAGTTCGTTTTACTTAAGATTGAAGTAAACGACTTGATTTAAATAAAACACAAACAACCGGATAGCTCAGACGTTTGGTTTGGAGGAGATGAAGAGCTTGAAGGTTGCAGTCCCGTGTCAAAGCCTTTGGCCCCCTGCTGAGCGTCGTCTTAGGTGATCAGAGGAGAGCTCTGGGGGTGGGGCACAGAAGGGCGGAGGGTGAGGGGTGATTCCCATCAGTTTTGGCTCTGTTTCATGATGGTAGGTAACTACTTCATCTCACCCAGGCAGAGCTGCCAAGGGGCTGAGCTGGGCACAAAGAGAGATGCTCACTGTAGCTCTTAGGCCATGAGTGTCTTCCCGAAAACTGGTGGATTCAGCCTGGATATATGGAGAATTGGGGACAAATGTCCGTAGAAAGCTGGGTTTCCCTGTGCCGTCCCGGGAGTCTGGACACCAACCGAATGTAAGGCTGGAGTTAGGTTCTAGAGTTCTGACAAGCTGCTGGCTGTGTGACCTTGGATTTAGGCAGTGGCTGTCTTTGCTTTCTTTTCTGTTTTGTTTTGTTTGAGATGGGGGTCACATGGATCCAGGGCTGACTTGAACTCTATAGCCAAGGGAAATTATAAACGTCTAATCTTCACGTACTGAGTGAGACCTGAGCCGGAAGATCACAGGGCTGTATTACCAGGCCCATCTTACAAGTTGCCAAAGCTCAGACCTAAAGCTTCCATGTCCTTGGCATGTGCTCTATTGACTGAGCTGCTCCCGGAGCTCACATTCTATTTTCATGTCTGAGACGTGACAGGCAACAGCAAGCCTGCTCAGCCTGCACCTTCACGAAGAGAAGGGAAGTTATACCTCCAGTGTCTGATGAGGCCCCTCTGCCCTCTGAGCCCGGGGGCTGAGAGATTGCTGTCATCGTCCAATGACAGGAGACACCTCTGACTCCGCCCTGTCATGGTGGGCGGAGCTGGCGCCTCTGACTCCACCCTCTCCTGGTGGGCGGAGCTGAATAGCTACTGGCCTAGAGAAAGGTTCTTTCACTAAACTGTGTCCCTCGGAAATAAATGAAGCCAGCCGCCGCCGCCAGCTCCTTGGAGTCCCATTTAGCATCTCCACCGCCAAGTTCCCGCCTCTGCTTCCTCTCCCATTGTGTGTTTAGCAGAGCACGTGCTGTCATCACCTGCCTTTGAAATGGATTCAACCATTAGCAGCTTCTCCGTGTTTCTATAAATATTTAAACCGCCAGCACTCAGTAATCACCACTGTATGAAATTAGGATAGATCAGAGGGTGCTGCTCACCAGAGTCCTTAAGTGGGGAGCTAATCCTTTCTCAAGGGAGTCTTCCTTCCCAGTGCTGAGAAAAAGAACTGGGAGCTGACAATGTGAAAGGAGCCGACAACGTGAAGATGTGGAGTTTGAATTTGGTCATATCTTTAGTCAGATAAATCATCCTAGCCCTGGGACTTCAGGAACAGCCTGAGTTCACTCAGCAGTGGACTTCCAGCCACTTGGGGAATACATCTGTGGGAATTCCGTTTCTTTAAGGCTCCTTCCCCTTCCTCAGCACCCAAGCTTCAAGGCTCTTGGGAAGGAGGGGTACTCCAGTGGCCAAGCTGACCACTTCTCCTCAGGCCTGGGCAGCTAGCACACGAAGCTTTCTTAGGAATGTGGTGAGATATTTAGGCTTGGCTTGTTGGAAATCACAGTGACCTCTTCCCGGATGGCCGGAGGGTGGTTTTAGCTGAGCAGAAGCTTAGAGTTATGATCTCATTGAGAGGGAGATGACTCAGTAGCTAAGTCATTAGCTGTTCCTCAAAACCTGAGTTTGATTCCCAAAGTCCACATATACACAAAATAAAATCGTGACAAGTTACTCTCACTTGTAATCCCAGAGCCAGGAGGGTCCCTGGGACTTCTTGGCTACTCGGACTAACCAAATTGGCAAGTTCCAGGTCAGCGGTCTATGGGAGATCCTGCCTCAAAAATCAAGGTGAACAGTATCTCAAAGAACAGAACCCAAAGCTGACCATCAGCTTCTGCATCCATGTGACTGACAAAGAGGCACACAGGGCCAGTCCAGATCCCTGGCTAAGCACAGCCAGCTGTCCATGAACCACCGTCTCCAGCACAGCCAGCTGTCCATGAACCACCGTCTCCAGCACAGCCAGCTGTCCATGAACCACCATCTCCAGCACAGCCAGCTGTCCATGAACCACCGTCTCCAGCACAGCCAGCTGTCCATGAACCACTGTCTCCAGCAGAGCCAGCTATCCATGAACCACTGTCTCCAGCAGTCAGTTGTTTGTGGACCATTGTAGGCTGGACCCGGCTCAGCACAGCTAGCTATCTGTGGACCAGTGTCTCCAGCACAGCCAACTGTCCATGGATCAGTGTCTCCTGGACCCTGGCTCACTGCGTACCCAAGCATTGTATCCTGGGGATGAATGCTTAGGCCTTCATCTTTTCCATCACCTTGTCCAGGCAGTGAGTGACAGGGGTCTCAGGATTTCTGGTGAGATCACTGTGGACCTGCACCTTAGATGCATAAGTTGCCTCTCTTGCTGTGACAACATACCTGGCCAGGGTAACTTAAAGGAGAAAGGGCTTATTTGGCTCATAGTTTGACAACACCATCCCACCTGGTGGTAAGGACTTGATTTGGCTGACGACACTACATTTTCAGTCAGGAAGCAGAGAGAAATGGATTTTTTTTTCTGGTATCCAGTCCAGGACTGGATATAGGCACTCTCTACATTTAGGGGAGCTCTTCCCACCTCAGTCAAGCTCAGGGTACTAAAATACTAGGGTCAGGGCTTCACCATATGAACGAAGCCCAGACTCAGCTCCTAGGGAGAGGCTGTGTCTTCCTGGGGTGGAAGGAAAGAAGGGTGTGTAACATCAACAGCTCTTCTGAATTTCAGTAACGCGTTAGAAACTCTGAGATAGTGGGCTGGGTAGCATCTGGGTGTTGCCTGGAAGTCAGGAGGGCTAAAACCACTCCAGGTGGTCCCAAAAGTGCAGCTGGGGTATCTGACCCCCCAAAGCCTGCACATGTGATCTCTGGTCCCCACCACTCCTGAGGCTGTGGGAGAATGATAGCTCTGATTGACAGACTTAGGATTTCTCTGTACCAGGCAGCAAACAAAGTGCTTAGCTATTCAACAACTCTGATCTTTGCCACGGCTATGAGGGATGATGGGTCATCTGCCTTTCTTCAAGATGAGGTGATGGAGGTTTGGGAGACGAGGAATAGAGGCCTGGGGCTAGCTTAGCCTCCGAGCTGACATCTCAATCTAGAAGGTGCTTCTGCCATGACTGTATTTAAGGAAGAGACTTGCTCCTTGCCTTTGGCCAAGGAGGAGACTGATGTTTGCCTGGGAGAAGTCCTGTAACCTTCCTAACAGCTTTGCAGGAAACACATAGAGGCTTGCTGGTCATCCATACAGTCTCCGTATCATTCCTGGTCCTCTCTTACCCAGCCAGCAGGATGCCATGCTGGGAATTGGGTGCATGGGACAAATCTGTTTCAGTGTTCCCTTTGCCAGAAGCAGCCACCCCCAGAAATAGAGTTCTATTAGCCACAGAGCAGTTGCTGCCAGGAAGAGGAAGCCCTTCACCTGTGAGTCAAAGCCACGCCCACTGTCCTCTGTGCGCTGGCTACTGGGGTCGCCAGCTCGACCACGCAGGGGTCGGCTGCTCAGAGGCTGCGCAGTCGTTGTGGGCGTCACATCTCCCAGTGAAACTTGAAGTCAAGCTCTAGAGCACGCACTGCTGAGTGAGTACACGGGAAGTTTCCAGTTCATTTCTCCGCATTATCCCGGGTCTGTGGATAAACAAAAAAAAAAAAAAAATAATAGCTGTTCAGAGTGTCTTAATTGGTATCCACTGTGTCTTAATTAGTCGAAGAAAGAGGAGGAGGCAGGTGGGAGGGATTCTCACAGCCACCTATCCTGACTGTGCACAGCCTTTCAGGGCCGGGATAGCAGCAAGGGTTGTCCATGTGGATAGCTGCTTCCCAGCAAGCATGTCTCCACAAACCTAGGCCCAGGCACAGGTTTGCATGCTCCTTCTGAAGAGGGGAAATTGTTAATTAAATGAACCGGGAGCCGCCACTGCTCTACACTGTTCAGCAGTCCAGGGAAGGGTACTTCTCAGAGTTAAAAGCGGGCTCCATTACAAATGGAGAGATGGACAGAGGACAGACGAGCAGACACAGTTGGCTGTCAAGAGGGAGTAGCTCAGGTTCCAACTCAGCCTCTGGCTGGGAGTGAAATCAAAAGTAAAGCAACCCCTTGGCTCTGAGTCCGTGCTCCGTCCAATGCTATGTCGAAATGCCAGAGGCCGGGTAACTGAATAAAAAGAGAGGTTTGTTGGACTCCTGGCAGAGGTGGCTGGAAAGTCCACAAGCAAGGATCTGTCTTCTGCCTGGCTTCTAAGTGGGGCCTCCTTACGACATCATCATCAGTGGAGCCAGAGTTCCAGAGATCACCCTGTTTCATAACAAGGACTCCCTCAGTGACTCATTAGTTTACTTGTAGATTAACCCAGTCGTAAGGGCAGAGTCCTCACAGCCCAGCCACCCCCAAAGCTCCCATCACCAAGCATCATTAACAGGTGACTTTGGGGAACTGAGTTCCTAACCCATGGATATTGGCAGATACAACACAGATGGTGCATAGCACCCATGCGGAGAGATATTCTAACCAGATTAGACCGGGTTCACGTGAGCTAGAAGAAGTAGCTGGGCCACCGTTAGAGTCTGTGTTGTCCACTCATCCATACGCTGATCTTGCAGACTGCAGGCCACCAACTCCTGTATGGTATGTCAGTGACAGAACGAAAGCTGAAGTGGGGTCCTACCCTGTGGAGTGACGAGGGGAGAGGTGCAGGGAGGAGGTCCCAAGCATCCTTTGTTTTGGGGTCATAAGGCATAGCTCTGTCTTCTCCTTCTCCATCCCTAAGAATGAGCAAGGAAGCAAGGAAAGCTTCTCTCAAGACCAGGTCTGGCTGGGAGAAGGGTGCTGGGCTTGGGGCTGAGGAGATTGCCTGGCCTGCTCCAATCAGCTGGGTGACCTGGGACACAGCAATCTACCTACCCACTCCCCAGCTGGCACGACTGGCTTGGGGACAGCAGCCCTGACCCTGTTGAGCCCAAGCTGTCATTAGCTGATGGGCTGATTTTGATTAGGGCATCTCCCTGGGGCGTGTATCCCATCTGGAGTTAAACGGGTCAGTGGGGCATTTTTATTTCTGTCTATCTCTCTTACTAGGTGAGGGTTAGGCATGGTTCCTAAGGTGCAGGGTCCGCCTACACATCCCACGGCCACCCGAATCTGCACCAGGCATGCATTAATTTATAATTAATACATTAACATATAATTGATATATAATCAACCAGGCTGGTGTGTTGGCACATGCCTGTAATCCCGGAACCAAGGAAGCTGACATAGCAGGGTCATGAGTTCAAAACCAGCCTGGATTAGATATAAGGTCCTGTCATGGTTTAAAAATAAATAAATAAATAAATAAATAAATAAATAAATAAATAAATAAATAGGTTGTTTGTTTGCTAATTTCCAGGAGATACTTTTTAAACCATATGCTGAGTCACAAACCCTAAGCCAAAGGAGGCAGGGACAGCCCACCAGCCTCACAGCACCCAGAAGCACAAAGCCACACACATCAGGCTTCCATAAACGCAGACCAATACCAAGCACAGTGTGAAGAACCTGAGGAGAAACAGCAGCAGGTGTGGGAGGCAGCATCGGGATCACGCACATAGGAGATGCGTGCTGTCCTGCCAAGTTTTCCTCAACCCCCTTCTGCAGTGCGGGCCATGAACCTGGGGATATTCCAGGCCAAATCTACAAAACGAACCTATCCCAAGGCTCTCCAAACACCAGGGCAGAAATGGTGCCTTTCCAATGGCTTCCAGATGGAGGAAGAGTTCTCCGGGAGCTCTCGGTGTCCTCCGACGGGCAACAAAACATTTGATTTTCTTCTAATAGATCTGTCATTTTACGTCAAGTATCCATTTCTATTGACCCAAGGAACCTCAATTTCAAAGCCATTAAAATCTAATTTTCCACACCGTGCCCTAAGAGATAGGCTAACTTTCAAAGAATAATTCATTTTCTTTAAGGAAAAAATGCATATCTCTCTCTCTCTCTCTCTGTTTTCTTTTCTTTTTTTCCAAGAGAGGCAGGTGTCAGCATGGCCACTCTTACTCCTCTGGTCTCTCTCTGACTAAAAAACTTAAACGTGCTCCTAGCAGAGGAAGGGCTGCTCACTGTGCTCTGCAGTCTGTACTTATGTGGGGAATCACAATTACAGGGAGATTATAAAACTCCACCCAGACAGCAGGAAAGAAGGAGACTCAAGGTTATTTCCCTTGAAAAATAATATGTTAAAGACAACCCAGGACATTCAAGGAGCCTAACGCCTCTACAGTTTATGTATTTCTTCTCAGGTGTCAAACTAAACCATCCCTTTGAGATTCTGAGATCAGAACACCTAATGAATGATGGCGGGCAAGTGTCCGTGGCTCACTCACGGAAGCCTCGGTGAACTAATGGTGCCAAGCTCATATCACAGCATGGGGTTGCTGAGCCTGCACCTTGCCCTCTGTGAGGGGACAGGAAGCTACATGTACATACTCGCACACTCGTGAGAAGCTAGAGGTCAACTCTGACAGTCTTCAGACACTATCCACCTCGTCGTGGAATATAGAGTCTTTCCTTGGCCTGAAGCTCTCCCAGTTGGCCAGGTTGGCTGCCTAAGAGAGCCAGGGACCAATGCTGAGGTTACATCACAAGCCCACTCCAGCGTGCTGGCTAAGAATTGAACTCTAGGAACCTGTACATTCCCGACTGAGCTGCTCCTTTTGTGAATTTCCTGACTTAGGTCACTGTGCTATGGTTTGATAAGGTAGAAAAAGTTGGTAGCCTGGATCAAGACCCACAAGATGTTCTCTGTGGTCTTTATGGCCCTTTTCAAAGACTGGAAATATTTTTAAAATAAATATTTAAACAAACAGAACTTGTATTGTAGGTATGGTGATGGTTGGAAGGCCTGCCTGTTGCGAGCACATCACATAGACCGGTACAGAGTGTGGGGACCAGGGGTCACTTGATCTAAAGAGATTTTGGCAAGACATCATCAAGCACTGGGCCAGAAAACTGTGTCTCCTCAGAAGCTTTTGTGCCTGGTATTTGCTTGTCCCAGGTGTGCTGTGAGAATGGCTAGCTCGTAACAGTTGCTCAAATGATTGAGTTGTCTCCTGCAGGTCAGACGGCCTCTGATGGTACACTGTACCTGTGACCCATAGAATCTAAATACAAAAGGATAAGGCTGATCTGGGTACTCAGGGTGCTAGTTCATAATGAGGACCGGAGAGGGTCACATGATCAGAAAGACACAGAAAGGCAGATGCTGGCTTCAGGCCTGATAACCAATGGGACATTGACGAGGACCGCAAAGGCTTGAGAACTGTTGGAATAAGATTCTCTCTCTCTCTCTCTCTCTCTCTCTCTCT
Organism: Rattus norvegicus; assembly: GCF_021556685.1. NCBI lineage: Eukaryota > Metazoa > Chordata > Mammalia > Rodentia > Muridae > Rattus > Rattus norvegicus. The sequence continues at coordinate 169,670,305 of NC_141538.1, read as the reverse complement.
CTCTCTCTCTCTCTCTCTCTCTTTGTGCATGTGTGTGTGTGTGTGTGTGTATGAGTGTGTGTGCATGCATGCACATGTGTGTATAGGCGTGCCCATGCATGCACAGGTGTGCATAGGTGTGCATAGAGACCAGAGGACAACCTTAGGTGTCATGTCTCAGGTGCTACCCACCCTCTTTTGTTGAAACCAGGTCATTCACAATCTTGGAATCTCCCACACAGCTCGCTGGCTAGCCTCGAAGCCCCAGACAGTCATTGCCCCCATTGGCCCTGGTTCTAGGATTTTAAGCCCAGCCCCATTGCTGGCTTTTTCTTTAAAAAACATGGATTTCCAGGAGATCAAATTCACCCTGCTCGCAAGGCCAGCACTTTATTGACTGATCCCTCTTTCCCAGCTGAAGGCTATTGTTTTTCAAAGGGCACATTTCACAAAATCTTTTTACCTCTAGGTGGTTTAAAACAGAATCGTCCTTTAAAGAGCCATGCACTGCTCAAAGTGACCATGAACTCCCTCATCCCGCAGACATGAGGTTTTTCTCTGGATCCTCTATCCCTTGCCGAACACATCAAACCATTTTGTCTCTCTGAGCTCTGCAGTTCCACACTAGACTTCCTTTACAAGGTCTCAGTGGGTCATTCAGGAAGGAAGCTCAGCCAGGGGCTGCAGGGTGGAGGAGGCTGCAGAGGGCCTATCATTCCTGTCTCTACTGGCTCCTTCTGATACCTATCCCTATGGCAGACAAGAACATGATTCTGCATGGAGACTAGAGGGATGGAGAGAGACCATTGCTCCATGGGTCCCCAACAAGTTCAAGGGTCATGCGATTCTTTGTGATCTTGATTCAGCCAAGAGCTATCTGGCTGAGGTAACCAGGCAGGGGATCCTGCAAAGCTAAGGTCTTGCTCTGCAGCCAGCTCTAGTCAGGGACCCATGAGACAGGAAAGTCAACCCTAGAATCAGTCTGGAGCTGCTATGCTAAAGGAGCCAGTGGAGGAAGGAAGGCTTGGGGTGTCAATGGAACCCAGAGGACTTGCAGAGGGGAGTCTGGGGGAGACCTCCTGCAGCCACAACCACAAAGGGTTCCCAGGTATGAGCGGTTCCCAGCTGTGAACGGTTCCCAGGTATGAGCAGTTCCAAGGTGTGAGCAGTTCTCAGGTGTGTGCAGTTCCAGGTGTGTGCAATTTCCAGGTATGAGCACTTCTCAGGTGTGAGAAGTTCCCAGGTGTGAGCAGTTCACAAGTGTGAGCAGTTCTCAGGTGTGTGCAGTTCCCAGGTGTGAGCAGTTCCCAGGTGTGAGCAATTCCCAGGTGTGAGCGGTTCCCAGGTGTGAGCAATTCCCAGCTGTGAGTGTTTCCCAGGTGTGAGTGGTTCCTAGGTGTGAGTGGTTCCCAGGTGTGAGCACTTCCCAGGTGTGAGCAGTTCCCAAGTGTGTCCAGTTCCCAGGTGTGAGCGCTTCCCAAGTGTGAGCAGTTCCCAGGTGTGAGTGGTTCCCAGGTGTGAGCAGTTCCCAGGTGTGAGCAGTTCCCATTTCCAGGTGTATGCAGTTTCCAGGTGTGAGCACTTTCCAGGGGTGTGTAGTTCCCAGGTGTGAGCAGTTCCCAGGTGTGAGCAGTTCCCAGGTGTGAGCAGTTCCCAGGTGTGTCCAGTTCCCAGGTGTGAGTGCTTCCCAGGTGTGAGCAGTTCCCAGGTGTGAGGACTTCCCAGGTGTGAGCAGTTTCCAGGTGTGTGCACTTCCCAGGTGTGAGCACTTCCCAGGTGTGAGCAGTTCCCAGGTGTGAGGAGTTCCCAGGTGTGAGCAGTTTCCAGGTTTGTGCAGTTCCCAGGTGCGAGCACTTTCCAGGTACGTGCAGTTCCCAGGTGTGAGCGGTCCCTAGGTGTGTGCAGTTCCCAGGTGTGAGCACTTCCCAGGTGTGAGCAGTTCCCAGGTGTGAGGAGTTCCCAGGTGTGAGCAGTTTCCAGGTTCATGCAGTTCCCAGGTGTGAGCACTTTCCAGGTGCGTGCAGTTCCCAGGTGTGAGCGGTTCCCAGGTGTGAGTGGTTCCCAGGTGTGAGCGGTTCCCTGGTGTGAGCACTTCCCATTCTCAGGTGCGGGCAGTTCCCAGGTATGAGCAATTCCCAGGTGTGAGCGGTTCCCAGGTGTGAGCAGTTTCCAGGTGTGAGCAGCTCCCAGGTGTGAGCACTTCCCAGGTGTGAGCACTTTCCAGGTGCGTGCAGTTCCCAGGTGTGAGCAGTTCCCAGGTGTGAGGAGTTCCCAGGTATGAGTGGTTCCCAGGTGTGTGTAGTGTGAGCGGTTCCCAGGTGTGTGCAGTTCCCAGGTGCGTGCAGTTCCCAGGTGTGAGCACTTCCCAGATGTCAGCACTTCTCAAGTGTGAGCGGTTCCCAGGTCCATGCAGTTCCCAGGTGTGAGCAGTTCCAGGTATGAGCAGTTCCCAGGTGTGTGCAATACCCAGGTGTGAACAGTTCCCAGGTGTGTGCAGTTCTCAGGTGTGAGCACTTCCCAGGTGTGTGCAGTTTCCAGGCGTGAGCAGTTCCCAGGAGTGAGCAGTTCCCAAGTGTGAATCAGTTCCCAGGTGTGAGCAACTCCCAGGTGTGAGCAATTTCCAGGTGTAAGCAGTTCCCAGGTGTGAGCAGTTCCCAAGTGTGAGCAGTTCCCAGGTGTGAGCAGTTCCCAGGTGCAAGCAGTTCCCAGGTTTGAGCAATTCCCAGGTTTGAGCAGTTCCCAGGTATGTGCAGTTCCCAGGCGTGAGCAGTTCCCAGGTATGAGTGGTTCCCAGGTGTAAGCACATCTGTCTCTCCAGCTACCTCTACCTTCTTCTGCTCTCTCTCCTCACCCCAACCATAGGCACACTTCAGGTCTCTAGGAACATAGTGTTCCTACTGTGTTTGCAGAAGGCAGCTCCAGTGTGTGAGCTGTATAAACCTCTTCTTCAAGAAGGTTTGAGGTGGTTTGAGTTAAACACACAAAACCACAACTCCAAGGCAAGATTGGAAAAATGCTTTGAAATATCTTATGAAAGCTTCCAGAGCATGAGCAGACACTAAAGTGTGCCCTCTGAGCATGTGCTCAGGCCGGCAGGATGAGGAAAGCTCCTTGGGGCCAAGGGGACTCCAGTGCACTCTATATTTATCTATTTATTCTTTATCTGTTGTGCAAGCATTTGTGTGTAAGTGCTGTGGCTCTCAGGGGATGCTCACACAACAACCTGTGGGAGTCAGTTCTCTACTTCCTTCCAGTAGGTCTCAGACTCGAAGCTCTGACCACCAGTCTTGCTGGCACCCACTAAGCTCTCTTTCTGGCCCCCCTCCACACACTGACCTTCTATGCATTTGTCCTCTTACATATAGAAATCACTCAATAAATGCTCTGAGACTTGGTGAGCTGGCAAGGACTCAGTGTGTGTGTGTGTGTGTGTGTGTGTGTGTGTGTGTGTGTGTGATGTGGTGTGTTTTAGTGTCTGTATGTGCATGTGTGTGTATATGGTGTGTGGTATCTGTGATGTGTTTGTGTGTGGTGTGTGTGTTTGTGTGTACTTTTGTGTGGTGTGTGCTTTTGTGTAGTATGTATGCTTTAGTGTGGTATGTTTGATATGTGTGTTTATGTGGTGTGTTTTTGTGTGTTTGGTATTTGTGCCTGGTATGTGTGTGTGTGTGTGTGTGTGTGTGGTGTATGTGTGGTATGTGTTAGTGTGGTAAGTGTGTGTCTGGTATATATGTGGTATGTGTTTGTGTATGTGGTGTTTGTGCATGTGGTGCATATGTGTGGTATGTGTATGGTATATGTGTTTATATGTGTGTCTATGTGTGATATGTGTGTTGTATATGTGATATGTAGGTGGTGTGTGTTTGTGTGTGTCTATGTATGTAGTGTGTCTGTGTGAGGTGTATATGTGTGGTGTGTTTATGTGTGTGGTATGTGTGTGTATGTGAATGTGTGTGTGTACACATATGTGGAGGTCAGAGAAGAACTTTTGGTAGTCAGTTATCTCCTTCCACCATGTGGGTCCCAGGGGTTGAACTCAGGTGTGTCAGGCACCTTTACCCACTGACCAGCTCAATAGGCTCTTCCCTGTCAGGAGCTCTCAAACTCCTGTGAGCTTTGCTATGCTCTCCCCTGCGGGGTGGAGGAGGGGCTGAGGCAGTGCCTGAGAAGCCTGGCCTCTTCCTGCAGCTCTTTTGGTGTGTCACCATGAGCCTGCACCCTTACACCTCACAAGATGTTAGAAATGAGAATTCTCATTAGGACTAAGAGTCTCTCACACTTACTTCATCTGAGAGAGGAGAGCTAAAGAGAGCACACCCAGGAGCAACATTTCTCTGATATGCATGCTGGTCCCTTCAGCTGCACCATGGAATCCTGCCTTCCAGTTCCTTCCGTCGAGACCATCTGTTTCCCCAGAGACACATCTTGCTGCAGAGTTCTATGTATGCCCCTGGCTGTCTCTCACACAGTCTTCTCCCAAAGCAAAATGTCACCAGTGTTTCCACGGAGCAAGTTCATCTGGGAAGAATCTGATTGTATACACACACACACACACACACACACACACACGCAGGTACCCACCCACGTCCCCTCTGACTGAGTGATGGAGAGGGTTCTTGCTGTTTGTTCTCAGCCATAGGAAAAAGCTTCAAGGCAATGTTCTGTCACAATCCGAGCAAGAGCTTCACACACAGGGTGTCCCCACATCTGCCATTCCTTCACAGTAACAGAAGGCTGAGTGCTCTCTTACTGCCCTCTAAAAACGAAACTTTGAGCCTTGTAGTCACAGTCTTCTTCTCTTTGACTTCTACCCCTGCGGCTGACATCCATGGGTCTTCTGGTCTCTTCACTGGTCTCTCCATCACTCATCTTCCTGACGGAGCACTATGCATCAAGCCCCAGTGACGGGAACCCCTTTAAAAGGAAGCAGCAGCAGGCTGGGCTGCCCCTGGTGAAGTGACTATGGCTGACGCTTCCTTTAGGATCCCCGGACTAACCTGCTTCTGAGGCTGCAGAGCCCAAGCAAAGTAACGCAGTTTCAGAGGAGATCCTTGGTGGGAAAGATGAACTGGATTGAGTCGAGTTCTGGGCTATGGCAGGAACAAAAATGTCTCAGACATTTGGTGCTATGATAACAAAACGTCCCAGACTGAGTTTATTTATAAAGGACAGAAATTGGTTCGCATCATTCTGGAGTTGGGTAGGTCAAGGTCAATGTCTCAGCAGGACTTGGGTGTCTGGTGAGGGCTGCTTTGTAACTTTAATATTTTTTTTCAAATCTTACTTTTAATGACGTTTCTTTTATTATTTTCTTTCCTTTTTTTCGGAGCTGGGGACCAAACCCAGGACCTTGCGCTTGCTAGGCAAACGCTCTACCACTGAACTAAATCCCCAACCCCTTAATGATGGTTCTTAAACCATCCCTTAACCTTTAATTTCCTTGCAGCCCACCACCCACCAGAGGTAGTGGAGAAGAAAGGATATGGGGGGAAGTGGACCTGTTTAGAAAGGTTCTCTGGAGCAATTTCAACTGTGTTGTCTGGAAATTGGCAGTTCAGTTCATAGGTCAGCAGCGGCTGACACTTCATGGATACACCAGCAGCCCAGTTCTATACAGTCAGGTTATCAACAGCAGTGACATGATCTGGCAGAGACAGCCAGGCCTCAGCCTAGGATTGAGTCAGCAGGAGGGGCCCAGAGGGACACGAAGATCAGTGAAGGCACCAGACCCACAAGCATTGCACAGCTAGCTCTATGAGCAAGCCCAGCTCTGGCTTCATCATTCCGTGGAGTCCTCTTTATGCCCTCCAACATCACGTGTCCCCCATGTGCCTTACCTCAGCAACTGCATCCAATCAGCCCAAGTCTGAGCTCAGCCATGCAAGGTAAGGCGAGCAATACACGTGTGTCATTAGCAAAGAATTCTTCATCACGTGTCCTTTCATGGTCTCGCTTTAGCAGAACATCCTCTCTCCTGTGTCTGCTTCAGCTAAATGTTCCCTCACGTGTTTGCCCCATTAAAACACCATCCAACACAACGTACACTCCAAAGAACCTTTAAAGTTTACACCAATGCTTTCTGGTTCCAAGATGGTACTCAGTCCTCTGAAGAGGATGGCTGTCTTTCCTGTGGTGAAGGGACAAAGGATGAGGAGACCATAGAACTCTATTCTGCACAGTAATTACAATCCAGTCACTTTCAAAGGCCCTACCTCCCACTACTGTGGTGCTGCAGCCACCCTCAACTGCACCATATGCAGGAACACAGCCAACGGACACATGTACCGTGGCCACAGTTTGCCCACAGTTCCTCTTCAAGCCCACAGTGCCTTTGTCTGACCAACTCTCAAGCTCATGATGAACCTCGGGGTGGGGGGGAATCCCCAGTGACCCAGTGATAGCAGGTAATGACTCCCCAATGTTGGCAGTCACCGCACAGATATGTCAGGAAACCCCGGTGCAGCTGACCCATAGGTGACTCTGACACAGCCAGAAAGAGAGGGCAGCTGTTTTACTGAGGGCTGAGGTGCTTCCCCCAAACTGGACCCTGGCTGCATGAGTCAGCTGTTGTAAGCTCACATGCAACACCCCAGTGCACGGAAGACAGTGACCGTAAGCCAGTGAGAGAAGGTGAGAAGATCGGTCTATACCCAACCCAGAGACCCCACGAGAGTGCTCTGCCCACACCACTGCCGGCAAGGGCAGAGTCTGCCTGCCTGCCTTGTGTTTGCCAGGCCAATTACGCGGTGACTCCAAATGAATGAAGATTCTGCCTAATATTTTTAGTAATGATAACACTTAGCGGAAAAGTGCTTTTCAAGGCTCAGAGACGGAGAGCGTGGAGTGGCATTTAAAGCAGAGATGTCAGGATCCGCCGCAGCCTTGCTAAATGTCAAACATTTCATCCACAGAGAAAGCGGCTTGTTAGACATATTTCCCCCCAAACCTGATTAAAACGCAAAGCGCCCTTTTTGCATATTCGTTTCTGTTTTGTGTGATGCTAGGAAAGAAACAGAGAGGGAGGCAGGCGGGAGAGGAGGGGGGGCTGGGGAAGCCCACAGTCAGTCGAGGAGGTGTTCACAGCCGGCTTGGGGGCCCAGAGGGGACAGCGGATCTTTGAGGAGAATAAATACTTCGGATGGGCCCAGGCCACCAAAACCTGCCAGGCCTGTGAGCTGCAGTGTAAGGCTCCCACTGATTGGCTGGCCACCTCTCTCAGGAGCCATGAACCCCCCAAGGGGAACTGTGCTTGTGTTAGAGGACAAGTACAGATGGCAGCCACGCAGTCCCCACCCCGGTTTAGCAGCTGAGATCTAAGGACAAGCATTGGTCGTGTCGTTCTGATGATATCACCCCAGCTAAATCCATCCTCCCTCCACGGTGGGGACGGCCCAAGGGAGGACGAGGGAAGTAGAGGCCACAGCTACTGGAAAGGCAGGCAGAACACGGTGTGTGTGTGTGTGTGTGTGTGTGTGTGTGTGTGTGTGTGTGTGTGTGCAGGAGTGTAACCTCTTAGAATCAGATCCTTGGGGTTGCAAAGGCTCCAAGCTCCACAGAAACAGCAGGAGTTTAAGGATGCTGTCACCAGGCCCTGAACTGATACTGGGCTCTGAAAACCATGGTGATAAGGGTGGTTTCTAATTTCAGTAACACACAGAGACACACACACCACAAACACACCACACACACACACACACACACACACACACACACACGCACAGACACACGCCTCATAGCACAGGACACCAAGTGACCAATCACTGTAGACTAAGTGGTTTAAACAACAGATATCTGTTTCTCTTGCTTCTGAAAGAGGGAAAGTCCAAGGTCAAAGTGTTGGAAGATTCTGTTGTGTATGTGTGCATACACTTGTGCATATGTGTGCACACAAGCACAGGTGCCAGAGATCAACCTTGAATCATTCCTCAGGAACAGCCCCCTTGACCCCCCGAAAAACACACACAGTTGTTTTAAGACAGGGTTGCTCATTGGCCTGGAATTGGCTGGTTCATTAGCTCTGGGGATTTGCTTTCTCCACCTCTCAAGGGCTAATTACAAGTGCATCCAGAACCACACTGGTTTTGCTAGAACGTCAGTCCTGGGGATCAAACTTAGGTGTTCATGTTCCCAAGGCAAACACTTTACCAACTGAGCCACCCCAAATCCGAATTTGTTACATGTTAGTGAAGGCTTTCCTCTCGGTACACACACAGGCAGATGTCTCTTTATTTAGTGCTTATGACTGAGAAAGAGGGAGAAGGGAAGGATGGGAAAGAGGGAGTGAGGGAGAGACCTTGTTGTGTTTTATAAAGTAGAAAGAACCAGGATATGTTTGTAGAGGCGAGGTATGGGGAGGTGGAAGAGGGGTGCCTCCGCGGGCCTATGCTGAGCCATCCCTTCCCCCATGAGGTACCAGCCACATGACGGATATAGTATGGAATAGAGTTTATTTAGGGCATGGGAAGGGGAAATGGGGAATAGAGACAGAGAGAGATACAGAGAAGGGGGAGGGAAAGGGACAGAGTAAGAGAGTAAGAGAGAGAGGAGGGGGCAATCAGCCCCTAAGCCATGCCTACTTGGCTGTTGCTAGGTAACTGCGGGGCGGAGCCTAGAAGGAATGCTAACCAACCTCTTCCGGTGCCTTCTGACTTCCCATGACTTCATCTAAAACTGATGACTACCCAAAGTCCCCAACACTAAGTACTGTCATAGCCTCAGGTCTACACATACAGGACAGACACTTTTGAAGGCTACCAAGAAGTTTCCGTATTGTCAGCTCAGGCAGGTGCTGAAGGCGCAGGGGTCAGTCACCTCTCCGGGCCCAGTATGAACACCACATAAGAAGCCTGGGTCCAGGACTCATTTCTCATCGTGAGGACAAGGGGAGAAGTCCTCCAGCATCCTGTGTCTGGGCGCGGACACACAACGCAAGGGAGACAACAGTTGTCAATATCATTCTCTAACTGCGAATGGAATGCGAACCAGCCTGGGCAGGAGCTGTAGGTGGGATTATGCAAACTTCCTTACTCCCCTGAAGAGCTGCTTGCCACAGCTCTCTTGCAGTTTGGGATGCTCCAATCTCATGAATGCGTCTTTAGTGCGCCCTCCCAGGAAATTGGGTATTTTTATGCCCTGTGATTTTTGATGTGGAAATCACCCCCGTGCTCTCGTGTTCCATTAAGAGGTAAAATGATATTCGAGGCGCCAGCTGGGTGGAATCCGGAGGCTGCGAGCACGTGTGGAACTGCAGCTCGGCATCTGTGGCACCGACCAATACCTTTGAAATGGGGTTTTAAATTTAACTTACAAAATGAGAGTCCCCTAGTGCACGATGCAAACATACAAGGAGAGACTTGACCGGAAGTCGCTATCATCGGGTTATTTGGTCAGAGTCGGCAATTTGAGGTTCTTTGGCAACGAGAACCAGGATTACTTTTCTCCCCTCTGGCATCTCTTGGGCTCACTTTTCTCTTTGGAATAATTTGATTTTTTTTTTTAAGGCAACGGCTATCTACAGAAAGAAGCAAACAGGACTCCTACTTTCTTTTGCTGAGTTTTACATATGTGTGCACGGTCCTCTCTGCCAGCTTCAGAGGAAACTCAATGAATGGATTTGTTAGTAAGCTTTCAGAAGCTTCTTCTCAGGGTTCATTCACTTTCGTTTCGATTGACTGCTGAAAGGAACACACCTGGGTCATCCAATAGCAGGGAAAAAAAAAACCTAACACATGACATTATAACAGAGGCAGAGATGGGGAAGGTCAAAGGCTGAGAAGGAGCTCTTGCTGCCCTTTCAGAGGGCCCAGGGTGCCAGTCCCAGCACCCACATGGTGCTCACAACCACTGACCACTCCAGATCCTGGGGATCTGACAGACTCTCGTGGCCTCTGAGGGCATCTGCATGCATGAACACAGACAGAAGTTTAAAAATTAATTTTTTTTAAATAGTAAAACAGAGGCGGCACTCACAGAAGACACAGCAAAGGAACAGACCATGACTGGACACAGGCCGCAGACCACAGCCTGCCCCTCAAGGACTCTAAAACTCTAACTGGACAGATTCCACAGCCCCCAGAAATCAGGCTCTCTATCCTTGTAGTTCTTTCTCTGGGACAGCATTAAGAAGCCATGCATGATGGTTCCTCAGTCAGACCCATATCTGGTTCCTCCATGCTCCTTGTCACATCAGCTGTCCCTGACCAGGTCGCGTGGTGTGAGCTTCCCAGCCACTCTCTAAACAGGTATAAAAGTTGGGTGTTTCCCTGTGTCTGGGAGGTTTAGCGGAAGGCTTTCTCCTCCAAGCTTCTCCCAGGTCATCCGACCCACGGCAGCGATCTCTTGTTTATTAAGTTATTTCTCTTTAAATTTATTGATTTCACTTCTAATCGTGTGCACGTGTGCATTAGGGGTGTGTGTGTGTGTGTGAACAGGTGCCTGAGACACTGGATCCCTGGGAGCTGGAGCCGGTTGTGGGCTGCCTAATATAGGTGCTGGTAACTGAATTCAGATCGTCTGTGACGGCAACAAATGTTATGAGCTGTGCCCTCCAGCCACAGTCTATGCCTCATAATGAACGCCTTTCCAGGTTCTAAAGGGACGCCTCTCCTTCCTTTAAGAGACCACCATGCTGCCTCTGATATGATATGCTGTCCCTTCCTAATACTCTCCCACAGCAAGACCCAATCAAGTCTTCAATGGTCATTATCACCTCTCCTAACATGGCTTCTTCTGGAAGGATACCTTTGTACCAGCTCCTTTCCCAGACCGGCTACCACCCGTCTCTAACACTCTGCGGCTGCTGGCATCCCAGCGTCAGATGTGCAGATGCTGGAGGGAGCACCAGGAGATGTGCGGGTGTGTGGGGGATGGGGGATGCTACACTTCCTGTCCCTCTTACCCTGCCCCATGCAAGGCAAGAGGAAGCTGGCCCAGCATGCACATAGCCGACCCAAACGTCTATAAAACTGTCCCTGGTACTGTCATAGGCTGCAGAATTTCTACAGCACACTGGACATCAAGCAGGTCTTTCAGGCTGCTGAGGCTTCCCTCCTTCCCAAGATGCATCTGTTGCGTGCGAGCATTCAGATGTCCTTCCATGCGGGCACCAGAGAGCAAGTTCTTCCTTTACCATGAGGTTCTCCTGAGACTACAGTGTCTTCCTCAAGGTGCTTGACCTCCAGCCAGCCCACTCATGATGGGGAGAGAATGACACCTTTCTGCACAGACACAGAACCGTGTGACACTGGAGGCAACAGTCTCTATCCCAGAAGGCATCTATAGCATACCCACAGGTACAAGCTCTTCAAGTGTGTCCTGTCTACCATCACCATGGTGGCCTTTTCCTTGGGAATGTTGTAAAGATGCATCCTGAAGTCAAGCTGTGTCTGGGGTATGTATCACACCTGTAAAAGCTGTCTACCACTTTCCTGGCAGAGGATGGAGGCTTCTAGCGATGTCCAGCCACCTACCCTTGAGGACCTTGGGATGGTTGCTGCTAATTGACAACCTGGAATGTAGATCGCCTTGGAGATGGGCCTCTGGGTATTATCTTGGTCTCAGTGTCATAGGGAGAACCGCCTATTGTGGGCGGCACCATTCCCTAGGTGAGATCCTGGACTCCACAAATGGAGAAACGGAGTCGAGCCCCAGTGTGCAGCCATCATTTTCTGCCAGGTTACTGGGTGTGTGCCTTGATGAGACTGAACCTCTGAACCTGTAAGCCACCCAATTAAACGTTGTCCTTTATAAAACTTGCATTGGTCATGGTGCATGTTCACGGCAGTAAAACACTAAGACAATATCTAATCTGAGACCAACTCTAAAACCCTGAAAAGGACCTGCCATTCTCAAAGGCATTCCTGAATCCCCACACCACCCCAGCCCTGGGCAGCATGACACATCTCTGAGTACTGGGACCTCTGGGTGGCATGACCTAGCTCTGCACGACCCTGGGTGCTCCCTTCTGACAGGAAACACAAGGAACAAGTTTCTCAGTGGCTTTGGACACTGTTTTTGCTCAGCTGCCTCCACAGATAAGTCACAAACACGTGAAGTGAAGGCCAGTGGATCTCTCGGACAGTTCTGGATCCATCGTGTTACAAGGATGCTGGGAATTTTTACTCCTCCCCAAGTCCCACCGCGCCTAGGGACTGTGCACGTGGTGCTCTGACGTCCAGCCCTTCATCTCCGGGTTCATACCAGCCATGTTAAAGAGACATGACCAACCGCTCTCTGACTCGCTAAAAAAAATGCAGACACGATATCTGCGTTCAGCACCCGCGGGTCATGAAGAGAGTGGGGGATGCTGGGATTAAGGAACTCAGCCATCCTTCCTGCACCTGCAGAGCTCCGCTTTAGCTCTGGGGCTCGGAAGGACACCCCTGTGAGCCGGCAGAGCAAGCACTGCCATTGTGGGCTGACTCTGGAGGACCGGCCGGGGTGTGAACCACGCGCCCGAGGACGCACAGCTGCTCAGCAGCCCTGCCAAGGATCCACATCTGTAGCTCCTTCAGCCGAGGGAGGAATGCTTCCTTTATCTTCCGTCTGCAGCCTTTAATTTGTTTTTCTTTTCCAAATTTGCATATATGCGTCTAAGCAAGAAGGGCGAGGAGGGCTGCTGAAAAGCAGCCCGTTATTCTTTGTCAGGCGAGACACAACATAGTTTTGCTGTCACAGGCTCGGCCGCAGGGGTTCTTCCGTGTCCTGGCGGAGGTGCATGTGGCTGCTGGGCTGTACAGGCAGTGTTGGGAACAGCCCACGCGGTCGATCTCAGCACGGATACCCATTTGCTTGGTCCAAGTCGGATGGGTGCCGCCCGGGAGGAGTAGGGATCACTGTGCAGTTGGAGCGGGTCCTAGACTTCCCCTGCCCTGAGTGTCTAGGGAGACGTCGAGGAATCCCTGTCATCCCTGGAGTGGAGAAGGACGGGAGCGGGCAAGCATGAGGGTGTCTGTGAGGTCAGGAGGGAGCATGTGAGGATGGAGGCCAGAGTTGATAGGTTCGGGGCATCAAAGGAGTTCCCCCAAAGAAGAAAGGGCTGCGATTGTGACAGCAACACGTGCCATCTCGGGAAAAGGTCCTGATGCACTAGGAGGACAAAGGCAGGGGTGGGGTATAGATACCAGATCAAGGGCAGCATCCAGGCCAGGGATGGCAACACCTCAGTCTTAATAGCCTGAGCACTTTGAGAGACATGCCTGGAACCCCAACACAACCATCCCTTCCCAGAGGGCTGCAGGGATGTGCCTGGAGCCCCAACACAGCCGTCCCTTCCCAGAGAGTCCCAAGGACATGCCTGGAACCCCAACACAGCCATCCCTTCCCAGAGGGCCCCAGAAGTCTGCCCCAGATGGGCAGTACAGAGCGACTGACAGACCCAGTGCCCTGGCTCCAGCTGTGCAGACACATCTGCAGGGACGCTCATCTGCCCTCTCACTCCGAGTGATGGATGGCTCTGGAGAGACACCAACGCTCCAGATGGGAACAGCCAGTTTAATGCTCTGTTTCTAAATCTGGGGAGATACAGCGTCCCGTCATTAAAAATTCATTTAGACTTATCTTAATAGGAAACAATATAACTCAGCTGGACCCGTACTTGACAAATGGCCTTCCCTCAAGAGAAATCTTAAGGCAGGAGACAAGGCTCTTCATCACTGTGTTCTGTGGTTAATTTCCACAGGGCTGACAGCGCTTCTTGTTGTTTCGGGGCCGTGAGTGCTCACACGCTGTCCTTCTGTCCAAAGCACTGCAAACCGACAGGGGTCTGAGCCTCTCAGACCGAGGGTCACGTGGTAGGAGCTGAGGAGACAGACAGAAACTTGTGGTGCCCCTTGATTCTAAGAATGGGAACCCCTGAAGCAAACAAAGAAGGGTGGGCAGAGAAGAGAATCTGAGGTGGAAAAGGGACCTTCTGTCGGGAGAAACTCCCAACCTTGACGGTTGTGAGCATCCTGGGTCCCTGTGTTCTCAGATCCAACAACGGCAACAGGGTGATTTTGAGGGAAATATATAGGATTTGGGGTTGCTTAGAGAGTGTAGACTTTCACCTGTGGACTCACTGTTTATGAAAGTGTTAGGACATCGTGCTTCAAGGTCAGTCTTGACCTTGAATGTCCCCGAAAGTGATACTTTAAGGCCCCAGTTTCATTGTCTATAAAAAGGAGAATGATGTCTTCCCAACCCCACAAGCTTGTTGCCAGTGTCTCAGTAAAATAGCAAATAGAAAGTAGGTGTTTAGTGCCCAGCGTGCAGCACCCAGAACCCAGGACTAACAACAGTGCCACACACTGTCTTGGGGGGTTGTGACACACAGATCTCAGCTCTGCAGTCTTAGTCTAGGTGATGTCAAATTCTGCGGAAGTTAGAATAGTGGGCACACACTTCTATCCGATTGTGACCCGTGACCATGTCTCATCTGCAAGTGGGTTTCATCCCATACTTGGAAGCTGGTTTCCCACCTGCCTGGACTTGTGACCCAACAGCTAAGCGCCTGGAAAGGTTTTCAACCCCAGAGAGTGTGATGGATAGTTTTGTGCTGACTGGATGCAAACTAGAGTCATTTGGGAAGAACAGAGCTCAGTTAAGAAAATTCAACCATGAGACTGTCTCGTGGGCAAGCGGGAAGTGCAATCTTCTGATTGACTGATGTGGAGGGCCCAGCCCACTGTGGGTGGTGCCAAGCTGAACTGGTTGTCAGGATACAATACGCAAGTCATGGGGAGCAAGTCAGTTAGAAGCTTCTTCTGTGGCCTCCGCTTTAGTTCCTGCCTCCAGGTTCCTGCCTTGGCCTCCTGCTCTGACTTTCCTGGCAAAAAGACTCGAGTTGTAAGCAGAATCAAATCATGTCCTCCTCAGGATGCTTCTGGCCATGTTGTTTATTACAGCATAGAAAACTAGACAAGGAGCACACTGTACCCACCACCTGAGCATTGTCTAGGTTCTACCACTCTGACCTATCTTGTCTCTCGGAGCAACACTGGGTTCAGAATTAGGCAGCAGGAGCCCTCAGTGAATGAGAAGAACAAAGACTTCTTTCTGTTTAGATCCACTGATCACCAGCCCCGCTGAGCTCAGGAGAGCACCACCCCTCCAGCCACTGGGAACAACTTGAATAAAAACGATCTCAACCTTGAGTGTCTGTGTAGAGCGTCAGATGTGTCCCTCCAGCCATACTGGAAAGCTGCTATCCAAGAACAGACTAATAAGACACATAGGAGTCTCACAGTCAGTTCTACGGGGGCATTTTAAAATTCGGCCAGGCCCAGGTATTTTAGCTTTGTTTCCACTGCTGTGATAAATCATGGTGACCATAAGCAGCTTGGGGAGGAAAGGGCTTATTTCTTCTTACAACTCTCAGGTCATAGTCCATCACTAACAGTCGGGGCAGGAACACAAGGCGGGAGCCTAGAGGCAGGATCTGAAGCGGAGGCCATGGAAGAGGATGCTTCCCACGTGGTTTGCTTAATCTGCCTTCTCAGACGTCTCATAACCACCTGCCCAGGGGTGGCACCACCCACAGTGGGCTGGGCTTTTTCACATCAAACATTAATCAGGAAAATTCCCCACAGATTGTCTCCAGTCCAATCTGACGAAGGCATTCTCTCAAAGTCCCCTCTTCCCAGATGACCCTGGCTGTGTCACGCTGACAAAAACATAAGTATAAAAGCAACCAGTCCAGCCCCCACACAAGAACTACTGACATTTTCCATAGGGGAGCTTAGGAAGGTGGAGGAGGAGGGCAGTGAACAAGGTAGTGACCTGCGAACAGAGGAAACATCGGGTGCAAAACTCTTTAATGACCTGATGTCATAGCGATGCAGCAAATGCATGGGTGGACTGAGCAGAAAAAGAAACCAGTGGAATAATGAGGAGAGAGGGGGAGAAGCTAGGACTCTAGTGGGCATTTGGTTGGTAATAGAAGGGAGAAGCCATGTGGGTCGGACAATCACAGAAACCAAATCTTAAGGCTCCAGATGGATAAGAGCCTTATTGGCTGTCTCCTTGTTGTGATAAACTGCCCGCAAGAACAGCTTAAGAGAGCACAGGTTTATTTTGGCTCATAGTTCAAAGGGGACACAGTCCGACAGAGTGAAGAAGGCAGCGAAGCCATGGTGGCAGAAACAGAAGGCTGACCACTCTGCTGCCTCCCTTAGGAAGCAGACTCTGAACATAAGTGTGGCGGTGGCACTGAAAGGACTCGGGGTCCAACCCCAGCAACTCGCTTTAATTATTGAGGTTCCACTTCCTGAAGGTTCCACAACTTTCTCAAACAGTACCACCCTGCTCAAACATGAGTCTGGGGACATTTCACAGAGAGACCACGGCAGGCACGTGAACCCAGTCGAACTGACAGACAAGTGCAGTTGATCTGATGGGGCAGAGAGGTCTTTACAAAAGAGACCCGTGTCTGAAAGAAAACATGATTTTCCACACAGATGCCTTGGACCTGAGAGCGAGGGGTAGGGAGGTCTTGAATCTAGTCAGGACTCATGAAAGTGCCTCTGGATGGGTGCCATGGGGTGGAAACAAGCAGCCTCACTTGCAGGCCCTGCTAGACCTTGGGAGAGCTGTCTCTGTCAGGGCAGAGACTTAGATGGGCAGATTGAACAGTGTCTTGATGCTTACACAGCAGAGGGACCTCCCCTGCCCTCCGTTTCTCTCCTAAGCCCCTGCCCCAGTTTCTCCTCCATAAACCTCGATGTTTACCGCTCTTCTAAGAGACAGCAGATCTGCTGTTACACACTGTGATGTGCTCACCCTAATTGAGGCAGTGGTTAAGAACTGAAGACACTTTACGGCACTAATCTATTGTCAGTCTTTAACTTTATAGACAGAAACCAGTTAAGAACCAAGTTATAAAAGTTCTCTGTTTTCAGCCCTGATGCACACCACTGTATCACGGCTGATACGCAGGGGCAAGGGGTGGGGTGTCGAAGGCAGCCGGGCAAAGAGCAGCCCCAGGAAAGAGGTGTTTCGAGTCACCTCAATTTGTAAATTTATCTTTGCATGTGAGCATGCTTATGTATGTGTACAGGTGTATTGGTACAAACGTGAGGTCATGGGAGAGCCAGAGATGGTATCCCCAAGATGCCTCCCACTGTTTGAGAGCAGGTCTCTCATTGGCCTGGATCTCAGCCAAGAAGACAAGACTCACTGGCCAGCGGGCCTGTGGTGGTTTGCATGAGATGTCCCCCATGGTCTCAGGTATTTGAATACTTGGTCACCAGTTGCTGGTGCTGTTTGGAAGATCTAGGAGGCATAGTCTTGTTGGAAGAAGTCACTGGAGTTGGGCACTGAGGTTTCAAAGATGTGTGCCATTCCAAGTGTGCTCTTTGCTTCCTCTTTGAGGCTGAAGACGACGGTGCTCAGCATGTCAGCTTGCTGCCCCATTCACCAGTTGTCGCACCCCCCCCCCCCATGCCATGGGAACCATAACTCCAAGTAAACCCTTCTTCTGTAAGTGCTGTGGTATTTTATCCCAGCCTTAGAAATAAGTACCATACAATCCCAGGGCTCCGTCTGCTTCTACTTTCTCACCAGCACTGAGATTAGAGATGTGGCCCACCCTGCCTAACATTTTGTGTGGGATCAGGTCAGCCTGGCATCCCAACCTTTCAAGGCAGGTGCTTTACAACTAAGCCAACTCCTTCCTTCCTTAAGAAACGCCTCAGTGAAGAAAGCTGTCCAGGGAGCTCTGAGACCGCAGAACATCAGGGATGGGCACCCTTCAGTTCCACTCAGCAGCTCCACCCAGAAAGAAGTTGGGATGTATCTGGAGGTGCAGCAAAGCTCGAATCTCCTATCAATGTCAGAAGAGTTCCCTTGCACAAGTGAGTCTGTCCTGCTGCCTAGATCTGCAACAGTCTGAGTACGGTCAAATGCTAGCTGATGAGGTGAGGAGACGATACCATGACGGCAAGAGATGCTGGGTGAATTTTGCTTTCAAAATCCCTCTATCTGGTCTACCTTGGCTCCTCAGGAAAAGCCTGGCAGAGACATGAGGTTAGTCCCCAAATTCCCAAGTACCAACACTGTCCCTAACATGTTCTTTCAGGTATTTACCAAGTCCCTAAATGGAGTCAAGAATGGTACGCATTCATGGTGCCCTCCAAGAGTCGATAGGTTTGTGAAACTAAAACACAGGGTAATGGGTATGGCCTGGGCAGATGCTATGCATACGGGACTCAGAAGAACAAGGACTCCTGATACCCAAAGGAGACAGGACTCGGGCCTAGTGCAGTCTCCCTGAGGATGGCACCTTGAGGCTAAGAGCGTGACAAACGATACTTTGTGCCTAGCATTCTTCAGGTATCATCTAGAGGCGGGGTCCCCTCTGGCTGCACTCAGCTAACCGAGGCAGCAGTTTATGTTCCAGGCTTCCCACGTACATGGCCCGAGGGAGCCAGTTCCTTCTGCTTCAGGTCCCTAATCGTAAACCCATCGGAGTCTGTCCATGATGGTGTGTCAGGGTCAGAGTCAGACACTGTCATCTGTGTAGTTTGCAAAACCTCGGCTGGAGATGTAGGTTGTGCTGGTGTGTCGGCACGTACCCAGGGGCTCCTATGCCAAGCTTTTTTAAGAGTTAGAGGTTCTTAGCAGATGCTATAGGCTATCTGCCCCTCTCACCATGGGATGCTTCCTGTCCCTCCCACCGTGGCTGCTTCCTGCCCCTCTCACCATGGCTACTTCCTATCCCTCCTACCATGGGCCGCTTCTTGCCCCTCCCACCATGGGCAGCTTCCTGCCCCTTTCATCATAGGCAGTTTTCTGCCCCTCTCTCATCATAGGCAGATTTTTACCCCTCCTAACATGGGGATGCTTCCTGCCCCTTCCCACCATGGCTGCTTCCTGCCCCTCCCACCATGAGTCTGCTTCCTGCCCCTCTCACCATTGGATGCTTCCTGCTCCTCCCACCATGGTTGCTTCCTGCCCCTCCCACCATGGCTGCCTTTTGCCCCTCCCACCATGAGTCTGCTTCCTACCCCTCCCACCTTGTTTCTTCTTGCCCCTCTCACCAATAGATGCTCCCTGCCCCTCTCACCGTGGCTGCTTTTTGCCCCTCTCACCATGGCTGTTCCCTGCCTAATAGGAAATTTAGAACTAGCTTTATTCTCTGTCAGAACAGGTTCGAGCTTAAGAACTTTTCAGACACAATTAACTTTCCTTCTTTCTCTCACCTGCCCCCAAATCAGTCACTCAGATTCCGTCCCTCGGCTATATTCTCCCTTTTCTCCTTTAATTCACCTCTAATCTTTTCCTGAAGCAACGGGGCACTTAGGGAATTAATTCAATGGAGCCTTATCTGTGAACTCGCGGTGACCACTGCCCCACGGTGGAAAATCACTCTCAGTGCAGACACAGTTCAATTGAGACGTGAAAACTCCTGAAAGCCGAGCCCATCAAGGCGTGCCAGCGAGGCCATTGCCGTGGAATATTAATAGCACAGGGGGAGATGTGACAGGAATTTATGACTGAAAGAGAGGTAACAATGCGCAGGCAATCCAATGTAAACCTCATTTTGTAGAGATAAGTATGCAGCGTGTCAATAGAGAGGGAAACGGATAGCACTATGGAAGGCCGATGTCACTATGCCTGAGACACGGGATGTCAGCACTCCCGAAGAGCTCGACTTAACTTTTCTTCTCCGTGAACATGAGATCTTGCCTCTGGTCTGAATATTGTTCCCCTGCTCCTCCATGCAGCACCTCTGTATTGAGATCATCATCTTTGTCAACCACCACGTGACACAGCCCACTTGTGAGTATGTCTCAGCCAAGCATCGACGTCCTCGCCGTCAGACATAGGACGGTACATAGGAGTTACATTCTCCTTGCTGTGGTAAAACACCCGACAAAGCAGCTTGGAAGAAAGGGCTGCTTTGACTCACAGCTTGAGGACACAGTCCGGTCATGGTGGGGAGGGCTTGCAGCAGGAGCACGAGGCGGCTGTTTACAATGCTTGCACAGTTGGGAAGGTGGATGCTAGTCCGCCTCGCTGTCTTCTTTATAGATAAGATCTGAGCCCGCGGAGGGGTGCTGCCCTCCCCGCATTTAGGGTGCGTCTTTCAATTGGTTACTTTTCTGTGGCTGTAATCAAATACTGTGACCAAAGGCAACATGAAAAGGAAGTAGTTTATTTTAGCTGACAACTTCAGAGCAAGATTCCATGACAGAAATAGGAACGGCGAAGTGACTGCTCACATTTTGTCTGTACACAGGAAGCAGAGAGAAAAAACAGGAAGTGGGATGTGCCGACAAACCCTTAAGCCCCAACCCCAATGACATACTTCCGCTTATAAGGTTCTGCTTCCTAAACTGCTCCACCATCTGGCGACCAAGATGTTCAAATACCTGAACCCATAGGGAACATTTCGCATCAGACTACTACAAGCTTCCCTCTTAAAACATTAAGCACAATCCGGAAGCTCCCTCATAGACATTTCTAGAGGTTTGTCCCCCAGTTGTTCTCATATCCCACCAAAGGACAATAGAGATGAATAGTTAATAATGGTCTATGTGTAATATGTGTGTATGCTCATGCCTATGTGTGTTTCTGTGTGTGTGGGGGGGGAGCCCTGCACGTGTGTGTCTGTGTGTGTGTATCTGTGTGTGTTATAAGTGTATCTGTGTGTGTTATGTGTGTGTGTGTGTATGAGTCTGTGTCTGTATGTGTGTCGTCTGTGTGTGTGACTGTGTGTGTCTGTATGTGTCTTTCTGTGTGTGTCTGTTTGTGTGTATCTATGTGTGTTATATGTGTGTGTATGAGTCTGTATATGTATGTGTGTCTGTGTGTCTGTGTGTGTCTGTGTGTTTGTGTGTGACTGTGTATGTGTGTCTGTATGTGTGTGTATCTGTGTGTTGTCTCTGTGTGTGTGTCCCTGTCTGCATTTCTGTGTGTCTGTGGGGGAGCCCTGTGACTGTGTGCGTGTGTCTGTGTGTGTGTATCTGTGAATATGTATGTTACTCTGTGTGTGTCTCTCTGTGTGTATGTGTCTGTGTGTGTCTGTATGTGTGTATGTCTGTGTGTTGTCTCTGTGTGTGTCACTGTCTGCGTTTCTGTGTGTCTGTGGGGGAGCCCTGTGACTGTGTGCGTGTGTCTCTGTGTGTGTGTATCTGTGAATGTGTATGTGTCTGTGTGTGTGTATCTGTGAGTGTGTATGTGCCTGTGTGTGTGTGTCTGTGTGTGTGTGTCTGTGTGTGTGTGTGTGTGTGTGTCATTACACCCCTGTGTGTGGAAGCCATGAGTTGACATTTGTGTCTTTCTCCATCCCTCTCCACCTTGTATACTGAGAAAGAATTTTTTTTTCCTTAAGCCTAGAGCTCAACAACCTGGCTTGTCTAACTAACCAGCTTGCTCTGGGGATCCTGTCTCTGCCTCCCATGTAATGAATGGGGTTACAAGTGGGCCAATATGCCCACCCCGAATTACTTGTGTGCAGGGGACCTACATTCTGAGCACTTCCACAGATCCTAAAGGTATTTTTTAACAGCGTCTGAAATAAACTAAGATGAACTCTACCTGTGCTTTAGCCCTTTGGCTAGGCGATTATGAACTAATATACATATATATATCAATATATATATCAATATATATATATTATCTCCTGTCTAGTTATTGAACTAGTTGCATGATTTGTATTGATTTCAGGAAATCATGTATTTAAAATTACAGCTTATTGGCAAGTGATGAATTCTTCTTGCCCTGTCATGTTTTTGACTGGTTAATATATGTTTCCCATAAGGCCACATGGCCAGCTCTATGAATCTCAACCTGGTGGCTAGAATTCATGTTGAATGCCCTCTCTTTTCCTTCAGCACAACCCTGGAAAGGTTTCCAGGGAAATAGGACTTTGGGGCTTCTACCTTGGTACATAGCTTTCAAAGACACTGATTCCCCAAGATAGGCTGGCTGTGAAGTCGTCTCTGCAGACGCCAGGCGGATGGTCACCAGGGTCATCGTGCCTTCCTTCATCGCTGAAGACCTCTGATCTGAATCAAATCACTGAGGGCTTTGTTCCGGGGGAGGAAGGCGTGCTCTCTGTGTAAAGAGCTCTCTTGGCCTCTTCAAGATGGTGACTGTGGAGCTTCCCCTCAGCTGAGGTCTTTTGGGAGCGTGTCCTTTGAAGGCTGGACTCTTTATGAATATTGCATCATCTTTGTCATAGAACACTTGCCTCTGGATGACCGCATGAGACAAGAGACTCGATATAGCTCACAGCCTGTGGTTCCCGCTCTCAGCCACAGCTTCCTGCGATGGCCAAGGCTCTGTCTCCGATCCTACTGGGCACCCCCTCCTTTCCCTTCCTTGATCTCTTTCGCTTCACTAAGCTGTGGATGAAAATGGGAGTTAAAAGCTGAGGCGAAGGCTCGACCGGCACAGTCTCTTCAGTGTAAGCACAAGGGCATGGATTCAGACGCCTGGCACCCATAGAAAAGGGCGTGTCCACATCCCTCTGTGATCCCAGCACTGGAGTGGGGCTGGGCACAGGCAGGTAGATCCTTGAAGCTTAGTGGTCAGCCGTCCTAACTGAACCCACGAGAGACCTTATCTTACAAATAAATGTGACAATCTCCAGTCCTTGCAGAGGACCAGAGTTTCAGAACACACAGGGGACAGCTCACAACCACCGGTAAGTAGAGACCCAGAAGATCCGGTGTACTCTTCTGGTGGCCTCTGGCACCTACACCCAGGAGTCCACACATATGTGCACATAAACTAAAAATAAATATATTGAGATGGAGAATGATTGATAAAAGACACCCAGGGTTGACCTCAGGCTTCCACAGGCATGCACACCTACACACATACATGCACCCAGCATACTAACAAAGAGGGAGAGAGACAGACAGACAGACACACACACACACACACACACACATAGAGATAAACAGACAGACAGACAAAGAAGGAGTATGTAGGTAAGTACAGGCACCATACCACACCAGAGCTCTTTTGTCGGACCACACTAATACGGCCATTGGCTCTCTGCTTTCACAGGTTCCCACCGGGACCCAGCATGGCCATACCAAACACTTAGACATAAGACATATTTTCCCTCCATAATTCCATAAACGGTACAGTCTGAAAGCCATTCACATGCAGCTCTAGTTTTCCTATGGTTGCTGTGGCAAACACTGTCCAAAAGCAACTTATAGCGGAAGGCGGTTTCTCTCTCCTTACAACTCTCAGATCACACGCTCCATCACTGAAGGAAGTCACAGCAGAACTGTGTGGGACCTGAAGCTAAGGCCGTGAAGGCTGCTTGCTCGACTTGCTTTCTTATACCAACCGGGACCAACTTGCCTGGGGCTGGCACTGCCCAAAGCGGGCAGGGCTCTCCCACATCAGCTATCAATCAAGATAATACCTCACCTTTATGCCCACAGACCAAACCGAAGGAGGAATTCCTCAGTAGAGGGTCCCTCTTCACAGCTGACCCTAGCTCGTGTCCAGTTGACAAACCCCAATTGGCACACAGATTTTGGATTGGACCACATCCAGCGGGTGACCTGCAGATAGTTTAAAGTGCTTGAGAGAATGTGTCAAGGGTCTGTGTTAATCATGGCACTTGACCATCTGCTGGTCTCAGGTTTTTCTGGGAGTTGTTTGAGGTGTTGACATTTGACACATCTATACAAGGGCATGTCCCAGTGCTCACAAGACTCCACTTGTATCCTGTATCAAAGCTGCCAACTGAAGATTGCTTCTCAACAGATACTACTTATGTGTTGCACTAGGGACAGGTCCCAGGCCACACAGAGATACAGTGGGAAGGTTGATGCCCAGAAAATCCACCAAGAAGTCGATCAAGAAACAAGACATCGTATGAAGAAGAGGCATAAAGTGGGAGCCTGCCAGCTGAGTGGCAGACTGGGAGAAGGTTGCTCTGCCTGCCGGTAGTAACAGGTCGAGACAAAATGGCCGGGGAGACAGGGGAAAAGTAAGTCCAAAGCTGTGCCTTCTGGGTTCTTTTATGACAGAGATGTGCTTGGCTTTTATTCAGACTGCAGTAAAATTGACAGAAAGCCCACCACAACAACTGCAGGGAAATGAATAGAAGGAAAGCCCAAGGAGAAGCCCGAAGTCTGAGCAAGGGAGACGGGAGAGCAGAGACTGCTGCCAGGGTTCTAGGAGGGCTGACCCAGCCCCAGGTATGGTGGGAGCTCCAGCGAGCAGTCTGGATGCAGATGCTGTGGCAGCTGGGGGCCCTCCCCTTGTGTGGAGATAAGGAACAAATTATGAAGCCCATTTTCTGCAGAATGAGCGGCTCCCGTCGTAATGAAGGCGGAAGGCTGGGTGGTGCTATTCTCGAAGAGGACTTTTGTTTCTGTCAGTGGTTTTTTACTAATTACCATAAGTACCATCCATTTAGGATTTTGCCATAATTCCAGTGCCTATTAGTGTGTGAGCGGTGCCTTATCTTTGCCGCAAGCTACTGTTTATTCATGGGATGAGACGGGACATCACGGGCATTGTCACATCAAATAAATGTTTTTTTGGTTTTTTTTTTTTTTTATTATTACATTGTATCGGTAAGAATGGGCCAGAAGTGATTTGCCAAATAGGAAGTGCATTTGAAAGTGAATTCTGAATTTTAAAGAAAACTTGCTTGCTCCTGCTTGGTGTGTATGGCAGGGCATCTTGTGTTCCAACTTTTTATCCTTTGAGGTTTTGCCTTAAGGAAATCTGAGCTGACTGGTGGGCTGAGACATCGGAGAGGGAGGGGCCCATTCACAGCATTTTCCAGGTCACTAAAGGACAAAGAAGCCACTGTCACTCCGTACTCAGTGGCATCTCGTTGGCTATCAGAGCCAGGAGGCCTCCATGTCTCTACATTCCACCGACAAAGATGTCAGCCGCCCAGCAAGTCAAGCTGGAGCCATACGGAAGTCAAGCTGGCTCGTTTTACAGAGCTTAACAGCTCAGGTGCCATTAGGATTCAGAGCAGGGCTTTAAGGAGCTACCAAATGGAACACACATCTGCAGGGACCCGGGAAAGATCACCTCTCTCCATCTAGGAGAGACACATATGGAAGCAGACAGATGTTTCGGATGGAGATGGCCGGACTAATTTGCAGTTTCTAAATCTGCAGAGACACAATGTTCTGTCATTAAACATTCATTTAGGACCATCTTCATTGGAAACAATGTAACAGATCCACGAACCTAGATGACAAATGCTGCTCTCTGGGCATAAAATATTAAAGTGGCAGCCTCTAACTTTTCTGCATCTGACCCTTTGTGGAATTACTTGGATGGGTTAAAAAAAATGACATCTCAAAGCTTACTCCTTCAGAGTTCTGGCAGGTGCTCCCTTTGTGTAGAACAGCATGCCACAGGCAAAATGGAACTGATGATCCACAAGACACAGTGTAGCCACTGGAGAAGTTTCCAGAAGATATTGTGAGCATTCAATATGGTCTGGAAAGAAGCTCAGTGGTTAAGAGCTCTGGCTGTTCTTTCAGAGAATCCAGTTCGATTCCCAGTAGCCATGCCAGGGAGTTCACAGCAGTGTGTAGAGCTCCAAAGGATCTGACACCTCTGGTCTTCATGAACACCTGTGCTCATGTGCGCATACTCCTACCCCCTACACACACACTTAGAAATAATAAAAAATAAAAAGAACAAATTCAATTAATCAGGATGTGTCTCAGTAAACCTTAGCCCTCTTGCTGAGATTTGCTTTAAAAATGAATTACATTTTTAAACTTCCCCTGAGTGTTGGGCATTTATCTGCATGTTATCATGCCATTTTGAAAGCTTTGTACATGCAGTATATTCCATGAGATTCTTTCTTATTCAAAGACCTTATTCTGGATACTATGTCTAGGGAGAAGTGAATACATGTCTGCTCCTTCCAGATAAAACCTGACAACAGAACAAAGTAATGATTCTCACTAAGTACGACTTGGTGAAACAATTTGAGTTTGCTGGTGTCTGATACAGGAATATAAGGGGGTGACTTGAGCAGCAATGCTTCAAGGTAGTTGCATGGTGGAAAACCCACCCCAACATTGATGACTGCTCACAAAAGCTAGAATCCTGGACCTTTTTGTATAACTTGCAGGCAGCTCAACAGGTTTGAGAGTCTCCTCTTGTCAACAGTACTGCTTATATAACCTGGTGGGTATCTTGTGAGTCTGTTAAGTTTCAGGGGCTTCCTGCGACTTGTAAGTTATTGACTTCTAAATTATATCTAGCCTATAGGATGAAATGTTTCAATTCAGGAAATTGCTACACAGCTTATTAAAACCCAGTTCACATCCACATTCATTATTCTTGGCTCACAGGCTCAGAATGAACCTGCTTTTCCATTCTGCACCTTGAGTTCTTTGCCATCAGTTTTGAAGCCTGCCTGTCTTCGAAAAGAGTTCAGAGGTTTTTAGATAAGTTATTTTATTGTCTTTTTATAAACACAATTCTAAATAAATATGAAATTCAGGAATTTGCTATAATTCAGCCACCTTAGTGAGGTCAGATGTCTATATTATGACAGGGTTTGGACTTTGAACATCAAGAGGGTCTGCCTCTTATCAGGCCAAGTCTTAAGACATATGTCTGTGTCCACCACATATCTCTTCTGAACTGGCGCAGCAAGAGTTCCAGATTTATTGACCTGAATGAAAATAAAAAATTCTTTTTTGGCATATAATTTGCTTAAATGATTGCTGCAGAAAGACTTTCCTGGATACAGAACAAAGGAGAACCTGTGGAGAGCTGATCAAGCCTCCACAGAAGGGTCAGAGTGAGCATCTGCCTAGCATGTCAGCCAGGGACTGCCCCGGCACCCTGCACCACAGTCTTGGCCACCTTTGAGAATCATCTGGGAGCATTAGTCAAATGTCACTGGCTACTGTCCCTTGAAAGAGTGCTCAGCTGTAATCAGGAATGCCACAAGCAGGTGGCTTCAAGTACATGAACATCTTTTCTCGGAGCTCTAGAGGGAGAAGCCCCAAGTCAGGCTGTGAGCAGCTTGGCTCCTTGTGAAGCTAATGTCTCCAGTTTGCTGAGCATGTTGCCTAACTGCATTCTACCTGGCCTTTTCTGTATGTGAATACACCTCTGGGCATCTTCCTCTCCCAATGGAATCAGAGTATTATGGTACCAGGCTCCACTCTAATAAGTATTAGGATTAGTCTCTTAAGTGTTAGGCTCCACTCTAATGCTTAATCAACCTATTGACCTCCTTAAACATCCTGTCCCCAGACACTTTAACAGAAGGATATAGTCTTCAATGTCTGAACATCTGGAGGACCCTGACAGACGCCTATCATCTCTTTGACGAGTAAAATTTAAAACTACAAAATTACCAGATAATGTTTGAATGACTTCATGTGTAACTCTTAACTTGGGCATGGATGACACTCAGCAAAATGCATGCAAGATTTGAGGTGTGCTTCTTTTGAGGTGTGCTTTTGAGGTGTGTATTCGAGGTATGCATTTGAGGTGTTCATTCAAGGGGTGCACTTGAGGTGTGTATTTGAGGTGTGATTTGAGGTGTGCATTAGAGGTATGCATTTGAAGTGTGCATTTGAGGTGTGCATTCAAGGTGTGCATTTGAAGTGTGCACTATAGATGATCACAAGGACATTATACGAAGGAGAAAGGTTACACCAGCTGCCCTCACATGTCTCAGCATGCCCATGACCACTCCTCCCATGTCCCTCGTCCTCAGATAGCCAATAGATATCTGTGTTGTTGTAGCTGTTGGTGTCTAATAGACTCTTACCCAATGCACTTGCTCCTGGCCTGGCTCCTCCTCATACCGGGAGTCACCACACACACCACAGGCCCATTTCCTTCAGGCCTGAGTATACTTTCATTTACAGTGGCTGATCAGTGTTGGCATGGTATACACTTCCCTACACTTTCACATTTAGATTCCCTTGTGCTGTTATATTTAAAGCAGGTTCTCTAGGCCACCTGTTCTTAGGTCTCAAGCTTTATTTTCCGATCTGTCGCAGTTGCATGTTGCCATAAAAAAATATTCTAAACTGTGAGGCACATGAAGCAGAGGATGTCGCTTCTTACATGGGGTCATATTTCTTAGCCCGTGGGTTGGGGTAGCGCAGTGTGGGCAGGGCTCTTGTGAGAGCTTTTCTAGATGTACTGCTAGACACTGATGCCTCCTTTGATCTCCACGCAGTAGAGACTAAGACATAGGACTCCCCAGAAATTCTCCAGTCCTGTCCGAGAAGGCTCTACCCTTGATATCTGCATTATCTCCTAAAAGCCATAACTATTAATGCTGTAATATTTGGATAGGTATTAGGATTTTTGGTATGATTTTAAAAAAGATTTACTTTATTTTTTAAGTATGTGTATGTGTGTCTGAATGGTATGGATTCTTAAGTTCAGGTGCCTTTAGAAGCCAAATGAGACCATCTGATATTCCTGGCGTAGGACTTATAGGCAGTTGTGAGCCCTCCAACCTGGGTGCTGGGAATTGAACTTGGGTCCACTGCAAGAGCGACACGTGATGTTAGCTGTTGAGCTATCTCTCCATGCCCTCAACATACGGATTTTGTGGAAATACCAGCAGCCCATTCCTTTTGTTCCTGTTATTTATTATTTAACTTTTTAACGATTCTTTGTGGATTCTACGTCCCAATCCCACTCATCTCCCCAACCTTGCAAACTCCCCCCACCAACAAAAGAAAAAAATCTCATTGCAGAAGCTGTAGTGCATCACAGTGTGCCCCACAAGTGTGTCCCACCGTTCACCCTTTTGTCCACACATCTTTGCTTGCAAATGTTCATTGAATTGAGTCGTTGGTCTGGTTCCAGGCCTCTGGCATCTGCTACACTGGTCAGTACTGAATCCTCTCAGGGACTCCTCTCAGATATTCAGTTGTTGCCCTGTGTCATGGAGGTTCTGCCTCTTTGGATCTGTAGGACCCGCTCCCTCACCACTCCAGCAGTTCACCAATGGGATAGATGTTGGAGTGGACCAACCAAACCCTGGTAGCTGAGCTGGTCGGTCTGCCAGCTTTCTTGCACCCTCACCACTAAGGCAAGCTATACAGCACAGCCCTGGGTAAGTCACCCAGTGCCACAGCCAGCAAGGGGCAGAACCAGCCCTCCTGCTCTCATACCTATGGGGCCAGATCACCTACACCCATGCCAGCAGGGCAACATCTACTGTGCTGCCCAATCAAGGCACCAGGCAACTCTTCCAAATGTTGCCATGGAGGGAGGGAGGCAGATCTCCTGCCTGCCACAGTTGGTAAGGAGCAAGGGGGTGGCAGAGGAGGCCATCTTTCCATTGCCCTCACCACTACACACAGACAAATTACAGGGCCAGCTCTCCCATGCTCACGCCCTCAGGGCCTGCTCAACCAAGCCCCTGCCAACAGGTTCAACTCAATTGCACTGCTCAGGTGAGAGGCAGGGCCCACTCTCCCAGTTGCTGCAGCTGGCGAGTGGAAGGGCCAGCTCTCTCATGCTCACACTCTGGATGTGAGCTCACCCACAACTCTTGCAAACAGGGCCAGCCCTACTGTGCTTTCTGAATGAGGTGAAGGGAAAGAGATAGTACTTTTCCAAGTACTGCAGCTGGAAAGGATCAGGGGGTAGTGTTTCTGCTCTCATGCCTTCGGGGCTGGCTCTCCTATGATGCCAAGGTGAGGCAGGGCCAGTTCTGCACAGCTGTCACACATCAACATGGCCCTAGGTAGCATCCTGGAAGAGGGACAGCTGCTTCTTCTTTAGTGGTAACAGACCACTGCTGCTGCAGGGCCATAGACCCAGACATGACCTTCTGGCAACACGGGTCAGGACCTCACCCCAGCCTTAGGTGGCGTTACTGGCTTCTCACATCAGGCTGTCCCTTACTACCCCCAAGTCTCTTCACTGTGCCCACATCCTTCTGCTTCTCTTTCTCGTCCATCTCTCTACCATTTAGTTGACCATCTTGCGGATGTTTTGGGTGTCTGAGGTCATCCAGTAGTGGTCTCAGATATGCTATGCCCCATCTATGCTGTGTGGCACCAGGTAAAGGTCATCTCAGGCAAAGTCTGCCTCTTTGAGCCTGAGTGGCACTGGGCAAGGGTTGCCTCAGAATTACTCCCTACCTGGACTCTGTACACAGGAATGGGGGTCATCACAGGCATGGTCTACCTATCCAGACACACAGTGCCAGACTGGTGGACCTCTCAGGCTAAGCAGTTCATGCTCAACAGTGAAAACTCTGCCTTTTAATTTGTGTGATTAGGCCATTTACATTTAATGTGATTACTGGTATGCTTGAGCCTATCAACTTGCTACTGGTGTTTTATTTGTGACAACTTTATTGTAAAAGATGTAAGTAATAAAAGATGCTCTGAGTGCTCTCCGCCATTTGAATTCCTTTCCTTCTTTCCTCTTCACACAATTTTTTTTGTGTCATATCTTTTATCCTCCCCTATCTTGCTTGATGGCATCTGAGTGTAAAACTTGTTATTTCTGCACCTAAGTCTTTCCATCTTCTCCTTTTGGGTTTAGGAGTTTTAGATTGGAGTGGGGAAGTGCTGAACATCTTGGTTATAATGTGTCATTATTGGTTACAATGTATCGTTACTGAATTACTTTGGTCAACATGAATTTCCTGTGTGTCTTGTTTCACTTATTTGGCTGAACCTTATCCATCTGAGGGTTTAGAATTCTGACCAAATGAGAACATGTCCATTATTTCTTACTGATTCTCCCCCTTCTCTTCTTCTTGGCCTCCCATTATACCTCTATAAGACTCACGGATTACTTTTTTTGTGGTTTATTTTTCCTCTGGGTACTTTATTTTGAATGTTTGATTGTTAGTTTTAGCTGTCAACCGGGAAGAGTGTCTCGATGAGGTTTATAACTAGCCACCTCAAGTTCCTGCCTTGACTTTCCTGCTTTAGAGTACTCTAACCTGGATTTGTAAATTAGCAGAAACCCTTTCTACCCTAAGTTTCTTTTGTCCAAATATGTTAGCACAACAGAAATAAAACTAAAGCAGAAATCCTTTATTAAGTTTTCAAATTTCCAGATTGTTTAATCTACAGATTTTAATGGACTTTTCAAGTTATAAGGTATATTTATGACTCTACCTTAGAAATTACGCCTTTAAAAACTCATCTTCTATGTCCTGATCCTAGAGTAGTATGTGGTTACTTTAAGCTCCTTGTCTGGTAACATTATTATTTCCATAAGCTCTGGGTCAGTTTTAGTTATGGTCTTTCCTCCTAGCATGTCATACTCATGCTGATACTAATTTTTGTAGATATTGAGTTTTATGTGTTGGGAGATAGATGTTTAGTTAGAAATGGTTCAGACCTTCCCAGTTCTCCTTGGAAGCTTGTTAGACCAGGCACAGCAGCACGCAGGCTGGAGCTAATGACCTCCTGCAACTGTGAGAGAACCCCTTAAGAGCGATGGATACTGTGGATAACTTTTCCAGTCAATCTCCTGATGAGAAGCTCTGTCCAGCCCTGTGTAAGTGCTGGCTGTTCTTGTTCTCTCACAGCCCCCTAAGTGTTCACTACAGGCTGAACAGCCTGCTTGGTAGGAAATGAAGTCTCCCACTGGAGAATCGCCTCACATGTGGTCGTACAGAGTTGTCCTTCTCTCCGAGCCCCAGACTCCTGGAGTTCCCCGAGACCTAAGTGAATTCTTCTGTATTTTGATTTCTAAAACTTTAAGCGACCACTTGAGTCAAATAAGAATGGGGCTAGCTTGCTGGGCATCCCCACCTGTCCTTTGCTATCTTCCTTGTTGCTGCTGCAAAATGCCCAAGGAAGGAAACTTAGGTAAGGAGGGTTTGTTGGGCAAATTCTTTGGGGGCACAGTTTATCGTGACCGAGAAGGCATACTGCCAGGAGCAGGAGGCAGCTGGTCGCATGTTACACACAGTCTTGAAGCCTAGAGAGATGGATGCTGGTCTTCAGTTTGCTTTCTACCTTCGGACAACCCAGGACTCGGACCCTTGGAATGGTACTCTCCATACTCAGGGTAGAACTTCAATTAACTTCATCCAGGAGATCTCTCATAAACATGCCCAGAGGCGTGTCTCTTTGGTGTTTGGGGTATTCCCACCCTGACAACTGCTGTGAACCACCACACAGCCCAGAGTCCAAGGCAAGAATGTGTCTTGCTGAATGATGTGAGAATGTTTAGGGAAGACACACCTGCATACCCCATCCCATAGGAAGCCAGGGCTGTACTAATGACATCTATGAACACTAGAGGTCAGGGATTTGAGATTTTTCACAGGTGATTAGGCTGCAATCCATTCAACAGAGTTAAAGCCTGACATACAAAGACAAGACACGTAAGCCTAAGTTACCTAGTACCCTGAACCCTCAATAAAGCCAAGCTTCCCAATACCTCCTCACAGATCAGAGATGTCTTTGGAGCAAACATCTTTAATCTACAGATCATCCTGTTCTCGGATGCTGGCATTCAAGAAGCATCCGCCTCTAGTTAATGGAAAGCAGGAACCCTTGTCATCTTAACAGAGTAGCACTGGCTGCTCTGAGCCTCATTATGGGAATCCTTTATCAGTGGCCTTTCTAAAGGATGTGGTATTGATCCCATTACCCATCAAAGTGACCAAGTGCCTGGAGAGTGTGTTGCCTGTTTTGCAAGACCAGAGTTGGAGCAACAACAGTCTTTATCCACAATAAACTCCCAGTCTCTCATGGCAGGAGGCAGGGTTGTGCCTTCATTGGGAAGGGAAGAAGGGTGTCAGTGGCTGTGGTTGGGAGCATCATAGACTGACTGCACAAGTCCTGAGCCAGCCTCTGCTTCATGTCAGACCCTGCTGTACAGTGTCCATGACTGACTTCCAGGCCCCACCCTGTTCTTGGCCTGACCTTCATTCTAATAAGCCAGTGCGTTCAGTAGTATCTGGAATTCCTTTTCCACTCCTGGGAGTTTATGCTTGCAACACAGGGGATGGGGGTGAACGTGACAGAGGCTCCTCACTGAAACGGGTGCCTTGACACAACACTGATAACAAGCATCCTCCGAAGACATCCGCTGTCGGGCAGAAGTCCGATTCAGTCTTGTGTGAAATATTCAAATGCTCTGCGTTTATAACCTCGAGGAGAAGAGGCCAGACCAGAATGCTAAACATTCATCTGTG
Source organism: Rattus norvegicus (assembly GCF_021556685.1). Lineage (NCBI taxonomy): Eukaryota > Metazoa > Chordata > Mammalia > Rodentia > Muridae > Rattus > Rattus norvegicus. The sequence goes on along the minus strand of NC_141538.1, from coordinate 169,637,226 downwards.
TCAGAGTATTCGCTCCTAATCATGTCAGATAATGAATGGAGAGATGGGGGAATATCAGAATGGTTGACCTTTCGTGGCAATAACTTGAGGATCAGAGTGAGCTGTGTACTAACCACTGATCGCTCATCCCACCCCTCTGATTAATTTAATTGTAGGAAATAATGATGGCTAATTTAGCTGACGGATTTTTACAGGCTTAATTGACTTCAGAGTTCTTCTGCCCAGTTTGTTACATTGTATCAACTGTCTGGTACACAGAGGGCAGCGTAGATGTAACATATATGCACTTCCCTTAAAATGTTTCTAGTAGGCATTTGTGGCTAGCTCCTAGAATCCCTCCATCACGGAGGCTGAAGGGGGGGGGCTAATTACGAGTTCCAGTCTTGATCTATATAAAGAGATCCTGTCTCAAAAACAACAAATGCTTATAAACAATCAGAACATAAAACCAAAGCACACACAGGTTCAATCCCTCAGCAAATGTTTCAAATTCTCGTTAAGCACATCAGATTGCTAAGAATTGTGTGGGGGACTCTGGGGATTCCTAATAGCTCCTGTAAGCAAGGGCGGGACATATGGAGGATGTGCAATACTTACTTGTATGAATGAACAAATAATGTCTGAGTGAGTGAGCAGATAGTTGGAACCAGAAGAATCACTGAGGGGGTTTTCCTAACAATAGGACAATGTTTTTAAGACTTAGGGGGTGTCATTGATGTGAGGTAAATGAAGGAGGGAGGGTTCTCTGGAGTCTGAGTGTGTGCCTGAATGTGTAAACCTAAGCATGGTTGAGGTAAGGATGTCTCACAGAACAGGGGGAATGCCATGAAAGAGTGGGTGCTTGCTGATAGAGGAGAGAGTGGGCACTTCCTGAAACAACAAAATGTAGATATTTTTCCTAAATATAAGAGTTTGGTTACTTTCTGGCACAGGAGTATGGGTATTTTGTGACACATGCTTTCTGTTTCCCGAGAACTCTGTCCATTTAGAGAAAATCATCTCACTTTGAAGCTCACTTTCTCTCTGCAGTTGAGGCTTTCACTCAGTGTTCCAAGAGATGGACTCCAGTTCCCTGAACTGGTGACCTCATTTCCCACTCCAAGAGGAAGCTGCTGTTGGCTCCGGTGGACTTTGCAGGGTTTGGCCTAAGTAGCTGTGAGAGCCTCCACTACTATTCTGGTTCAGGAGTCCTTTGGTTCTTGTCCAAGCACAATTCAATTCTGGGAAGAGAATTCCTCTCTAACCAGACAGTGCAGCCACAGTATAATCATCCTTTGCAGGCAAGAGAAACCACTTTTGCTAAAGGAACACGGTCCAGGCCGCTGATAGGGAATGGAGACAAACGGCCAACGTGTGGACTCCTGATGAAGCCGCCCGTGGCAGGTGCAGCGTTGATAGTGTCTTGTGTTCTCACGGTCTTCTGTTATCTTTCTCCGGCAACTCCCACCATCCTGTCCCCTGGGCCTATAATTTCTTTATAGATTGTGACTCTACCGTTGTAGATCGATCTTTACAAGGCTTCCCCACAGCAGCTCAGGAGGGCCTGTCTTCTAGAATTCTTTACCTTGATAGCCCTCCAGGGATAAGTTTGGACAAAGCAAGATGAATCTTTCACCCGCTAATCGTGTGGAGGTCAGAGCACACTCCGGACAGCTGGTGAGCCTGTGGCCCCAGTGAAGTTGGTGTGTGATTTGCACTGTTGGGCTGTTAGCTGGAGAGATCTGGTCAGAGCCCAGCCAAGCAGGGATCTTGCACTGAGGATTTCCCGGGCTGAAGGAGAAACAGCATCTATACCCTCATTAACCCGCGATACATGGAATGATGTTGCTGGAAATGAACACAGAATGTTTCCTCAGCTCCCAGGTCTCCCGCTCAGAGACAGTCCCTGAGGCTTGCAAGTAACATCTCTCTGGAGCTAGGGTGGATTCAAGACCAGAGCTCCCCTGTCCAGTAAGCAGACAGGTTCCCTAGTCACAGTTCTGGGTAACCTCAGAGACAATTAAGATGGAGACCACATTGAAGCTCCCCACACTCTGCCCCCATCAAAGCCACTCTCCATCATGGCTTCTCACTCTCTGGGTCAAGGCCTTTTCCTTTATTTTGGAGGGGTCACCAGCAGCTCACCCAAGTGTCTGTCTCCTGCTATTTCATGCCAGGCTCCCCCTGCCCCACTCCCCTGGTAGTGTCCACTACTTGTATCTTCCCTTCTTATTGCTCCTACTGTGAGGGAATGACACAGGGTTCATCGTTCTCCTCCTGAACCTTGACAAAACACAGAGATCTGCTGGGGGAGGGGGGATGAAGTGAGAGACAGAGACTGGGAGATAGAAAAGGGGGTGAGAGAGGCTAGGACCCTTAGACTCTCACAGGAGCCCAGCTGGAAGGGGTGGTGACTACTTGACTCAGCCTCTGACACAAGCCCTTTCTCCCTCCTCCCTCCCTTCCTCTCTTCCCACTCCCTTCCTTACTTGCTTCCTTCCTCCCTCCCTCCTTCCCTCCCTTGTTCCCTCCCTTCCTCCCTCCCTTCTTTTCTACCCCATTTCCTCCTTCCCTCCCTTTTCCTCCCCTACCCTGTTCTCTGCCAGTTACTTCCCCCTTACTCTGGCTCTGCTCATGGCTCAAAAGCAGTGGTCAGACAGTAATGCTTCCTGCGTCCAGATTAGCCAACACAGAGCTCCCATGCTTCCCCTCTTCCCACGGAGCCGAATGGCCCATTGTGAGAGGATATCTGCTCAGGTACCGACCTCTCTGGGCTGCATCTGCAGTCTCTGCTTTCTCATTTTCCTGAGGTGGAGAGAGAGAGCTCTTCTAAGCCAACCCCTTAACAGCGGAACCTTGGTCTCACAGGGCTGCCTGGCTCCCTTCCTGCCTCAGCTCAGCGGGGGCAACACCTTCAGGCCTTCCCCAGACTCTCCCATGATCCCTCCTCTTGGGCTTTTCCAACAGGTTTCTGCCCAGGCTCTGTTCCCAGTGGCTCCCAGTAAAGCCATTGAAAGCACTGGAAATGTCTCCCCATCTCTTCTACCCCATGGTGGGGCTCATTCCAGGTACCTGCTCCTACTGCTCTACCCAGACCCTGTCTTGTGTGCAAAATCACCTGCTTCTCAGACCCACAGTCACTGTCACAGACACAGAAACCCTGCTGTAACGTCCATGTCCACTGTCTTAGTCAGGGTTTGTGTTCCTACACAAACATCATGACCAAGAAGCAAGTTGGGGAGGAAAGGGTTTATTCAGCTTACACTTCCACATTGCTTTTCATCATCAGAGGAAGTCAGGACAGGAGCTCAAGCAGGTCAGGAAGCAGGAGCTGATGCAGAGGCCTTGGAGGGATGTTTCTTACTGGCTTGCTTCCCCTGGCTTGCTCAGCTTGCTCTCTTATAGAACCCAGGACCACCAGCCCAGGGACGGCACCACCCACCATGAGCTGCCCCACCCCATGACCACTAGTTGAGAAAATGCCTTACAGCTGGGTCTCATGGAGGCATTTCCTCAAGAGAGGCTTCTTTCTCTGTGATAATGCCAGCTTGTGTCAAGGTGACACACGAAACCAGCCAGTACATCCACCCCTTGTCCTTCTGGGTAAAAGATTGACTGGATGAGTTATTAACACCATGGACAGACAGCAGGATGGTAGAGCTCTGAGGAGAGCCTAGGCACATGATGCAGAATGGAGTTCTTTTCTTGCAGATCTCAAAGAAACTGGGATGTTTTGCGTCCTGGGGTTGGGGGTTCATTTACAGCACAGGCAGGCTGATTTTTAGTCCTAAGCATCATGGGAAGAGGAGGGAAAGGTGTGCTCTGAGCATGTAAGGGGAGAGACAAAGAGATTAAGGTATATTCATTACACTGGTCGCCTCCTGATGTTCCAGTCTAGCAACGTGATAATGGATTCGAAGTCCTTCTTTGGGGGACATCTCTTTGCCCTTCTTTCCAAAATGCCCACATCAAATAATTTTTTTTGCTTTTCATTATTAATTTTTCTCTTTTAATCAGATATAAAGGACAGAGGCCCAGTTTGGCTCATTAGGACTGCCACAGCCCAGGCTCCGAGCCAATGACTTCAGTAAAGTCTGCTTTCATAGCTCTGCCCATCCCTAGGGGGGTATTTCAGCATCATCCTGAGACCTCAACATTCTCCCTCAGCCCAGCAGTGACACCATACTGCACTTCACACAGCTGTCCCCCAATACCAGCGAGGCTGTCCTCCACAGACCCATCTTGCCACACACTCCTCTGCTGTGAGTCCATGGCCCTGGACACTTGTGAAGTTTGCAGAGGCCCCTTTCCATCTCGCTGTTGATGTTCTCCGTTCTACCCTGCCTTTCACGAGCCTTCTGTGGCTCTCTCTGTGTCTGAGGATTTCAACCATCACAGGTTGTTCTACATTTTCTCCAGAGGTTCCTTCACTGTCGCTGTGCCTTCAGTGTGGTGATGTGGATGCTGACTGGGCTCTGTCTAGAGTCAGCATCCTAAGGGCAAAGAGTAGGTGGCCACTCACAGAGATCACGTGCACCGCTGAGAGAGTTCGCGACTGCTCTTGGGAAGATCACACACATTTGGAGAGATCATCGTCTATCCCGTAGGGAGATCACATCCACTCATGGGTAGGTCATGTCTATTCAAGGAGAGAATGTATCTACTCACTGGGGAAGATCATGTCTAAGTGGGGAAGACCACACCATCTCATTGAGTTCATTTCTTGGGAGATGCCACATCCATTCCTTGGGAAGAGATTATTTCCACCATTGGAGAGACCGTGTCTACATATTGAGAGAACATAATATCCACTTATTTGCTAGTGAGAGACCATGTCCACTCATCGTCTGGAGAAAGACCATGCCTACTTACTGAAGACACAATGTCTATTCACTGGCAAAGGATTGGATCTGTCTTAGCTAGGGTTTTACTGCTGTGAACAGACACCATGACCAAGGCACCTCTTATAAGGACAGCATTTAATTGGGTCGGGCTTACAGGTTCAGAGGTTCAGTCCATTATCATCAAGGCGGGAACATGGCAGCATCCAGACAGGCATGGCGCAGGAGGAGCTGAGAGTCCTACATCTTGTTCAGAAGGCAAATAGAAGACTGGCTTCCAGGCAGCTAGGAGGAGGGTCTCTCAAAACCCAAACCCATAGTGACACACATCCTCCAACAAGGCCACGCCTCCCAGTAGCGCCACGCCCTGGGCCAAGCATATTCAAACCACCACAGGCTCCCTCATTGTTTGCATCTGACACTTAGTGCTGGTGCCATCACAATGGGTCCAGTCCAAGATGAGTCAGTTGCATCTGCTGCTTCCCTTCTCTCATCTCAGTGTCCAGTGCACTCCTTTAAGACAGCCTGTCGGCACTGGAGAGGTGGCTCAGTGGTTAAGACCACTGGCTGCTCTTCCAGAGGCCTTGGGTTCAATTGCCAGCACACGCACAGCATTTGTAACTCCAGTTCCAGGGGATCGGACACCTTCACACCAATGCATTATAAAATAAAGTTAAATAAATATGTAAAAAAGGAGCAGGACAGCCCTTTTTCCATTGTCTTGGTTCTCTGGACTCTATCAGCAACTTCCTCAACTCCCTCAATGCCAAAGGACACTCTTCCCTGAAGGCTCAGCCAAAAGCTGCCTCTTCCAGGCCGAGCGAGTGAGTGTTTACCTACATATATGTGTGTGCATCACATGAATGCAGTGCCTGGGCAAGTCAGAAGCAGCATCAGGCCCTCCGAAACCAGACTGATGGGTGGTTGTGAGCTACCATGCAATCCTGGGAACCAAAACCAGGTCCTCCACAAGCACAGTACTTACTCTCAACTGTTGAGCCCTCTCCACCCCCAGGTCATGTTCTGGATCTCAGCAAGGCACTAAGTCCCTCTGAGTAACACTGTCTTTTTTCTTTTGGAGCCTCTTTTGTATCCTCCTGTTTGAACTGAGCTCTGTCATGTTCTGGGAGGAGATCATTCACCCCCAGCACCCCAGAACCCCTTTCTCCTATCTCTGGCCAATTAATTACTCTAAGGTCTGTGGAGAGAGATTATCCTCTATCTTTTTCTTTCCTGGTAGAACACAACAGAACAGAATATTTTGAACAAGATAACCCCTGTGGTCTCTCAGATAAAGGTTCCGTCTTATCTCCTCTGACTTAAATTAATATGAGGCTTTAGCAGGGCTGGGGCTTATCTGGCATCTTCCCCACTGTCCCGTATTTGCAGAGGTCCTTGGAGTGTGCAGAGTGGGCACAGAATTAACTCCAGCCCAGGAGTTCATTATCCAATGCTAGACCGGAACCTTCCTTCGGCAGAAGCAAGACACTGAGCTGGATGCTGGAAATTAAAGGTGAGTCAGACATGGTCCCTATCCATAAGAACATCTAAGAGGCCAGTGTGTGCAAGCCAGTGATTCCCCGTACACAAGAGATGCACATGCACCCATAGGCCTGGGCTCACACCCTTAGGAGCTACCAGTGGTGGTACAAGTGTGCTACCCAGGATGCTTTTCTCTCCCCATCCCCATCCTTCCTTTTCTCTATCTCTATCTCTTTTCATCTCTTTCTCTCTGTCTCTCCCCTTGTGCGTTTGAGGGTGTGCATGTACATGTGTTTGTATGGTGTGTGTAGTGATGTGTGAATGTGTGTGCATGTGTGTGTAAGCATGTGTGTGTGCATGTGTGTATGCATGTGTGTGTGATGTGTGTCAGTGATGTGTGTATGTGTGTAGTGTGTGTGCATACATGTGTGCATGCATGTGTATGTGTGATGTGTGGTGTGTGGTGTGTGTATGTGTGTATGTTTGTGGTATGTGTGCATGTGTGTGTGGCATGAGGTATGGTGTGCAGGTTCAGGTACAGCTGTGCATGTGCGTGTGAATGTGTGGATGAGCGTGTGTGCGTGCGCACGTGCATCTGTGTGAGTGTGTGTGGTGTGCATGCATGTATGTATGTGTGTAGTATGTGTGCGTGTGTGTATATGTGTGTTGTGTGTGCATGTGTGCAGTATGCAGGGGTGTGTGTGGCATGAGGTATGGCGTGCAGGTTCAGGTTCGGTTGTGCATGTGCGTGCACATCTGTGTGTGTGTATGTGTGTTGTGCGTGTATGTGTATATGTGTATGGTATATGTGTATGTGTGTATGTGTGTGGTATGTGTGCATGTGTGTGTCGTGTGTGCATGTGTGCGGTATGCAGGGTTATGTGTGGCATGAGGTATGGCGTGCAGGTTCAGGTGCAGCTGTGCATATGTGTGCACATCTTTGTGCGTGTGTGTCTGTGTGTCTGTGTGTCTGTGTGGAAGTGATGCCTTGGCCACAGGTCAAGGTGAGAGAGATGGATACTTCATGCCAGATAATGATTCATAACTTTCACTTGCATTTGTTAAAATAACGTGTTTTCCACTTTCTTAATGACATTTCTGCCACGCCTGAGGGAATCATGTATACATGTATGTGCGTATATATGTATCTATGACTCTAAACCCATGAAGTCTATTTCAGCATCAAGCCTGAGCCCCTGCAAGAGCTAATTTCCTGGAACAATGGAATCCAAAATTGGGGAAGCCTTTTAACGCTGCCCTCACCACTCATGAGGAGCTGCTTCTGGGAGTGAGCCCTGATGGCTCACAGCTTCCTGTCACTCGTTGTCAATCTGCGCAACGCATGGTGTAGTGTGTTGTCAACTTGACCTTGAGCACAGTCTCTCTGGGGATGTGAGTGACTGTGAGCCGACGACGTTGCCATAGTGTCAGAGACACATCTGCTTCCAGCTAACTTGCTTTGGTTTAAGCTCCAAGCTTTCCCTTTCTTCTAACTTAAAAACAGTTTACCAGGAGGCACAATGATTCAAAGTGACATCTGGGTGCCCCATTGGCATGTGTGTGGTAATTCCCTTCCTTCCATCCTGTAATTAAATCAATTAGATTTCTAAGGCTTTCGTGAGGGGATTTCCAGGAATCCGTTCTCAGTGGCCCACGAGCCACTCACCGAGTATCATCTGTCCCTACCTTTTACTCTCCTGGCATCTCTAAGCAGAGCAGAGTGCAAACTACATCTGACAGCTATTGAACGGCTGAGCGAAAAGCAGCAGACACAGCCTCAAGTCTCAGCTCTGGATGGAGAGTCTGGGCCCCAACGAAGGCCAACTCATCTTCCAGTTCTGTCCGGTCGAGAAAAACAGTTTCCTAGCGCTGTTTATTAACGGGCATCTTGGCTGATTTTACTTAGTGCTTCCATAAAGGCTGAGTTCAGGGGTTAGCATCCCCCCGAAATATCAGAGCTGGGTACATCCAGTGACACTGGTCCTTGGACACAGCTGTGCTCCAAAGCAAAGAACACCTGGCTTAGTGATGCCTGTAGGGACACCAGGAAGCAGAGGCAAAGGGAAGACTACAAGTTCCCGGCTAGCCTGGGCTACAGTGTAAGACTATCTTAAATACTAACATGAAACTAGCAGGGGGCGGCTCATGAAGACAGGCCCCTCACCGAGGAGCTATTGGTTATTGAAAGCTGCTGTGGTGGGAGTCTGTTTTCTTCAGGGATGCTGCCCCTGAGAGGCTTGCCCATGCATGCTCCAGCAGTCCCATACCCGTGCCTAGACAGGCAATGTTAAGAGGAGTCAGTTTAAATTTAATGAGAGACAGACAGACAGAAAGACAGTGAGAGACAAAGAAACAGAGACACAGAGACAGAGATAGACAGAGACAGAGATAGAAACAGACAGAAAGAGATCAACAGAGACAGAGATAGAGACAGAGACAGAGAGACAGAAAGAGACAGAGAAAAAATGACAGACACAGAGACAGAGATAAACAGTGACAGACAGAGACAGAAATAGATAGAGACAGATAGACAGACACAGAGACAGACAGAGGCACAGAGAGGATGATCATGTACCCATATGAAATTGAAGTAAGAAAGAAGTAGTAAGGAGATAGGAAAGGAGTTGGAGGGAGAATGGGATTGATCGAAATGCATTTTATGCAAGTATAAAACTCTTAATAAAATCTAAAAGTTAAATAGTTGGAAACAGACAAGTAATGTTTGTTTCGTTCATACTTTACAGATAATAATCAAAACCAAGTCCTCAGGACTGGAAGCGCCTACATGTTCAATAAGCTTCTCACATGATACTTCTCACATGACACTCCTCACATGATACATAGGAGAAATCTTCAGTTACAGACAAGTGATTTTGAGGGACTGAGAAGATTGCTCAGTGGGTAGAGAGCTTGCTGTGCAAACGTGAGAACCTGAGTTCAAACCCCAGAACACACAGAAGCAGACATGGCAGCTCCCTTTGGAGCCCCAGAGCTGCTCCAGGGAGAGGGAGGTATAGACAGGGCAATACCCAGAGGCTGTGGAGCAGCTGACCTGGCTTACACCTCTCTACAACATGATGGAGGATGGGGACTTCCACAAGAGGTTGCCCTCTGACCTCTGCATGATGGCCACAGCACATCCATACTCATACACCACACACACATGCCGAAGGCTTTCTCCACAGGCCCTGTTTGCCTCAGGAGCCTGAGGGTATAAATTCCTGTCTCTAGCATGCACATAGCCAGTTAGGCATGGTAGCACACCCGTTATCCCAGATGTGGAGGTGGGGTGAGGGCAGAGAAAAGCATCCCTGGGGCTCTGACCAGCCAGTGTAGCCAGTCGATAAACATTAGTTTCAATGAGAGACCTTGTCTTAAACATATAATGGCATGAAACTGAGGAAGATCCCCAAGGTCAAGCTGTGGCCTACACACACACACACACACACACACACACACACACACACACACTGCACACACACTGCACACACACTGCAAACATCACAAACATATACACACTACACATATATACACACACTGCATACACATATTACACACATACTGCACATTCATACACACATATATACATACTGTACATGTACTTAAAATATATACACACACTGTACATGCATATACACACACTGCACACACATACACATACTAAACACTCTGCATACAAACATACACACACATTGCACACATGGTACATACATATATATTTATATTGTACATGTACTTCATACACACACTGTACACAATACACACTGCAAACACACACAGACACATACACACTACACACATAGCAAACAGACATGTACACACTATACACACACTTATAGACATATACACACATACACACATATATACACACACATAGATACTGCACATACACATATGCATACTGTAATACACATGTGTACACACATGTATACACTGTACACACACTGCACACAAATACACACACATACACACACAAACAGGAGAACAGTCACATACACCACACACACACAAATTGGGCATTCAATTCCTGAGACTTTTAGAACAAACACCACAGTGTTGATGGCCTGAAGGATGCAGACTAATCACCTCACATTCCCAGAAGTCAGAGATCCCAGCTAAGATGTTCACAGTGGTAAGACTAAAAAATTAAGGTCTCTTCTGGATGCTCCATTCTGCACCTTTTCTGGCTGCTGGAAGCTGTCTGTGCTCCTGGGTTTCTGGCCTCTTCTTCTCTCAGCTCCTCCAGCCATTTCCTTAGCATCTCTCCTTACATTCTCAACCATGTCTCCCTCACTTCCCGCTTACACCGGTCCAGAGAGCATGAGGGCCCATCAGATCACGTGTGGTTACTGTGCTATCTCACCCTCAAGTTCTGAAGCCCCCTGCTCTCTCAGCTCCTGTAGTTATCAGTTCCAGGCATCTCTGAGTGTCATCATTCAAGCCCACTGTGAGAGGCGCCAATCCCTAGACAGGGGGCCTTGAACTACATAAAAATGGAAAAAGCTAAATACAAGCAAACTAGCAAACAAACAGGGGTATGCACAGTCTCTCTTTGCTTTTGACAGTATGTACCGTGTGACTGACTCCTGCTTGAGTTCTCGCCTTGACTTCCTCTCTGTGATGAATTGTGACCTAGTAACCAATTGAGCTTTTCCTCTTCTAAGTTGTTTGTGGCCAGGGTATTTTCTTTTACTACAACAGAAATGATACTGAGACATGGGGAAAGATAAAAACAGGTCTTGGAAGGAAGTTGAGCAGTCTCTGCTCTGTCCCAGCCCTAAAATCCATGATGGTGCTTGAGAGATCTTCAGGCACCCTAGGCTTCATGCAATCACAGTGGTTAGAAAGGCATGGGAATCTGCCTTTCCCTCTGATCCACGCTCAGAAATGAGGCTGCTGTAACAACTGTGAAAGCCACCTCCCAAGAAAGCCACCCTCAGACTGTCCAGGGACCACCAACAAAGCCACCCTCAGACTCTGTCCAAGGACCACCAACAAAGCTGCCCTCAGACTGTCCAGGGACCACCAACAAAGCCACCCTCAGACTGTCCAGGGACCACCAACAAAGCCACCCTCAGACTCTGTCCAAGGACCACCAACAAAGCCACCCTCAGACTGTCCAGGGACCACCAACAAAGCCACCCTCAGACTGTCAAGGGACCACCAACAAAGCCACCCTCAGACTGTCCAGGGACCACCAACAAAGCCACCCTCAGACTGTCAAGGGACCACCAACAAAGCCACCCTCAGACTCTGTTCAGGGACCACTGATCAACAGAGGCCATTCCCAGTAGACAGGACTGAGGGAAACCAATCCATCACCAGAGGAAACTCACCACTGTGCCATCTGGGGACAATGGCTTCTGCAGGGATACCCTCCCCTGCTTCCTTTCTTTTGGGTCCATAACTAGGAAGTTGTTAGAGCCCAGCTAGGGGTGAGAGGACAGAGGTGGCCCCGGCAGCCCATGTCACAGCCACATACACATGTACACCCGAGTTCCTCTGTTGAGAGTCTGGCCCACCGATAGTCAAAATTTCAAAAGGTTTTCATAATTATAAAAAGTCTTAAATGAAATTGGAACAATTTTAATAACCAGCAGTGACCAGAAAGCAATTAAGGCTGCCGGGACATCGTTAAATAACGGAAAAGGAGGGTTAATTGCATTGTTAATGAAAGAGATGGGGAGGGGCAATTCCCCAGGACTTGAGACAGCTCAGTAAACCAGGTTCAGATTCGTGGCAGACACCTCTTATTTTTGCTTGACTAGTGTTCTCCTCCTCTTAATTTTCTGCAGGAGAAATATGTCTCTGCTTCCCTGTGGTGGGAAAGAGGTCATCCACCATTCATGTCTGTTTCAATGGAAAACCTCCCCAATGCAGAAGTAGACGGACCTGTGGCTCAGGCCTTGTCAATCAAAGTAAGCTAGATCCACCTTCAGAGACAGAATGAACGGGGTGTAGGGGTCACCCAGAGATCTGAATCCTGCAGGAAAGCTCGCCTGCCCAGCACTCTACAACCCGTTCTGGTTGCATCAAAGTTGCCCGACTTGTGAACCTGCCCTGCTTGCTGCTAATGGGTTAATCAATCCTGCAGTGTTGGACATGGGAAATCTGCTGAGTTTCCTACTGCCCAAGATACTCTGGTTCCCACAGGAGGCCACTTCCAAACCCAGAAGCCAGGACAGAGAAAACTGCCCCGTTGCCCAGATGTAAGAGACCAGGGGGCACCTGGAGCTACCCTGGAGAATTTTCCCTTGCACCAACCACACTTGGCTCCAGAGAGATGCTGGTCCTGTTCCTGTGGCCAGGGGCTGGGTTAAATTCACCAGGAGCTCTGGTTTCTCTACAGTGAGCTCAAAGCTGCTTTCTCATGAACCCTGGCTCCCTGTGGCTTTCCAAGGATGTGTTAACAGGACAGTTAGAGGGAAGCCGGTGACGGGGGTGGGGGGGTGGGGGGGTGGGGGGGTGGGGGGGTGGGGGGGTGGGGGGGTGGGGGGTGGGGGGGGTGGGGGGTGGGGGGGTGGGGGGGTGTTTGCCCCAGACTGGACCCAGAGCTGGGGACTGGCTTCTTTGTCTACACGTGCGTGAGTGTGTGTGTGTGTATGTGTGTGTGAGTGTGTGTGAGTGTGTGAGTGTGTGTGAGTGTGTGAGTGTGTGAGTGTGTATGTGTGTGAGTGTGTGTGAGTGTGTGTGTGTGAGTGTGTGTGAGTGTGTGTGAGTGTGTGTGTGCACGTGCTTGCTTGTGCATGTGCATATATAGACACATACTTGATCTTCAAATACCACCTATTTCCTAAAGCCTTAACTCAGAATAAGGCCACTTCCTTGTTTCCATGAATTTCACGAACAACATCAATTCCCAAATAAGGAAGCTGATTGACAAGTCTGTCCTGATTTTTTTAGACTTTTAAAATGAACAATTGACAGAATTAGAAAGGAAATGTTAAGGAAAAAAATTAATTTCAACTCAGAATAATAGCCATGTGTGTGAGGAACCTTGAAGGAAACTTACAGTCTAAACGCAGGGACGACATGTCCTTGTGGCCACACAGCACCAAGGTGGGTGGGTGAGCCACCTAGAAAGGATTCCAGTGATGTATTGTCACCTCACAGACTCAGCTTCTGTGTGTGTGTGTGTGTGTGTGTGTGTGTCTGTGTGTGTGTCTGTGTATGTTTGTGCTTATGTAGCTGTGTGTGCATGCTTGTGTATGCCTGTGCATGTGTATGTGCTTGTGCATGCATATGCATGCATGTTCACATGTGTGTGCGTGCATGTGTGTGAGTGCTTGTGCATGTGTGTTTGCTTATGCTTGTATGTGTGCATGCTTATACATGTGTATGTGCTTTGTGCATGCATATGCATGCATGTTCACATGTGTGTGCGTGCATGTGTGTGTGAGTGCTTGTGCATGTGTGTTTGCTTATGCTTGTATGTGTGCATGCTTATACATGTGTATTGTGCATGCTTGTGCACACATGAGTGCTTGTGTACATGTGTGTGCATGCTTGTGCATGTGTGAGTGCTTGTGCACGTGTATGTGTGGGTTGTTTCCTTAGAAGTCCCCAGTGCCCATACTGTCCAGTGCAATCCTGCAAGTCACCTGCTGAACTCCCACACCAAGTGCATCTCCACTGACTGGCCTTTGTGCCTGCCAGTCTGCACCTCAGCAAGGAGAGATTCCTGGCTCCCAGGTGTCTTGGTTTGCTTTCCGTTGCTGTGATGAAAACAATTTGAGAGTAAAGGGTTTGTTTCACTTACATGTTCATGTCATACTTCATTGTTGAGGGAAGTCAGGACAGGGGCTTAAGCAGGAGCTAGTAGCAGAAACCTTGGAGGAACGCTGCTGGTTGACTCACTCCCTAGCTGGTGCTCAGCCAGTTTATAATACAACCCAAGACACCTGCCTAGAGTCAGCGCCTCCCTCAGTGGGCAGGGCCTTCCTATGTCAAACAGCTACCAAAACTATGCCCCCACAGACAAGGCCAGACTAAGGAAAGGTTCTTTAACTGTGGCTCTATCTTCCCAGATGACTTCAAACTAGCAATAAGGGCAAATCAGGACAGCAGTCCAAGCAGAAACGCAGAGAACGGGATGAACTCTTTCCCAGTCAGCACAAGGCAAAGGGCTGTGGGCCTCGTGGCTCTGAGATCTGGTGCACACTGCTGGGAAGAAGCTCTTTTGTACTGGGTTCATTTCCTGCTCTCCACAGGTTCAGCCCATCTGTCTCCTGTTTCCTTGGTCTGATTTCATTTTGCTTTTCTCTGCAAAGAGATCACGCCTCCAAATCAGATACTGTCAGGGCTCGATAATAGGTGGCTGGTGGGACTGCCCTTTTGTTTAAAGAAATAATCAAGCCAGGCACATGAGGCACATGTGCCCTGTGACCATTCCAAATCCACCTGACTGTGAGTATGCCACCAAGCAAGCAAAGGAATAAACACCACCCAATGATCTGGGCCTGCAGACCCAAGCACCGTCCAGTTTGCTAGTCCCGGTGGCTCTGAGCTGCAGCAGTGTGGGATGAGCTGTCAGCCCATTAGAAGATCCTCCGGGCTCAAGCTGATAAGATCGCAAGACATGAAAATTTCCTCCTCTCTATCCCAGATGGGGGAGCTGAGAACTCAAGCACCCTCGCTGGGCAGGACCCCATCTAACCCCAATTATATGTTGCAAGTGGAGCTCAGCAGAACCTGAGCTGATGGAAAACCTCAGCACGTCGCAACTTCTATTCAACCAGTATTTCCAGCCCATCAGCCCTGTGCAATTCAGCTCAGGATGACTGAGGAAGGACCCCTGTGTGCGTGGCTCATGTTGACATTTAGTCTTCAAGGAGCAGGAGGCAAGAAGCCAACTGCTTCTAACCAGCCACACTGCTGCTCAAGGTAAATGAAGGCTGTATTCTGTTTCTCGAACTAGCTGAACTAGCCTCGGAGGGAGTGGAGTGCCATTCGGAAAAGAAAAACAGTTCTTTCTTTCTTTTTTTTTTTCTTTTTTTCAGAGCTGGGAACCGAACCCAGGGCCTTGCGCTTGCTAGGCAAGCGCTCTACCGCTGAGCTAAATCCCCAACCCCAGAGCAGTTCTTTCTTATATGGTCTGTTTGCCGATACTGTAACAAAACACCTAAGATGGAGTCATTATAGAAAACAGGGGTTTGTGAGCTCATAGGGCTGGAGACTAGGGCATACACCATGGCTCTGGAATCCTGTCAGCATTTCTGAAGCATTTCTGGCTGCTTCATAGAAGTGTGGAAGGTTCGCCTGATGAGAAAGGGATGCCATGACACAGGACACCTAGACTGGCCTGTTTATAAGATCCACCTGTGAGGGTGCTGTGTAACACTATTCCTGAGGAGACACAGCACAAAGAATGAACTCAGGCTAGACAGAACTGGCAACAGATTCCACCATAGTCCAATTCTTTGACCCAATGGATTTATCGCAATTAATTATAGGCATATGGTTGAGGTATTATTTACTGAAACATGGATGTCTAAAAGATAGCCCCATCCCTGAAAAGTCTACCTGGTATGAATGACAGCTCACACAAGCTGAAGCCCTGGACCTCACTATGTGTCTTGTGGATGGCTCAAAAGATTGGAGAATTTCTTCCTATCAACATGGCTGGACCAGTCTCATCTGTCCTTACTGCTTATATAAGCTTGGGAAGGGAAAGGCATTGTGTAGCTCATCAGTTTCAGGGATTTCCTGAGACTTCTGTGTGGTTGACTTGCTAACTCTTAAGAATCCTTGGGAGAAGCTGCTACATAAGAGATGGCTAAGCCTTTTCAACCACATGACCTCCAGAGATGCCCATTTCCAAACCATTAACATATGGCTCGGGGGAGGGGGGTTAGGATTCTGATACAAAGACAAAAACTTCCAGACCATCCAATCAGAACATTATATAAGTGGTATCATATGACTTGAGTCTGTTTCACATCAGCCCCGAGAGGCAATGACCCCAAGCACATAAAGATGTGCTGAGCTTTGAGTATGTATGACTCGTGCAGAATTTAGTAATCGCCCACTTAAGTGAGATTCCTGTTGCCTGATAACTAAATTATTCCTCCCCAAATCTTTAGAAACAAAACCTCCTGCTTCTTATGGGTCAATAGTTTGCAGAGTGGCTTGTCTCTCTGCCCAGAGTCTGCAAGGCTGAGATCACTGTGTCTCCTGGCCGCCACATTCTTTCTCACCCACGCTCAGCTGGAGAAGGACCCTTGCTGTAGTTTGAATAGGTAATCTCCCCTAGTATCATGATTTGTGTCTTGGCCTCTAGGTGATGGCGTTGATTTGAGATGTAATAGAACTTTGAGGCAGTCTGGCCTACCAGAAGGAAGAAGGTCACCAAGGGTGAGACCTCAGGGACATAGTAGTGCTGGCCCCTTCCTACCTTGTTTCCTGCTTGTGGGTCTGCTGTGATGGAGGCAGCCTCCACCCCACACTCTTTCCTCCTCACTGAGCTTCCACACTGTGACGGGCTGATGCTGTCTGGCACAGTAAGCCAAAACAAATCCAAATCTTTCCTCTGCCACGTTGTCTCTGTCAGACTTGCACAGAGATGACAAATGGAGTCTACTTTCAAGCCCCCTAGGTTGGACTGCAAGATTCCTTTCCTCAAAGGCACAGAAGCCATGGACACCTGAAGTGGAAACTTAGGGGTTCTTTGGAAAGTCGGTTGGATGGTGTTTTGCTGGGGCAAACACGTGAAGGAACGTCTTGTTAAAGTGGACACAGGGTGTGAAAGGCTAAGGCCGACTCATAAAGGAACGTTTCGCTGAAGCAGACTCAGGAGAGAAGATATTCTGCTAAAGCAAGCACCCAAAAGCACACGCGATGAAAGATTTTTTGTAATGACGCGCCTGTATTGGTCCGCCTTACATTGCATAGTTGAGTAGCATTTGTCAGGACTCCTTACAGAGAAATGCACCCAAAACATTTCTGGTGGTGTGCTGCAGTTTCTTGCCTATTTAAAGGACTTGGGCTTATTGGATGCGTGTGCTGAGGCAAGACCTGTGCTGAGGCAAGACCTGTGGAGAACACGTGATGTTTGGAGGGCATAAATGGGACTCCATGGAGTGATTGAGACAGAGCTTAGCTTGCTGGTACAGCTAGCTGTGAAATGCTTGTGCATCTCGTGCCTCCACTGATCTGCGTTTCCCTGAGAGAGGCACAGCTGAGAACCTTTCCTGGCCTTCCTGTTGGTCCCTCAGCCTCGAGGCTGAGGCCTGGCTGTCACTGCTAGGCTGTGTCACTGCTGTTGCTATCCTGACTGTACAGAACTGGACTGCTGGTGCATCCGTGAGGTGTTTGCGAGTGAATCGAGCTGCTGCTGTTAACCTGTAACTGAACTGCTGATTCCCAGACAGCACAGACAGGAGTTGCTCCAAAGAACCTTTCTAGAAAGGTCCACTTCCCCCATATGCTTTCTCTTCCACTATCTCTGGTGGGTGGTGGGTTACCAGAAAGGTTCTAATGTTTAAGAATCATCATTAATTTAATTTAAACAAATTAAAGTTACAGACACCTTATTGAGCAAAGCTTAAAACATAAAGGCAGCTTGGAGCCTCTGGATTCCAGAAAGCTGAGACCTTCTTTATCCACTCAAATTCACCCTTCCTCATGGGAAAGTCAACCGTTTAGGGACAGCAACTCAGCCTTGTCACATACCATCCCGTGAACCTGAGGTCCAGCATGTGCACCCACACCCAAGGGAGGCATCAACAGGGTGTAGCGAGCACACGACATCCTAGGATATATAGAGGACATCTGAGGACCGTGCTTTGTATGACGTGCCTATTGTTCGATGGAGGACCCAGCAGAAGGCAGCCATGCTTACCAGCATCACTAACCTGGTCCCTCTCTCTACTGAACACTGCACAAAATGAAGGCAGGAGAGCTTAAGGAATACACTGAGGTCGCTCAACTCTGAGGTGGAGTGACAGCTCAGTTAACAGTTTACCTTTACTTCTCCGGAATCTGCCTTTTAAGAAGCCAAACATGGCAGTTCATGCCTCCAATGGCAGTGCTAAGAGAGCAAAGACAGAAAGATCCCTGAGCACACAGGAAAGCCAACCTTGGTGAGTTCTAGATCAGCGACGGACCCTGTCTCAAAGAACAAAGTGCATGTCACCGAGCAAAGACAGCCAAAATTGTCCTCTGGCAGACCATGCACCTGCAACATACATACATACATACATACATACATACATACATACATACACACACACGTGCACACACGTACACATACATACACATACACATGTATGCACACACATACACACATATGCACACAAACACATATACATGCACACACACATTCATGCATACATACATGCACACAAACACATACAAACAAACACATATACATGTACGCACACACACACACAAGTACACTCTCAATGAATCTTGAAACTGACCAGGCATGGTAGTTCATTCCTGCAACCCTAAACCTCAGGAGGACAAGGCAGAAGGATATTGAGTTCAAGTCTCACCTGGGGCACATTGGAAAACTACCTTGAAAAATAACTCTTGGAGCTGGAGAGATGGCTCAGCAGTTAAGAACACTGACTTTTCTTCCAGAAGGCCTGAGTTCAATTCCCAGCAACCACTTACTGGCTCACGATCATCTATAATGGGATCTGACACCCTCTTCTGGTGTGTCTGAAGACAGCGACAGTGTACTCATATAAATAAAGTAAATAAACAAATAAGAAAAGATAAGTCTTACAGCAAACTACCAACTAAGTTTTCTCATCCCAAAATGCTCACCATCTCCACAAAGCAACCTGCTCCAGGAAGCCCCCACAAGCCATGTGAGGGGATGTGATCTGTGAGACAGGCCTGAGTCTCTGCCTTCCTTGGAGTAAGAAGAGACACAGCCCTAGTGCTGCTCAACAGCCATTCTCCAGCTCTCTTTGATGACAGAATCCTGATCCACTCCTCTCTTCTTTTATGAAAAGCAAGACCTTCTCTATGGACGATGAGCTGCTCCATGAGCCCACTCCAGCCCCATCAGGACGCAGCTGCAGTTCCTCTCTGTTTTGACCTGTGTCCAAGGAAGTCAGGGGAGGTCTTTGCGGGACACTTGGAAGGGCCCTCCCTTTTTACCTCTCTCCTGTCCCTCTTTGCTCTCTTCCTGACTTCACTGTGTGCATGCTAGGTCCTTGAGACAGGAAATGGGACAAAATCTTGAAATCATAAGGAAAATCCTAAACGTTACAGAAAATATTGGTCCAAAGCTCTCACCCTTCTAAGTGCTGGCCCAGCCCTGAGCCTGGTGAGGTACTTAGTGGGGGCTGGCTCCTGGCTCCAGCAAGGTTCTTGCCTCATCTCCTCTAAGATTGATGGAAAGAGTAGATAATGCAGGCTACACGTAGGCCGTACTTCCTTATCAATTTGGGACTAACAACCTTAAACGGAATAAAATGAAATAAAATACAATGAAAACCAACATTTTAAAACAGACTGCCACCCAAGATCTGAATGAAGCAGGCTTAACTCTTGGCAGTGGCAGGGAACAGGCAGACAGCATTTATTGTTTTGGGAGTATTTCAGTTCCAAAGTTCTCAGAGGCCTTCAGAACCAACCAGGAGCGATGAGCAGGCCTCCAGCTCACTCATGGGAGGTTTGGAGGCTGCAAGAAACTGCAGTGTGAATTCCCATCTACAGCTGAGATGTAGACTCTTGAAGGCTGAGGGAGGGATGACCCCCACCCCACCCGACTACACTGATTGCCACCATCAGAGAGGTTCTCGAGGCTGACTTGAGCAGGATCCAGGCCAGAGCCTAAAGCTTCAAGCATGGTGAACTGCAGAGTGGGCTCCAGGGAGCTCCCTGTTGGATGCAGAAACCTCAACTACAGGAAGCTGCTGAGAACCCAGTGAGTCTGAAGGGCACTTCTTTCTCTGCAGAGAGAGCCAGCTGGGAGTCGGACCTGGAAATCCTGGGCTTCTTTTACTGAAGAGGAGAATCTGTGGTGGGACACAGAAGTCATCTCTCTCTTCTTCCTCTTTCGGCTCCTGCAGCATTTGTCCAAGATCAGTGTTCTAAAGTCTGAGTTTATAGGGTGCTAACTGGGCTCCAACTGGATGGCTGTGTTATGCAAATTGGGTGAGAAAGTAGGACCAATCAGGGATTCGTAGTCAAATTTAGTTGGGGAGAAAAAGCTAGAGCCCACCCAGAATTGTGAACGTTTGCAACCATGGCCTGAAGCAAATCAGAGACGGGGGCCACCTACTCCTAACACCAGCACTGACTCCTGCCCCACTCTGTTATTTGGGATACAGGTCACAGGACTTTAGGTACCCAGGAACTAGAAGCTGAAAACATTCCAACTATGCTGTGCCTTTATCTCCTCACACATTTCTTCCTGAGCTTTCCAGACCTTTTCCCCCATATTCTCTCTCAGCTGGACTGAAAAATCCAGATCCTGTCAGAAATGATAAGACGATGAATGCCCTTACCTGCAACCACAAGGTCCAGTGCTCCAGCCATTCACGGTGTGGGCTTCAGAGCTGGAGAGGGCAGCACAGGGCTAGCTGGGGGCAGCCTGGGGCTAGCTATGCATAGCACATGGCTAGCTGGGGGCAGCACAGGGGCTAGCTTGGGGTAGCACAGGGGATAGCTGGGGGCAGTACAGAGGATAGCTGGGGACAGCACAAGGCAAGCTAGGGTAGCACAGGGATAGTTGGGGGGCAACACAGGGCTATCTGAGGTCAGTCTAGGGCTAGCTGGGGGCAGCACAGAGGCTAGTTGGGGTCAGCACAGGGCTAGCTAGGGGCAGCACAGGGCAAGCTGGAGCAGCACAGGGCTTGCTGGGGGCAGCATAGGGCTAACTGAGGGGGGCTGCACAGGGCTAGCTGGGGTTAGCCCCAGGCTAGCTGAGAGCAGCACAGGTCTAACTTGGGAAGCACAGGGCTGGCTGGGAGCAGCACAAAGGCAGCACAGAGTTAACTGAGGCAGCTCTTACCTTCCAGTAACCACCTCTCCAAGTGTATATCAAGTTTATATTTTAAAGAAACTATTTCTAAGGTGGTTGAGCAAAGCCTTCAGGAATTTGGGGCAGCTGAGGGTCTAACACCTAGTTATCACTAATGGTCTTAGGACAGCCATACCAGGAGCATCACTTAAAACCAAGGAGAGTGACTCGAGGCAGACTTCTTTCCATCAGCTGCTGGCACAGCCAGCTCCCCTGAGCCCAGACCTTTGAGGAGATGGACTCCCTTGTCTCTTCTCTTCATCTTTCAATATGTTCTCCCTTAAGCCAGGTGTCTGTGACGCCTGCTTCTGCAGCCTCTGGAAGGAGGAAGCAAATGGTCTACTTGAGCTTTAAGCGTGAGCTCCACATTCAATAACTTAAAGGAAAAGTGGAGAGAAGGGAGCAGCAGCGGTTCAGATGGTGCATAGTTCTCTCCAGTACCTCATGATTAAAATAGTTCCTGCCTCAGGAACAGGGCAGTGGGAAGCCTGTTCATAGAGGTGGAAGGGCAAGTCATTGAGACAAAGCATGGATGAGGCTTTGTAAATCACATCCATCTGGGTCTGCAGAGACGGCTCAGCCAGAAAAATACTTGTCTCACAAACAAGAGGACCTGAGTTCAAACCCCAGAACCAAGTGGTAGCAGGCCTTCTCAGTGATGCTGGGATGGGGTGGGGAGACCGGCTGGTGCCTGGAGTTCACTGGTCAGCTAGCATAACCTACTTTAGAGAAGTTCCAAGTCACTGAGAAATGATGTCTGGAACCAACAGTGGAAGGCATCTGAGGAGTACCACCAAAAATTGCCCTCTGAATTCTACAAGCATACACATGCATGCACACACACACACACACACACACACACACACACACACATAAGCACATACACATACAAACCTACATACACATATACATACACACATAATACACATATACATATGCATACACAATACATACACACATAATATACATATACACATATACACACATACATATACACACATATATACACACATGCACACACACACTCACACACACACACACAAGCACATACATATACAAACCTACATACACATACATACACACATAATACACATATACATATGCATACACAATACATACACACATAATATACATATACACATATACATACATACATATACACACATATATACACACATGCACACACATGCACACACACACACACACACACTATCAAAAAGAGGTGCATTTGTGTCTGATTTGATTCCTCCACAATTGCTGATGATTTCAGACCGAGCTGATAGTCTCATAGCACAGCAGTTTCCTGTCCTGTGTCACACCATATTGGGTGGGACAAAAGCCCTGCTGTGAGGAAGCTCAGCATGCCTGAGGGGAAGCAGGACATGACCATGAAGAACTATATAATAAGTGACTCAGATGTCATTTGTAGACAGTGAGGAAAGAGATAACCTAAGGGCAGGCATGATTAATTGCTAACTGAATTATTTAGACAGTAATGACAGGAGGTCACAGTGAAGAGCAATGGCGTCCATCCAGGGTCATCAAGGAAGGCCGTGTCACCACACAGTTAGAACTGTGCAGACAAGGCAGGGACAGGGAGCAAAGACGTTGATTAGCTGTTTCTACAAGGTGGACATTAAAGAAGGCTGCGGAGGAAGGTAACACCAGAGTATGGGTGATATATTATATATGCTTCTCTTGATCAGCATGACTGCTCTGAAGGATTTCGACCTCAGCCATCAGGCCTGTCATAGGGAAGTAGAGACTGGATGAGAATCAATGTGTTTCTGATAGATGCAATCTAGCCTTTCTGATGGATACAATCTAGCTTTTCTGATAGATACAATTTAGTCTTTCTGATAGTTACAATCTAGTATTGTATGATGGGGGTCTCCCATCCATAATGTGACTCACCTTGATGATCAATATGATAGGATCTTCAACCACAGTAGAGACAAATCTCTGAGCGTGTCTGTGAGAAATCATCTAGATTAGGTTAACTGAAGCAGCAAGACTTACCCGGATAGAAGATGCACCTATGCTGTGGGTTGGGGTTATACAGCAAATAAAAGAGAGAAAAAAAGCTGAGCACCAGCGTTCATCTCTCTCTGATTCCTGACTGTGAAAGCAGTGTGACCGGCAGAGAAGGAGAAGAGGGGGGGGGGGGATGGGGAGAAAAGAAGAAGATGGAGGAAGAGAAGGATGACCCAGATCCATGTGGCTTTAAATGGCTGCAGGTAGCTATGAATGTCTTATATGGGATGGATAATTATAGAGCAATTTGTCTTATCTAGGTGGGCAGTTTATAACAATATCAATTGGCTCTGAGTTCATTGTGTGGACATTCTGTGGGATGAGAATTTACTGATATAAATCTGATTGATAAATTACAAGCCTCTAGAGTTTTGATTTTGCCTGATTACTGGGAATTGTGACGATAACCACAGGAGGGCGGATGGCTGCATGGGGCTGGTGTGGCAGCGACTGGCCAAGGGACTTAGCAAGTTGGGTGGAAATGTTTCGGGAGCTCTGGACCAGAGAGTCTGCCAAGATGAGAACACCCCAATGATGTCATGTGGCCCGCCAGTGCCAGCGCTAGCATGAGGTGGTGGGGGTTTTTTTGTTTTAATACTTCCCACTACAGCCTCCAAAGCTCACAGTTCCCTGGGTATCCTCCAAAGCGATGAGCCTGGGAGAGCCTGAGATTTCTTTGATGTTCTACAAGCAACCAGCATGGATGCAGCTGACTCCATTTGTCAGACAAATTCTGACTCCACACCCCTCTCCCCATATCTGGGATTTACAACCTGTTCCAAGCCACTTCCTCTCTCCCTCATAACCCCGATGGGAATTATATTCCTGTGTGGGTCCCTCTTTCCCTGCACAGTTTCTTCTCAGCCAGCAGGGAGGCTGACTGATGGCTGTACTCTTGCCTCACATCTTTCAGTGGTTTCTGCTTTCTTCCAGAGGGCTCTGGGCTCCTCACCATGGTCTAAAAGCCTTTACAAATATGGCCCCTACTGCCTCTTGTTCCTGGTCACTGGCCTTCCCCTTACAGGCTCTGCCCCTGTGGCATCAGGCTCTTCCCTCTGCCAAGCCCTCACCATCTCTGGCTTCAGAAACTCAAATGGCCAGCTACTGGGAATTGCAGAGCCATGGCCCCCTCTTTATCTCCCCTGCTTTGCTTTTCTGCAAACCAGGCATCTTCATTTGCCTGGGTTCAACAAGTAGACACGAAGCAGGACTGAGTAGGCAGGGTTTTAGGTCATAACAGACTCCAAAAGTCAGGAAAGGGTCAGACTTGATGAAGGTCCAACCCCAGTGAGGGGTTCCGGGGGGTCCTGGATAAAGGCCAAGCTTTATTGGAAGTCTTGGGTTACTTCAGCACAGGATCCATCCCTCCAGAAAGTAGGCCTGGGGACTCCCAGGCCAGGCATACATTGAGATTAAAGCTTCTCACCAGATTCTGGCCATCCATGTTCCCTGGGGCAGGAGGAAGGTTCTCTGGGGTTGGGGATTTAGCTCAGTGGTAGAGTGCTTGCCTAGCAAGTGAAAGGCCCTGGGTTCGGTCCCCAGCTCCGAAAAAAAAAAAAAGGAAGGTTCTCAGGGGCCACAGGGCCTGACAGTCCTCAGTCTACTCTGTTCCTGTTACTGTCTTCCACCCAAATGAGCCACACAAGGTACAGTTTCTTTCATGTTAATCCTAGCACCAAGAATACTACCTAGCACACCACAGATGTTCAGCTATATTTCCTGCATGAGATGGGTGGGTAGATTAACAGATGGATTGATGGGTTGATAGGAAGATGAATGAACTCCCCCCTCACACTGACGTGGGGGGTCTTCAGATTTTTTAAAATATTTTTTTAATAATGTAGATTCTTACCATATTTTTCCTACATTCAGCACAGATATGAGAATTGGGGGAGGGGTCCTGGCCGTTGCTTGGCTCCATCGTGGAACCAATCATCTCTTGGACAGCCAAGCCATTAAGGATAAATCTCTGTTGGTTCCTATCTGATCTTTAGGACACCTGTGTAAGCAAGGAAGGAGGAGACTGCCCCTCCTGCAAATAGGAACCGAGAATTTATGGTGTCACCTTCTAAGTACTGCCAGGTGTATGCCTCTTATCATAAGGGACTCTCTCAGTCTTAATCTCCCATCATCCCTCACTCCCGCTCAAACTGTAGAGCCAGCAGAAGCTTGGGCTGTGAAAGCACAGAGCTCCCAGACAGATCCTCTGACTCTGTCGCCACTATGGCTTCCTGCAGTGTTCCCGTTGGACCAGAGAGTCCAGCACCCACTTGGCCTTGAGGCAGGGAGCTTAGGCAGGGTACGCCATCTACCCTAGTGCATCCCAGTCCCTGGCAGGCTCATGGCTCACCCCCTGTGCTCACTTCACTTGAACTTTGGAATTACAAAGGTTCACTCGTAAAGAGGTTAATATTGTGACAGAACCTTGAGATGCGGAGCTCAGAGCTGAGTGGGAAGCCTGGCTGGGATTAGTCATTCTTATTAATAATGAAGTAGAAGGAAGTGGAGTCTAGGTGCCCGGCAGCCCCCAGGATTGATCACTGGGGCATCACTGTATCACTGCATCCCTTTGCCATTTGTGAGTGACATTTCTTTTACAGCTCAATCTTCCTGTAACCATTCTTCAATAATCATGGAAGCAAAATTAAGTTAAATGCACCTCCTCACAACTGAGCAGCACATCTCTTGCTGCATGCTCTCCCCAAAGGACACAAACACAGACTTGGAGAGGGACATTGTCTGCAGCCCTCAGCGCCCAGGTTTCAGTTTCCTTTGTCTCCACCCAGCTTCCCTCCTCCCAGTACACAAATTTGGACCAAATTGGATAAAGCTCATAGGTCCTGAAATTTACAGTTGGTGTCACAAATCCTGTGTGTCTCAACGGAATCCTTACTTTAAGTTAATGCTGACAAAGTACGAAATGGCAGAGGCCTCATAAATCACGGCCCGTGTCATATCAGAAATTTCCAAACACAGGGAATTTCGTCAGACCAGAGCAAACGCCTGCTCTCTCACCAGCAACCAGCAGCTTACAGAAGTCTGGGGTGACCAAGCACACAGCCAGCCCTTTGAGTTTTACTGTGAGGGCTTTGGGGTTGTTTTTGTTTTTGTTTTTTATACAAACATTAACCTAAAGTGGGATTTGTCTGGGATTAGCTTTCTTCTGTATGGTCCTTCATCAGCGTGAGGAAAAAGAAAGAAACGACAGCCAGAGCCTCTCCCACATCTGTGCTTACCATAAGGGGTTTCTGTAAAGACAGCATCACACAAAGAGTGTAAAAATAAATTACGGAGGCTCACGAGCTGAGCAGAGACCAGAGCACCATCTGCTTTACGTAACATTTATTTTTCTGAAGGAAAAAAAATGTTCTAAAACTGAATAATGTTCGTGTCGTCTAAATATTTGCTTTCTATAGCACCCTGAAGATGGTAAGCGAATGTCCCAAAGATTCAGTCAGCATCACCGAGTCCCGGGGAGGAAAGACGCACAGTCATTCCACCGTGCAGCGTTCAATTGCTATGCAAATGTGAGATCCTTATTATTTATTGCGTTTTCAGCTCCGACAGCGGGAAATATTGCAGACTCCAAAGGCATCTGTTGAGTGTGGAGCGAGTGCCTGCAAAGCTGTGATCGGGTTGGAATCCTGTTATTTCTGGACTCCTGGGTACGAGCGTGAAGTCGCCACGAGAAACAAATTGCTCCAAGCTCTTTGCAGCCTTTTGCTCAGTGCCAGTTAAACACTGGGGTTAGGGGAGGGCTGTACCTTGTACACTTGGCTCCGGGATTCATCCCTGAAGCCTGACTCGTAGATTAGGTCCCTCCTGCTTCTGAGATGGTAGCCTGTGGCACAGGATTTGGAGTGGACTGCCCAAATCCACAACTTTCCTTCTCTGGGTCTCAATTTCTCTTCTTTTCTTTTCTTTTCTTTTCTTTCTTTTTTTTTCCGGGATCTGGGGACTGAACCCAGGGCCTTGCACTTTCTAGGCAAGTGCTCTATCGCTGAGCTAAATCCCCAACCCCTCAATTTCTTTATCTGTAAAGTGGAAGCAATAGTCTTGCCCAGCTTAGGACTGCTGAATTTGTACTGTACCCTGCTGGTGCTTTCCGTGTCCTTACAGAGGCATCTGCTGGTTGGCATCCATGCTCAAGTGTAATGTGGTTCACAAAAAAAGGTTTTTGCCACAAGTATGAGGAGTTTGGTTTGATCCTCAGCATCTACACAAGAAATCTGGGCATGGCAGCCAGAGCTCATAATCCCTGGGCCTGGAAGAAGATGGCAATGGACAAATCCCCGGACTCACTGCCCACCAGCCTAGCTGACTCAACAAGTTCCAGGCTAATGAGAGAGTCTGACTCACAAACAAAAATGGGGTGACACCTGGGGAGTGGAATTTGAGGATGACCTCAGTCCTTTATATTCACAGGGACACACTCACACACACACACGCGTGCACAAGTATACACATGTGCACACATGTACACATATACACACAGACTTGCATTTGTATACACACTCACTCACATGTGAACAAGTACACAGACACATGTGCACACTCACACACATGCACAAGTACACACAAACTCACATGTATGCCTATACTCACCCACATACACATAGACTCACGCTTGTGCACACACATATACACACGTGTGCACATACTTACACACATATGCACAAGTACACACAGACTCCTATGTGTACCCATGCACACACATGCACAAGTACACAGACTCACACATGTGCACACATACATACAGAGACTCATATGCACGCACTCACACACAAGCACATAGACTCACACATGTACACATACACACAAGTACAATATATATAGACTCATACATGTGCACACATTCACACACATGTGCACACACATATACATATTTGTACATATGCACACACACATATACAAGTTCAACCAGGTTCACACATGTGCACACACTCACACATATACACACAGACTCACACGTGTACACACACACACTCCTAGTAGGGTTCAAGAGAAGGTTAAATAAAACACCTGTGACTGGAACACAAAACTCTCACTGACTTGAGAAGAGGAGCTGTGAATGAGGAAAAACTCACGAACATAGCCCCACACTTGGAATGTGCCCTGCAAGGTCCTCTGATCCATTGTCACCTCCTCCTCCTCCTCCTCCTCCTTTCTCTTCCTCCTCTTTCTCTCCCTCTTGTTCTTCTTGTTCTCGTTCTTATTTCTCTCCTCCTCCTCTCCCTCCTCCTCCTCCCTCCCTCCTCTTCCTCCTCCTTTCTCTTCTTCCTCTTTCTCTCCCTCTTGTTCTTCTTGTTCTCGTTCTTGTTTCTCTCCTCCTCCTCCTCTTCCTCCTCCATATTTTGAGTCTTCGCAGGAGAATTTGCACAGAGCCCTGAACATCTGGATGTCATTTCCCTAAAGTTTTCAGCCCTCTCTCCCTCACCAGTATCAGTCCAAAGGCCTGACCCTGCACCTTGGAAGCTCCAGTGAACACCAAAACAAGTCTCTGACACCCTTTTAGGAATTCAGGAATGTTCTTTCCAGTGGTACCCCAAGAATGGCCTTTCATCCCCAATCTGCAAGAAATCCACTCAGTATCCCCTTTTGACAAATCAGGTTTCCCTCTGATGTATCTCTGTCTGTCTCAACACCCAGATCACGCCTGGAAAGTGTGATCTCAACTCAGCAGGGAAGTGTGATCACCACTGGCTGATAGGACTCTGCAGCCCACACCATTAGTGATTCCCACAACATATCCATGATGTTCACAGGTTTCTCGAGGCCCTGGCTTCTGCAAGGAGCTTGTTTATTCTGATTTCATGGGTGACACAGAGAGAAGGTTCTCCCAGATGGGATGCCAGAGGCCCATGGTGCCTCTCCAACAGGTACCCCTTTATCTCTGAAAACTGATATACCTTCCCTTCTACAGAGAGTGTTCCTGAAGACGGCCTTTGTTGTGTCTGTGGTCATTCTCTTTGTGCCTTCCCCATCTGTGTCCCTAGTGATTGACCAGTTTCTTCCTCCTCCTCCTGCAATGACAACTTTCTCCAGACACATCCGGAACTCCTTAGTGTAGTGGTTGACATCTCCTCTGCTCCATAGGTGGACCCACTGTGTGCAGCCCCGACTGTGTGCACCCTGTAGCTGATGGCTGGAAAGAGAGTTGCTTAGTCAACCCTGGTTGCTCTTCAGGCAACTCACACCATGCCCCTTTGCCTTTCTTTCTGGACACAAACTCAAGCCATGGCTACTGGTTGCATCTGAGGTCATTCATTATGTCCCCCGGAGCCTCTGTCCCAGCAAGCCTCCTTCAGCCTGGGGATGAGGAAAATCAAGAAGACTGAGGGTTGTGCTTTCTTTGGGTGCTCCTCTCACCTCCTAGGGCACTTGTTGATGAATGAGAGGAGCGAGGCTGAGAATAGAAGGCAGAAGCAGGAAGAGAGACGGGAAGGCAGGACTCGGGCTGTGGGCAGGTAGCAGCAGGGGCAGAGGCACCGGAGGGCAGAGATGTCTGTAGTGCAAAGGAAGGGAGACGAGCTAGAGCTCAGCCCTGACAGGTGACAAGGGAGGCCTGTGGATCATTCCCAAGGCTGGACTTTCTACTCAAAGCTGGACTTTCTACCCTGTCAAGATAAGATAGAATGAGAGTTGGAGAGGGACTGTAGGAACAGATCAGTGGTGGTGACAGGATGGCACTAACCTATGTCATCTAGCAAGCCTGGAGCATTGCTCCATCTTGGCCCTATGACACTCTCTACAAACACACTAGTCACTGAACATGCATGCAGAAGGACCAGGCATCAAGTACAGACTTCTCTAGTCATGATTGCTTAAAGATGGATGGGTTCTGAGGAATGCACCATCAGGCTACACCGTTCCCAAACAACACATACACACACACACACACACACACACACACACACACACACACACACACACACACACACGGAGCCTACAACAAGCCTGTGCTCTCACCTGTTGCTGCCGGTGGCAAACACAATTTGAAAGTCAAACAAGGGAGGAAATGATGTGAACAGGAGACACTGAGTAAGGGCAGAGGGAGGCTCCTGCTGACTGAGCAGGAGGTGGTCTGCTTCCTGGTGAACACTTTTCATAAATAATACTGAGTTCGGGCATGCAGTGCAGCAAAGACATGAGCCAGCACCAGAGCAGTTGATCCTCATAGTCAAGAGGTCTCGTGGTATCTGTGCCTGTGCTCATCTGAGGCAGCGCAATAGGGTCCAGACCATCATCACAAGTGGGGAAGGAATGACTGCATACGACGTTGCCAAGTCAATCATGTCACTGAGGGGTAGGACTTTGAAAGTGTGTGTGTGTGTGTGTGTGTGTGTGTGTGTGTGCAGTGTATGCGTGTATACATGTGTATGAGTCTCTGTGTGTCTCTGTGTTTGCATGTGTGTATGTGTGTATCTATGTATATGTATTTGTATATGCATATCTGTGTGTTAATGTGTACATGTGTGTATGCATTGTGTGTTTGTTTATGTGTTTGTATGTGTGTGTCTATGTGTATGCATCTGTGTATGCATGTCTGAGTGTGTCTGTGTGTTCATGTGTGTGTGCGTGCACTTGATTGTGTGCATTTGTGTCTGTGTATATGTGTACGTGTGTGTAGATATGTGTGCATATGTATGTATGTATGTGTACATAGCCAGTGGATATAAAGGTTCCATGTTAGTATAGGCCTGGTTTCCCCAGGTTCTGATACTGAAGTACATATATTTCAGCAATAGGGTCTTACTGTCAAGTTCTGGAGGGTAACCAAGAGCACTAGCAATAGTTTATTTTTTAAAAAAAAATCAGACAACATAAAGTTGCATGAGTAGGGAAGAAGGCAGACCTGGGAGGAGTTGGAGGGATGAAAGAATATGATCACAGCATGCACAGAAGTTTCAAAGAATGAGGGGAAATAGAGATGTAAATGTTGTAAATTTCAAAATGAGGAGAAAGTTTGTAAAATACACTTAAGATGAAAGTTGGCCATCTATCTATCTATCTATCTATCTATCTATCTATCTATCTATCTATCTATCATTTCTATTCCTTTCTCTAACTACCTACCAATTTATCAATGATCTGTCTATCTATATCTATCCCATCCATATCTATATATCTGTCTGTCTGTCTGTCTGACTGTTTATTTAACCATTATCTATCTATTATCTATCTACCTATTTACCCATCATGGAGGAATCAGTTCAATGACACATCACCTGTCCCTCTTGTGCAACCATCACTACTGCCTCATTTGAGACAACCTCTTACATAAAAGCTCCCAGGACACTTTTCTGGATGCCGCTGGCAGAAGTCCTGGTGTCCCTGCAGACAGATTCCATCCAGCTTTATGAATCTGTCTCCGACTGCATTAGAACCTTTTCTGAGGATGACTGAGAGAGACTGTGGCCTGTGGTGCATTCCCCTCATCCCTACTCTGCTCCAAGCTCCCTTTTTGCCCTTGGGATTTCTGTGGCAACAGCATTTTTTGTTAAGTTTTTGTTTTTTTTCCAGAAGTTTGGTCTATTTGCATCCTAATATAACCAACTTGTACCTCGATTTAAGTTGGGGGCAAACAGATAAGTTTACTGTCCTGTAATTTCCCACCACCAATCAGCCTTTGTAGACACTGTGTGTGTGTGTGTGTGTGTGTGTGTGTGTGTGTGTGTGTGTGTGTGTGTGTTGTATACTTAAATATAACTTGCTTGGCCTGTGTTGTGTTACTTGAATGTATATTTCTGGGACAGACTATTTGGTATTGGATTAAGATTTTATATTGAAAATTATAGATCTTCTGTTGGTCTAGCTTTTGATATCTTTGAATATATCTGCTGGTTTGATATCTTTGAATATATCTGCTGTATCTCGATACAGCATTGGGATAGACATTTTCAAATTTGAATTTCTGAATTTGTGCTACATTTGGGGATACAGTTTAAAATGTGTGGATATCCCCGCCCCTGTCTCTAGTGTCCCTGCAAATAGCATTGCCCACAGATGCAGGAGCACTTCATACTAAATATCATATCTGCATGTGACCTAGACAATTCCCCACGTGCCGTCTGTCATCTGTGGATTTCCTACAAGACCTCACACAGAATGCAGCACCACAGAACGTGTTATAGTACACTGCTTGGGGAGTATCTGAGCTTCGGGAGTATCTGAGCTTTGGGAGTATCTGAGCTTCGGGAGTATCTGAACTTCAGGAGTATCTGAGCTTCGGGAGTATCTGAGCTTCGGGAGTATCTGAACTTCAGGAGTATCTGAGCTTCGGGAGTATCTGGGCTTCAGGAATATCTGAGCTTTGGGAGTATCTGAGTTTCAGGAGTATCTGGGCTTCAGGAGTATCTGGGCTTCAGGAGTATCCTAGATTTGGAAGTATCCGAGCTGCAGACGCGGCATCTCACTGCTTCTGTCTACAGAGTTCATTTGGGAACAGTGCTATGGAGTTGCCAAAAAGAAATTGCAAAAATAAAATCTCCTGTTTTAAGTAAGTTAATGGTTTGGACTGTGTTCAACCACTTGCGTCCCACAAGCTGTATTCATAGTGTTTGTAGCCACGTGTAGACTGTGGGTTGCATGTTGGGCACACCTGGTAAAGGCTAAACAACTATATAAAAAGAGTGTCTGTGCTTGGCACAGAAAGAAGAGTATTTCAAATAGTTGTTTTTTAAGATTTTAAACCCAAAAATGTGGAATTTGTGGGTATGGACTCTTGCATGTTTAAAACCCATATTAAAATGTAATGAGAGTTTGAAGAGAGTTCAGTTGTTAAGGGTGCTGGCTGTTCTTTTAGATGACCCAGGTTCAAGGTCCGGGACCCACATGGTAGCTTACAACTGTCTAGAACTACAGTTCCAGGGGATCTGATGCTCTCTTCTACCTCAGTGGGCACCTGCATGCATTTGGTACATGTGAACACAAGCACACATACATGTACACATGCATTTACACACACCCACACACATACAGTAAAATCTTTTTACCGTGTGATGCATTGTGAGTTTAAGATGCATGTGAAAACTCAGAATTGCAAGATGTTGCTTTTGTTGCTCCTAGAGTGGAATCTTTCCTGAGGTCGGCCCTTTTCTCTCAGCATGTTCCAGTCAGTATTTCCTACTCCCCTGGGTGACTCATCCTGAGGAAGTTGTCTTACTGTGTGGTCTGTCATCCATCTCTCTCTTTTTCTCTTGTCAATCACTGTTACTTCTGTGAGAGGAAAGTGATGGTTTGTACTCTTCTTGCTTCACTTTAACTGCCAACTTGACTTGGCTTACAGTCATTGGAGAAAACTTAATTGATGAATTGCCTAGAGTGGCCTTTGGTCTTGTCTGTGGGAGATTGCCTTGATGGTTGATTATGCAAGAAGAGCAGGTCCACCATGGGCAGCACCTCCAATCCCTAGGCAGGGGGTCCTGATCTACATAAGGAAGCTAGCTGAGCATGGGTCAGAGAATGAGAGAGTCAACAAGCACATTCTTCCTTTGTCCCTCCCGGGACTTCTTGCCCTAACTTTGCTCAATGATCAACTACAACATGTAAGTATAAGATGAATAACTTTTTTCCCTCCTAAATGTACTAGTGTGTTTATCACGGCAGCAGAATTCCAACAAAAACAATAATGAGAGTCAACCTGACTGAATTTGGAGCCACCTAGGAGACACACCTCTGACCATATCTATTAAGACACTTTGAGAGAGGTTTAGCTGGGGGAGAGGTGACCCAACCTTTGATGTGGGAGGCACCAACACATGGGATCGAATCCCTGTTGAAATAAAAGGAAAACTGAAGAAAGCCGGCTGACAACCAGCATGACTCTTTCTCTGGCTTCTTGATTGTGGAAGGTGGGCCAAATATCTCACTTCTGCCCTGCTCTCCTTATCTGGATAGACTGGACTCTCTCTCAAACGATGCTGCTAAACAAACCCCTCCATCCTCGGACTACCTTCTGATCAGATATTTGACACAGCAGTGAGACAAGTAGTTCGAGGAGGTTTCCTTATTTCCCTGGCAGAGCAGGAGTGGCTGCCGAGCCTCTTTCCTTTCGCCGGCCTGTCTGCCTGGAGAATATTCCTATTAAAAGTCTTTCTCAGAAGCGTTGTTATTTTTTCACCCTTACTTTGTAATAGATTCTTATTTTTGGATGCCACATGTCCATGATTTTTAGCAGAAAATCCCAGCTCATAAAAGCTGTCAGTCTTCCTAAAATTGGTCTACAGATGCAACGATCCCTAATCCAAATTCTAATAAGAATTCCGCGGATCCTGACAAATTGATTCTAAGATTTCTGCGGAAGTGTGAAGGAACAAGAATAACAGAGGAGATGAAGAATGGGAGAGGAGATGTGTCCTGACAACTTCCAAGGCGGTCGGGGGTGGGGGTGGGGGGGAGCCTCGAGGAAGGCAGCCCCACGTTGCCACAGACGTTGGTGAGTTTGCCCAATGTAAAGGGGTACAGAAATCCCAGTGAGAGCTGCACCTCCAGAGATTGCAGGCAGACCAGAGGGCAGGTCATGTGTTAGCCAATCTTGGTTGTCCTTTGACTTACAAATGACGGGAAGAGGGCACCTCAGTTGAAGAACTGGCTCAATCAGGTTTGCCTGTGGGCACTCTCAAAGAGTTCATTTTGATTTCTATTGTCATTGAACTCGGGTTGCATAAGAAAGGTAGCTCTCTGATCCAGAGCCCGGGAGCAAGCTAGCAAACGTGCTCCTCCACGGCCTCTGTTTCAGTTACTGGGTCCAGGTTGAGTTTTCACCTTGGGCTTCCCTCCGTGATGAATGTAACCTATAAGCCAGGCAAACCCACTCTTCGCCAAGCTTTGGGGCGGTGCTTTATCACGGCAACAGAGCAAGAACAGAAGGAGGGGCTTCTCGTGGATGGGACCCACACAACTGACTGGCTTGATAAACCTCTGAAACGCAGACCTCAGGTCAAGGGTTCAGCACCTGGATCCTAGCTGGTACAGCCATTATGAGATGTGCTAGAAAGTTTGGGAGGTGGAACCTTGATGGGGAAAGCTGGTCACTGAAGATGTGATTTGGAAGGTTGAATCTGGCTCTGTCTCTCCCTGTCCATAAGGATGTCCATAAGCCTCTTCTACCCCATGCACTAACCTCCATGATGCTCTGCCCGAACTCCTGGGGTCAAGCAACCAGGACCAAATCCCCACAGATCATGGGCAAAGCAGTCCTTCCACCTTTAAAGTTGTGTTCGTGGTTCTATTGGTCACAGCTCCTTCTTAAACTGTTACTTTCATTTTAAGAGGTAAAAATGGGATGCCTACCTGCATTAAAACCCAGGCTAGTTCCGATTATGTTACAAGCTTTTTTAAAAAAAGCTTAAGGGGTTGGGGATTTAGCTCAGTGGTAGAGCGCTTGCCTGGGAAGCGCAAGGCCCTGGGTTCGGTCCCCAGCTCCGAAAAAAAAAAGAACCAAAAAAAAAAAAAAAAAGCTTAAGATTATTTAAAACTGAACAGCGAGGATATATGTGCTCCAAGATAAGGGAAAGGCTCTTGAAATAGAATTCTTCCGTTCAGTGTTTTCAGAAAGGTTGATCACTTTAGTGGCTTTGCAACCGAAACTTCCGCTCTTGAAAACGCACGATAAAGGAAGCTAAAGACAGAAAATGTTTTCAGCTTACGTAACTGAAAGAGTGAGGTTTGGGTGTGTAGAATTTGTAAAGTCCTTTACGTCTATGCAACGGATAAAATACGATAGGATAGATATGAATTGATCGTGAAAGAGGAGTGGACACAGACCACCCTGTCCCCAAAGTAGGCAGAGACACCCGTGTAGTCAGCAAAGACGGTAACTAGGCATTCCAGAAGCCACTATAATGCCAATCATCACAGAGGGCGGCGTCTCATCCCACGGCATCAGCGGCGGCTACTTAATGAGCTGACGGTGCTGTGGGCCTGGGGATCTGCACAGCCACTTTGGTCTTCATTTTTACAAGAAATCTTGTTTATGCATCTTTGCGCGCGCGTGTGTGTGTGTGTGTGTGTGTGTGTGTGTGTGTGTGTGTGTGTGTGTGTGTGTGTGTGCAGATACCCGCAAAAGCCAAGAGAAAGCATCCAGTTCCATGCGGTTGGTGCCACAGATGGTTGTGAACCGCCTCGTGGTGCTGGGAATGGAACCTCTGAAAGGGCAATAGGTGGTCTTAGTCACGGAACTCTCTCCTCTCTCTGGTTCTGGGCAGAGCCATTTTGAAAGTCATTGTCAGAGCTCGCGATAACTGCACAGATGCTAACAACGCTTCCTTTTCCGAGCAGCTGCCAAGATAGCCGAAGTGGAGCAGAAGAAGCGAACCTTCCGCAAGTTCACCTACCATGTCGTGGACCTTGACTAACTGCAGGACATGTCTTATGAGCAGCCAATGCAGTTGTACAGCGCCCTCCAGAGGCTGAACCGTGGCCTGCAGCGGAAACAGCACTCACTGCTCAAGCGCCTGAGAAAGGCCAAGGAGGAGGAGCCACCCATGGAGAAGCCCAAGGTGGTGAAGACCCACCTGAGCGACATGATCATTCTGTCTGAGATGGTCAGCAGCATGGCGGGTGTGTACAACCGCAAGACCTTCAACCAGGTGGAGATCAAACCAGAGATGATTGGCCACTACCTGGGCGAGTTCTCCATTACTTACCAGCCCGTGAAGGACGGGCTGCCCGGTATTGGCACCACCTGCGCCTCCCATTCATCCCCCTCAAGTAGCAGAGGATAGTAAAGACTCGTTTTCAAAAAAGAAAGGAAGAGAGAGAGAGAGAGAGAGAGAGAGAGAGAGAGAGAGAGAGAGAGAGAGAGAGAGAGAGACATTGTCTTTTTTTTAAGATTTATTTATTTATTATATATGAGTACACTGTAACTGTCTTCAGACACACCAGGAGAGGGAATCAGATCTTATTACAGATGGTTGTGAGTCACAATGTGGTCACTGGGATTTGAACTCAGGACCTCTGGAAGAGCAGTCAGTGCTCTTAACCTCTGAGCCATCTCTCCAGCCCAGTCATTGTCCTTTAAAGCTGAAAATGTTCACATACCTTAAAGATACATGACGCTCACCCCAGGCTCATCAGAAGTGAGGTAGCTCAGACTTTTTGTTTTGTTTTTTGTTTGTCTTTGTTCTTAAGTTTCATCAAAGCTGGTGGACGAAAACTATGCCATGTATTCACACAGTGGAATATTATACACCATGGAGCACAAAGGAGTAACAGCCACAGGACAACAGCATGAGTTGAGAACAGAGTGCTAGGAGAAAAGGAGTCCCAAGATGTGCTGGAGAGATTCTCACAGTGAGAGGACCTGGGAAGAGGGTCCCGGCAGCTCTCCCAGGAAGCTGGTGGTGGTTGTCATTTTGATTTTATCTTTTGTGGTTAAAGCCACGTGAAACTAAGCTCTTAAGTACCATGTGTGGAGTGCGCTTGTTCTCCTTCTAGTCATAAAATAGTCTGTGGGACATGAGCATTGCCAAACAGCCCTCCCTCGCTCCTCTCTGTGTCTGTTTCTAAGACACCGTGAGTGGATTTTTCCGCAGCACCTTGTTACCTAGTGTGACCGTCTGCTTTCTGTCACTGTGATAAAAACGGACCAAGGGCAACATGAGGAAGAACAGTTGTCCACTAAAGGAAGTCAAGGGTAGAAACCTGGGGGCAGGAACCCGGTGATAGGAACCCGGTGATGGGAACTTGAAGCCGAGACTATGGAGGAATGGAGATGGGCACCTGAAGCTGAGACCACAGGCAAGGCCTGCTTACTGACTTCCTTGTCTATGCCTCTGTTCAGCTAGCTTTCTGATACACCCGGGACCACCTGCCAGAGGTGGCCCCCAGTGGGCCAGGCCTCCCCACATCTATTAGAAATCAAGAAAATGCTCCACAGACTTACCCATATGCCACTCTGAGGGGGGGCAATACCTCAACTGAGGTCCTGTCATCCCATTCACACACGTCAAGTTTGCAGGCAAGATTCTCCATCATACCTAGTAAGAATAAATATTTGGGAGAGAACACAAGAGCCAAAATAAAAATAAAAATAAAAGCTTTTATTACTTTAATACAAACTTGTGTGCGTGCCCGGGCATGCAAGGGCATGTGTGTGCGTGTGTGGCCTGTATGCGTGCCTGTGGAGACCAGAGCTGAGGGACTTCCTCAATCATCTTATTATTTGTTACATTCATTTTTATTTTTAATTCTGTGTATGGAGAGGTAGGCAGTATGTGTACATAAGTGTGCACATGGGTACAGTGCCCCCAGGAAGCCAGAGGAGTGTTGCAGATTCCCTGGAACTGGAGTTACAGGCACTTATGATCTTACCTGATGTGGGTGCTGGGAACTGAACTTGGGGCCTCTGCAAGAGCAGCCTGTGTCTTTATCACTAAACCAGTTATCCAGCCCCTCCTCTAATCTCCACCACCCCAGTGCTGGGATGTCAAGCATATACCACCACTTGGGGCTACTCCTGAGGACCCAAACTCTGTCCTTCTATGTGCATGGTGACGACTTCACTCCCTGAGCCCCTCTTCCTGGTCCCACTAAGCTGAACTCCCATGTGGCTGTCCTCAGATTCCACACACTGTGCTTGCCTCCCTGCCTGGAATTCGCTGGGAAGAGGGCTGCTTCCTGTTTCGATGGACCTCTGTAGTGAGAATTCTGGAATTTTGGTTTCATTAAAAAAAAAACACTAGAAATATTTTAGGGACGTGTTTTCGTTTTATCCCCAGGTGTAGGGATATGGGGCTGCTTCAGACTGTCTACAGAAGCTGGCCGTGATTTGCCTCGTGCTCTGGCAGGGGTGTTATTCTGCCAGCTACAGATGGTTTCTGCGAATGTGTGACATTTGGAATTCTGGGAACTCTTCAGAGGGCGCGTAAATGCTAAAGTCCTGAGAGATGGGGCGGGTAACTGGTGGTTGGTCAGTGATGTTGGTTGTGGGTTTTTTTTTTTTATTAGTCATGCTCAAAGAAGAAAGAGAAGGAAAGGAATGAGATTCAGGGATCTCCCTCTCTCTTTCCCTCTCTATCCTTTCTCTCTTATCTACGATAAGGAGTAAAACGAGAGGAGGACAGTAAGGGGTGAGAAAGAGAAGAACCCACAGAGTAGAAAAGAGCAGCTGCAGAACTCACCCCTCACAACCTCTCCCCAAAGCCACACTAAGGCAGAGAACGCTGCTGTAGAGCGTTGGAGGCCCTGGCCTTGTGGAGAGAGGGCTCTGTGGACACATGCTCAGCTGGCCTCAGAACACACTCTTGTGCCCAGGTGACTGTCCATGCAGAATGCTCCAGTTCTGTTTGCATCAAACTAACACTGTCCAGAGTGTGGGTCTCCAGAAGCCTGGAATTCTTAAGGACAGATTTCCAATTGAAATAAATTTAACAAGCTCTCTAGAGAAATCATCTGGGATCAGATAGCTAATCTTACCAAATAAACATGTTGTCACAGTCTAAAACGGACACCCCCCCCTTCTGTTTAAACATTAAGGAATTAAATAATCTTATTTTTCTTCCAACTTCAGACAGCACAAGTATTCATAAATATTCATTTTTTCCAACTGGAAGCATTAGGCCTTGTTACTTCAAGTGGAACTAACTGAAAATTAATGATGGTTTTCAGGGGGAAAAAAAAGCAAGATTATATACACAGAAGCAATTAAACACAAACCTATTAATTATTTAACAACGTATTAATGAGCAGAACTCCAGCATTCGGGCTTCAGCCACTCCAGTTTGCCCTGCCAAGTCACTTACATATCATCTTGCCAAAGTTTGGCCTTGAGGAGTGAAGGAATCGGGGGCATTTTCACAGATTTGTAACTTGGAAGAAATGGAGTTTCAGGGAGAATTACAGAAAGATGGCAGGGAAGTGAGCAGGGAACGGGGTAAGGAGGCAGCATCTCGGATTCTCTCCCAAAGCCCAGGACAGGCTAAAGTTCAAGTCTTTGCCGTGAGAAAACCAACTGTCACACACTTCAGCCTTGTGCATATTTATGTGCGCATGTCAAGAAGCTTTTGTGCATCTGATCCATTTTAACTGAATTGGGAATCATTCTAGTAATCTGTATACATAGAATGCAAAGTCCATGGAGTGACTACAACTGAATATTCATTTATATTCTAGGACCTCAGAGATTTGTATTTAAAGGTGTGAGTGTGTGTGTGTGTGTGTGTGTGTGTGTGTGTGTACATGAGTACAGTGCCCACAGAGGCCAGAACAGGGCATTGTGTCTCCTGTAGCTAGAGTTATAAATGGTTGCAGTTACAAGTGGGTACAATTGCCTAAGTTTTGTGCTGGGAACTGAACTCAGGTCCTCTAAAGGAGCAGTAAACTCTCTCAACTGCTGAAGTGTTCTTCTAGTCCCTCAAAGCTTTCCACTTAGCTGTGCCAGGGTGCCCAGCCTTCTCAGTCTGTATGGTTATTAAGTAGTTGCTATTGGTTAAATTGTACCGTGTTACAGTTTAGATAATGAAGTTCCCAAAGGTTCCCATGTTCTGGTTTAATTCTGTTGCTGTGGTAAAACCGAAAGCCAACTTAGGGAAGTAAAGGGCTCATTCAGTTTATATTTCCAGGGCACCTTTCATTGATAAGGGAAGTCAAAGCAGGAACTAGAAGCAGAGACCCTGGGGACTCAGTTTTATGAAGACCAGAACCACCAGCCTAGGAATGGAGCCGCCCACAGTAGACTGGGGCTTACTGAATTAACAATTAAGAAAAACCCCCAAAACATGCCTGTAGGCCAATCTGATCTGGGCAGTTCCTCATCGGAGGCTTGTCTGTCAGATGACTCTGGTCATCTTTTGTGCCAAGATGACAGTTAAAGCTGCCTAGGACACTGTGTTAATATTTTATCTCCAATGTGGTGCTACTGAGGGGTTACCTTTAAAAGATACAATGTAGATCTTTATGTCACTAGGGAACATGTCCTTGGGTGGATTGTGGGACTTCATTGTCTTCCTCTTCTCTCCATTTACTTCCTGGCAGTAACGACATTTTCCCCTCTGCCATATGTTCTCTTCATGATGTGCTGTCTCAGTCATAGGCCCAGAGACAACAGAGAAAATCATCATGGACTGGTACCTTCATACCAGTGAGCCAAATCTCTACTCTGCTCATCACAAATTGACAATCTTGGACACTTTGTTCCTTTGATGCACAGCATCTGTAGGCAGAGCCGGGGACTGTCCCCAGCGCTAGGTTACATGATCAGCCCTCACTGAGTCAGCCCCAAGGCTCACAGAAGGAAATGTGTCAAGTTGTGCAAAGTCTTCCATCAATGTCCGTCCTTTCTTCTCTACCTGTCTGGGTTGACCATGGACAACACAATGCCCCAACTTCTTTTCTCAGAGTTTGCTGGGGTTCAGGATATGAACTCTTCCCAAAAGGGAAGCCTTGACCCATTGAGTCCTTTAAACTGAAGCTCAGAGGGCCTTCAGAGCAGGTGTTTCTGATTATCTCCTCTCCTCTCCTCTCCTCTCCTCTCCTCTCCTCTCCTCTCCTCTCCTCTCCTCTCCTCTCTTCTCTCTCCTCTCCACCTTTCTCCCCCAAAGTGAGCCTTTGATGTCATAACTCTAACGCATGCAGGAGAACGGTGTTACCTGGGGTCCTTGCCTATATCAACACAACATGGACTAAGTCTTCATCACCTGCCTGCCCACCTCTACTCCTGCTCCATCATCCTGTCTGTTAACTGGCTCCAACCACTCATGCCCAGAGTCTCAACCCGGTGCTCCTCTGCCTTCTCCTGTGTCTGAGCCTCTGTTTCAATGAAAGCTGTACCAAGAAGCCTTTCTTGGCCACCCTTTCCCCACAATCCCAGAGACCCCACTTAGCACAGCACTTGATTTTAATCTGCTTGCTCCTTGTGTGTTTTTATACAGACGTGCCCATCGACATACATGTGTGGTACATAGGGATCCCTGTGTTAGCAGACCAAGGTCTCGTGTGCAGGACCCCAGTGTTAGCAGACCAAAGGCTGGTCTACATTATCTTTTGTTCCTCAGCATCAGAGCAGAGCGGGTCAGGGAGCAGGCACTTCATAAACGCTCCTCAGGCAGGATGAATGAAGATGGAGGGCACTACTAAGTTATTAATGAATGCAGTATCATTTATTAATGAATGGGTTATCAATAAATGAATAAAGATTGATTGCATCATGATGTGGATGGAAGCGAGTCTGGCATCAGAGAGAAGAGTTGCAGGTTCAAAAAACTGATTTCCAAATAGGGGTGTGGGGAAATATCTGCTGGGCAAGCCAGGGATGAACCACATTAGTCGCTGCCCCACCTCCACCCGACCCCCACCCCGCCAGACATCATCACCACGTGGGCCTGGTGCTTCTGAGCCGCACCTTTCCTGCATCTCATCCACCTACATAGACTCTAGAATCTCTGCTCACCCACAGTGATCAGACCACCAAGGGCTGCTGGGAACTGCAGCCTGAACTCCAGGAGGCCCTAGGAGAAGTGCAGTGCGGTGGATAAGGTTGGAACAGTAGCTACAGCTCCTCAGAGCTTATAACCTCAGACACACCTGACACCCTCCACTAAGCACACGTGGCTTCTCTTGCAACTTTAATGAAACTAGCCTCCCCCGCCCCAGTTCTTGTACCACCCATGTGTCGGGGATCTCAAGCACAGGGTTAGAGAAGAGGCAACATAGTATCTTGTCACCTGGCCTCTGCACTTGTTTCCTTCTATGATCCACAGGGCTTCCTTCAACACAAAACCTACCTCCCAGGGAGGCAGACAGTTGTTCCCAGAGCCCAGCCGCAAGGAGATCAGCAGCCTCGCTTGGTCTTCCCGGGGCTTCCTTGTCCATCCTTATCTCTTACCACCATCAAAGCTGGCCAC
The DNA here is from genome assembly GCF_021556685.1 of Rattus norvegicus. Classification (NCBI taxonomy): domain Eukaryota; kingdom Metazoa; phylum Chordata; class Mammalia; order Rodentia; family Muridae; genus Rattus; species Rattus norvegicus. Next base: position 169,594,066 of record NC_141538.1, on the reverse strand, counting down.
TGGCTAATCCAGAGTTGCCCCTGAGGTAGCTGGAGCTCCTGGGTAGAAGCAAAAGGACTGGAAGCTGGAAGCTTGTGGGAGAAAACAGTGTTGAGCCTGGGTCACACTGGGAAATCTTCTCTTAGAACTCCCAAGGCTTTGATCCCCAGGGCAGGAGAGATGGCTTGGAGGTTGAGAGCACTGGATGTTCTTCCGGAGGACCTGGCTTCTGTTCCCAGTACCCACATGGCTGCTCACAGCTTTCTGTGACTCCAGTTTCAGGGGATCTGTCATTCTCACACAGGCATACACACAGGCAGAACACAAATGCACATGAGAGGGGTTGGGGATTTAGCTCAGCGGTAGAGCGCTTGCCTAGCAAGTGCAAGGCCCTGGGTTCGGTCCCCAGCTCCGAAAAAAAAAGAAAAGAAAAGAAAAGAAAAAAGAAAAAAGAAAAAAATGCACATGAGAAATAATCTTGGGGGAAAGAAAAAAAGAACTCCCATCCCCAGAAGACACTGTTGGAGAAATAACCCTATGTTCCCCAAGCAGAACCTAAGATTGGGACCTGAGATGGGGCTGCGGCTTTTGCCCCATCTGGCAGATGTGCTTAGCAGCCTACACAGTAGACTTCTGGTGACAAGGCGGAGGCATCTGAGATGCACACATGCTATTTCATAACAGCCAGCCCGTGCCAGACAAAACAGAATTCACGGATCAGACAGCAAGAATTTAAAGTGAAAATTAAAAGAAAGATCTATGTCTTCAGATTGATGGCTGCGGATATTAAAGCCATGTGGCAGGCTCAAGCAAGCACGTAAAGGAATCGAGGCATGATCCCCAGAGATGGGTGCTTGTGAGGATACAGGGAGACACGGGGGAGCTGACAGGCCATGTGGGCAGCCCACCCACGGGGCAAGAATATCTGAACAGAGAAGGATGGACTCAAGGCCTGATGGGAAATGTACAAACTGACCCCTGTGGGATCCATGCTGGCAGTGATGTGGCAGAGTGGACACCACACCAGAGGATCCCCACACAGGACGCAGAGAGTCAGGGAACCCCCAGAATGTTGCGGCATTCTCCCCTGGAAGAGGTTCACAGGAGAACTGGAGGATGGGTTAAAAATATAAATTTAAAAGCGTATCCTACTTAGACACATCAAAGGGCAATTTAAGTTGATCAAAGGAAAGAGAGCAGCCTAAAATATTTAAAAGAAAAGCAGGGGGCTGAGCGTGAAGCTCGGTTGGTAGAGGAGGTCTGAATGTGCAGGAGGCCCTGGGCTCAATCCCAGCACTGCATGGGTTGGCCGTGGTCTTGGGTGGCTGTCATCCCAGAGATAGAGGCAGGGAGTCAGAAGTTCAAGGTTGTCCTCAACTACTGGGAGAGCCTAGCTTGGGCTCCATGAAATCTTGCTTAAACAACAACAACACGTGGGGGAATGGGGCCAGCAAGATGTCTTCAGTGGGTAAAGGGGCCCAAGGACGAGCCCAATGGCATGACTTTGATCCCAAAGAAACACAGGGTAGAGAGAAAGATCCACCCGAGTGAGTTGTCCTTGGACCTCCACATGTTTGCCTTGGCACACACGTCGTGTACACACCCTTGCACATATACAAAAGCACACAATAAACACACATTTTAATGAATCTATAAAATACAGGAATGAGGACTGGTGACCTATAAAGGCTCAGCATAAATAAGGAAGAGAATCACTCAAGGGCCTGGACTTACAGCTAAGAATGGGTTGTCCACAGCAGAGAGGGAAGGGGGTCTCACCTCCAGAATAGGGTACATCCACAGGATGCAGACAATATAGGCAGAACTTCTAACCCAAGCACGAGGCACTTACCAGACTACAGAGATGCCAGGCTGTAATGTGTGAAAGACCTACATTAAGAAATAAAAGAGCAGAAAAAAAAGTTCTGTTTGGAGTAGAGCAGTCTGGGGAGTCTAGCAGATCTCCTCTCTGAACTCCTGGGGACACTGGATCCATCACAGCTGGCATTGCTGAATGGAAAACAGAGTTCACAACAGAAGACAGAGGTTACGTTGGAGAGTGAGTGACCACGGGTGAGCTCCCGTGCAGGGCATGGGCTAGCATGGGCTAACATGGGCTAGCATGGGCTATGAGGCTGAAGGTGAGAGGCCTGATCCTCCAAGAGTGGAGTTCAAGGCTGATGTGTCTGATAAACCAGGACTGCAACCACAGAGAAGAAGGTAGTAAAAACATCTACTTCTCAGCCAGGAAGCAGTAATGGCCAGACTTAGGTCAAGCTGACACAAGCTAGGCTCATCTGAAAGGAGGGAACCTCAACTGGGAAAAAAAATGCCTCCTCTGTAAGATCAGGCTGTAAGACATTCTCTTGATTAGTGACTGGTGAGGTGAGGCCCACTCCATTAGCAAGTCACAGGGAAACAAGCGGTCGAGCAGCACAGCACCCTCCATGGCCTCTGCATGGGCCCCTGCTTCCAGGTTCCTGCCCTGCTTGAGCTCATCCTGACTTCCTCCCGTGAGGGACAACATGTTGGACTGCAATATGGAAGTGTAAGCCGATAAGCAAGCCCTTTCCTCTCCAAGCTGCTCTGGTGGCAATGGTAATCCTAACCAAGATGGAGGCCTTGACCGGGCCTGAGAATCTTCGAACCTGTATGTGCTGCCTAGGCCAGCTGTACCGTGGCAGGGTGATCCCCACCATGAACGTTGGTGCAGAGACTGCAGGAGCCAAGTCCCCATTCTTCCACAAATGGCCTCTGGGAAAGGCACAGGACTGCCATGGCTTGGATGTGCAGTGTCCCTAAAATGGACTCCCTGAGGATGAGGGGGACTGGAGAGTTGGCCCAACAGTTAAGGGCACACACTGCTTTTGCAGAAAACCTGAGTTTGGTTTTCAGCACCCATGATGGGAATCTCACAACAGCCTCTAACTCCATCTCCAGGGGATCTGGCGCTCTCTCTGGCCTTTGAGGGCATTCGATTTCACAGATACATATACACTCACATGCAGACACATACCAAGAAGTAGAAATTAAATAAGTCATCTTTTAAAAATAAAAGTAAAAAAAAATAAGGCTCCTGTATAAAGACCTTTCTAGACATGGAATGTGAGAAACTGATAATAGTTTCCCCTCTCACAGAAGACTCTGGTGGGGAGGGCACCAACTGGGGACCAAGTGTTGAAATACACAAGCTCATGGCGGACATTTCTCATCCAACCCCCTGCGGGCAGTTAAGGCCAGCACAGGTTTTGTGTAGCCCTCCACTGCGCTGCTCCTGTAGATGGGGACGGCAGATAAGACCCCACAGAGAGTGACAAAGCAAAATCTAAAACAGATCACTTTAAAAGAGGAGCAGTCGGGTAGGCAAGATAGCTCAGTGGATGCAATGGCTTGCTGCCACTGGGGCCTGAGGACCTGAGTTCAACCCCCAGGCACCTCTCGATGAGTGGGGAGAAGCAGCCTCTACAGGATGTCCTTCTGACCTCCACAAAGAGTTGTGGAGGTTTATTTAGTTCCTTCCCTGAACTAAATAAACAAACATGCCTCTCAGCACACCTTAATCCCTACAAGCCACTGGGAGCTGCAGCATACGGATGCCGGATGCGCTGTGTGCACCTGAGGCCCATTTCAACCGCGGAAGGGGAAACGCATTCCCGTCTTTGTCTTCTGAATACTACGGAAATGATCTGAGCTGGGCACCGCATTCCGCCACGTTTCTTTGTTCTAGGGATGTGGGGAGAACAGCCTGCCTGCCTCCATGGAGACGGAGAAGGTCCAAGGTCCGTCCACTGGTCCTCACCTGGTCCCGACGACGGCATTGTGGGGTCCGCTCCGGGTGCAGCTGACTGGATCCGCCTGTGGTCACTGCCGGGCTGCAGAGCCCCTGGTGCTGTGTTCTTTTCCCTGCCTGGTTAAGTAAGCAGCTGATTGCGCCTCAATCAGTGGGATCAACTGCGGAGCTATCTATGCAAACTAGCAGTTAAAATGCCACAAATAACTCAATTGGACACTTCAAAGGAAGGTTATTTCCATTCTACACAAAAGGGCTTACACAACTGCCAAGCGGACCAGGAGGAAGCTCAAGCCCTCCTCTCTGGGTAGACTCCCTATGTGTGCCAGCCTGAAATCTGGATGAAGTTCAGGGGAAACTGAACCTCACATCCCTGTCCTGCCTCCATCAGTGTTCTTTTCTCCCTCCAGGGGGACTCCACCAGCCCCAGCCGCTGCTGCCTCCGGGAGCAACAAGTCACCACAAAACTCTCAGATGTAAGACGGCCACCTTTATCATCTTCCACATTCCCCTTGGGCAGTTGGGATCAATTCTTTGACCCTCAGTTCTCAGAGGCATCAGAAAGGGGGATCTTTAGCACGGCTGTGTTCAGCACTAAGTCTCACACATCCTGTAGATGGGGGCTGACTGCCTGGAGGCAGGTGTCTTCTTTACATGCTCCTGGCTTCCAAGAGGGCTGATGTCCAGGCTGTGAGTCCTGTGAAGGCTCATCCCTGAAAGTCACACCTCAATACTTCTATTTTCCTGGTCTCAGCAGGTGTCAGGCCCAGAGATGAGGGGCATTGTTCGCATTTTGCCTAAGCTCCGCCCCACAGTTACCTGGCAACAGCTGGGTGTGCCTGACTCACCAAAAAATGGGCCGCTTGCCCTCTCTGCTCTCTCTTGCCTTTTTGCTCTGTCCTTTCGTCCTGCTCCCCCTCTCTCTCCACGTGCTCATTGTAGGCTTCTATTTCTCTTCTCTTCTCTTCTCTTCTCTTCTCTTCTCTTCTCTTCTCTTCTCTTCTCTTCTCTTCCCTTCCCTTCCCTTCCCTTCCCTTCCCCTCCCCTCCCCTCCCCCCCTCTCTTTTTCTCTGCTACCTTCTCAGCTCCCCTCCCCATGTCCTCAATAAACTCTAGTCTATACTGTGTCATGTGCCTGGCCCCTCAGGGGGAAGGGATGCCTCAGCGTGGCACCCTGCTCAGCAGGAGTTGCAGCTGGAGCTCCTAAGTCTTGGTGGAGCAGGATGTCCTCCTGGCCCACCTCCAAGAGTCCCTAAGACTAAAGAAGTCCAACTCAAAGATGAGACGCAGGCTAAGCTGGCCCTTCCCACCACCATCAGCTTCCTTCTCCACGCCCCGGCCTGCCTCAGCTCTCTCTATGCAGTTTCTGCCCTTAGAACTGAAGAGACCATCTCCCTCTGGTCCTCTTGTCAACACACAGGCACAAGCTGGATTCTGGCTACCCTTGGGCTTTCCTAGGACATCCATGAACACACAGCAACCCTACCCTGAGGAACCAGGAACAGGTCCAGGTGCTATGTATGGGAAGTCTGCCATCATCCTCAGAGTGCTTTGTGTGAGTCTCAGACACTCAGGGTGGGGGTCTTAGGTGACAGTGACTGACTCCCATATGTGACAGCTTTTGAGAAACCACCCAAAGCTAGCAGAACACAAAGGTTTAGATAAAATGTCTATTCAAGCCTGAAGACATATGGCGGACCCAGGACTAGGAACCCTAGGAGAGAAACCTAGGAGGGGCTGGGGAATAATGTAGACCCAACTCTGGGTGAGGTGGACACTGCCAGAAGCTCCAGAGAAGATGGCAGTCTGTCCTTCTCGGTGGGTCTAGAAAAACCCTAGCAGGGTTGTGGAAAGAATTAAATTAGTTAGGAAAACTGCACTCTTAGTCTTGCAAGGGGAACACAGTCATGATTCTGAACACCCACTGTGCCAATCAGCCAGAGTCCCCTTTTCCTGGCTGAGGTCTTGGTTTCTGCATCCTGCAGGAACCCAAAGGAGCCTGCTATGGCTAACATGGGAGACGTTCCCAAGGGTTCAATGCTGGACGCCTGATTAAAGGCACCAGAAGGAAAAGGTGATGGTGGTGACGGAGGTGACAGAGGTGAGGCCAAGGTGGCTGTTTCTCAGGGTCATTATGATGATTCTCTTGTAGACCCTCAAAAGAAGTTGGTTCAAAAGGACAAGACCAGCCCCTCCCTTCTGTAGCTTCCGGCTTCTCCTCTCAATCCCACTGGGATGTGACAAGAGCCATCGTGAGGTCCCCACCAGAAGCAGAAATGATAGGGTCACCCAGCCTTGGACTTCTGGACTCCCAAACTGTGAAGACCCAACTACCCAAGCCCCATGGGTTCTAGGCTAGGTCCAGAGGCCCCTGGACCACTGCCTCCCCTGGCATTGCTTCTGGCAGATGTGCCAATGTTCAGCCTTCCCTGGCCTTCCCTGGCCTTCCCTGCCTTCCTGTTTTACCCTCTCCCAGGATGTCACTTCCAGGCTTCTGCTTTTTGATGGCAATTCATCAGTCTGGATTTAGGAACTATTGGCTTAAGGATTCCCTTTGACACTCTCCCTGCCTTATTTGCCTGAAGTTATCAGTTGGGTTCCAGAGACCGCCTCACGCCTTGGCTCCTTCAGAGCCTCCCCAGGCCCGGGCTGTCAGTTTGCATCAGCTTTAACCCAGCCTGGTAAGTGTCTGGGTGAAGAAAAGTTCCAGGTTGACTCTCAACCAGGCATGGGCAAAACCCGAGAGCCCCTCTTTCTGCGGAGGCCAGAGTTTGGGAGGCTGCAGAGGCTGACTTCTGAGGTCAGAAAGGCTGCCTCGCTGAGTGGCTGGGGATCAGGGCAATGGCTGCTCCCTCAGCCCTCGGAGGGAAGGCTTCCTCAAGGAGGCTCTGCTCATGTGGGTTCTTTCCTTCACGAACGTGTGGCCCTTCTCTCAGAGTGCCGCCTTGAAGTCTAGGCAGGAGGGCAATGCTGGGCTCGGGAGAATGAAAGCCAGGCTAGGTCCTGGGCATTTATGAGTGACAATATAAATTATGCATTCGGGCCAGCATAGGCAAACCCTTGCTCCTCTCTCGTCTCCATCCTTAAACAACTCTACATTCTCTCCCACATGTGTTGAACCCCACCTTCTCTCACATACAAGTTCCCCATTTAGTGTGAAGTCTAGCCCCAGAGTGTCACCGTTGGCTTCCCTACCACGGATGGGGATCTAATACCATTACTGAGAGGAGTCTGGCTCACAAAGCCCTTCACCCAGGAGCTCTTGTGTGAGTGCCAATGTGTTCACCGCAGCATACAGCCAAGCCCCTGGCTCACTTCCCCGACCTTGCAGAATTCTTCAGCTCCTGAAATGGCTCCTTGAGGTTCTGCATGGAACCCTGAGGTGGCTGAAACTCTGTAACAGGACTTGGGATCCAAGACCTTGCCTTCAGGAAGCTCCCTCAGGACCATCTGAGACCCCAGGCCCTAAGACTCCCTTCCTGGGCTCTTCTCTTCATGGTCCAGCCAAAGGTTCCAGCCACCATCGAGGTGGCCGACACTTGTCAGTTTGATGGGATCTGGTATTGACTAGGAGACCACCTCTGTGAGGGACTTTCTGTATCACATTAAATGGGGTTCAAAGATACCCCCACTGAATAAAAGAAGAGAGTGGGTGGACCTCCATCACTCATCTCTCTTTGCTTCCTGACTGCAGGTGCAGGGTGACCAGACACCTCACGCTCTTGCTTCCATGCCTTCCCCACCATCATGGATGGGAACACCAAACTGTGAGCCAAAGTAAATTCTTCAATATGTTTGCTTCTTTCAGGTGTTGGGGGGAAGTCAACATTGTGGAGGAAAAAGTGGGATAGAGAGCCAGATGCCACAGGCTCCCATGACTCCTGGAAGAGTCCCGATTCACAGTCTGCCACACACAGCATTAGATGTGAAATGGCTCCTGGCATGACAGTGGCAGCAAAAACAGAGACCAGGGCAGTGGCTGCTTTCCCTGTCTTCACAGAGGTCCTCAAAGGTGAGGATGCTCGCCCAACTCTTTCCGAGTTACCTCATCAGGGAGGGCTTTCATTGGAGCATGGGGATGGTATGACAAGATATAATTGGCCAAGAATTTAGGGGCTTGGAATTGGCTCAAATGCTGTATAGAAGCTCATGGTCTAAATAACAAACTCAGATCTGCACCCTGATGCTGGTCTCGGGAGTAGAATTTCCCAAGATTTGTCACATGACTCAGTTGCCTCTCACCCCTGATTCTCCAGTCCTGTTCCCACAAGGCATTTTGTCACAACGATGAGAGAAGTGGCCAGAACATTCATCCTGAGCTGTATTCTAGTCCCTGCCTCCATTCACCAACTGGAGCCAGATGTTCTAGACACCTCATCCAGAGTTCTAGAAACTTCCTTTCTACCTGCCCACCATCTGTGAGTCCTAGAAACCCTCCATTTTCCTCACAAAAGTCTCCACTTCCAGAAAAGCCTCAACTCGTCCCATGCCCTTCTCGCTCTCCTCCTCATGCAGCACCAGAGACAGGAGAGGAGATGGGAGTCATAGAAGTTATCATTGCAAGTGCAACTGGAGCTGCTTCCTCACTGTGAGCTCACAGGAGAAAGCTCCCTGCCTCTCGGAGATAGCAGGTCTATGGGCAATAGTCCAGGGCTCGCCCCAGGAAGCGTGTTCCACCTTTGTCCTAGGAGAGTCCACAAGTTCAGTTTACATGTGAATGTGGTAGGTAAGCTCAGCTCTCCTGACCCCGTCCGTCCCCCAGCTGAGAAGGAGCTAGGAGGCAGGGAGTTGAGTGTCCTGGTGTGGGGTCTATTCTTCGGTGGGCACTCTCAAGTAACTGTGGTGGTTTCCTCTAACTCATGTGGTATTGGCCAGCTTCCCAACACTGTAACCGTCACCTCAGATACTTTACAAGATGGAAAATGTAATTTGACACATGGTGGCAGTTGTCTGGACAAAGGGAACAGAGTACGAACACAAACTCGGGTAGACAATGTAGCAAAATCACTAACCTCATGGCTGGAGAGAGAAAAAGAAAAGTAAGAGGAGGGGCTGGAGTCCTACCATCTCCTTCAAGGTCAGGCCCCTGTGATCTGAAGCTCAGGTCATATCTCACACCAGATCAGACCTCCCAGCACTTCTCAACCACCTGACACTGGGGCCCAAACCATCAGCAAATAGGCTTTAAGGGGGACTTCAGATTTTACTATAGCACCCAGAGAAAGGAGTGAAGTCAGGGTACACTGGACAGAGAGAATTGTGAATTCTGACATCCTTTACACTTGATCATCTTGAAAATAACCCTTAGTTAGCTAAATAATTAGTTGTGGGCCTCATTATGCTAGGCAAGTTCTACAACTGAGCTGTGGCTCCAGCCTCACCTGCCACAAATCCCCTGTGTATGTTTCAATATTTATGTGTGTACAGGTGAGTGACTGTATAGCTGTGTACGTGTATATGTGAGCATGCGTGTAAAGGCCAGTTTCCTTTCTTGAAACTGGGCCTTTCACTTGCCTGAAGCTTACCAGATAAGCTTAGCAGAATCTCGTAAGGGATTCTGATGTCTGCAACTTTCCTGAGCTGGGCTCACTAACATGCACTTCCTCTGTGGTGGATTAAATAAGTTTGGCCCAAGGAATGGCGCTATTTGGAGGTGTGGCCCTGTTGGAGGAGGTGTGTCACTGTGGATATGGGTTTTAAGACCCTCATCCTAGCTGCCTGGAAGCCAGTCTTCTCCTAGCAGCCTTCAGATGAAGATGTAGAACTCTTAGCTCCTCCTGCACCACGTCTGCCTGGATGCTGCTATTCTCCCACCTTGATGATAATGGACTGAACCTCTGAACCTGTAAGCCAGCCCCAGTTAAACGTTGTCCTTATAAGAGTTGTCTTGGTCATGGTGTCTGTTCACAGCAGTAAAACCCTAACTAAGTCAGACTCCCTACCATTTTTTTTCAGTTTCTGGGGATTGAGCTAATGCACCCCTGCTCACGAGACAAGTGATTTAGCTACTAAGCCACCTGCACTCTGCAAAGCTTTGTCCACACATCACTCTAGAGCAAGAACTACTCTTCTAACCCCAGTACCCACAGCTGTAGCGTCAGTAACTCCAGGTAGACTCAAGCTCTTGACCATGCCTTGGACCATGTGCCTGAGAGAGAGACCCGTTCATCTGGGAAAGTGTTGGTCTCACTGTGGCCAGAGCCACAGGCCATTCTCCACTTGTGAGTCTCATCAGAAACCCTGCCCAGGACAGATATCCCTTCCAGGATAGATGCCCCACCCAGAATAGATGCTCCAACATTTCAAAAACTCACTAGACACTCAGTATTTAGCCTCTGACTCTTCCCATGCCAGGAAAAAGGCATTCAGGTGACATGAGCCCTGGCTGCTCTTCTCCCACCGCCCTGATGACTTGAGGGTGGGAAGCAGGAGTGTTAAGGCAGTCTGAAGCCAGCAACTCCTTGAAAACCGTTCCTCCCTTCCAGGGCCTTAATGACACATGTGCCTCCAGCAGACAACCCCTCGGCCCACCTGACATCCCCACTTGGGATCTGCCCTGTGCATATCTGTTTTGTTTCTCCTTGCACCAGGCTTCTTCCCTTTGGGACCTCCACCCTTTCCGAAATGATGCCCAGGTAGGACTGGGACGCAGAACTGGGCAGGGAAGATTTCTTCTGCTTGCAGCAACGATTTGGTACATGCTCTTTACAGAGATGGGAGTCAGACTCTTAATTTAGTTGCCTGAGGAGTCCCAAAGCCTCTGTGCTGGCATTATGAGCAGAATTATACAATGGTCCAGGTGAAAGGTCAGAGGTCCCATGAGCCTTTGCAAGTGGAATGAGAGCAGACTCACAGATCTCACCTGACAGCCCCGGGAATGCCCAAGGGGAGGAACCTGAGCTCTTCTCTGCACCTCGCCTCCAGACTTGGTTGCCTACAAGACATGGCTGCTTCTGCACAGCCCAGCAGATGATTTAATGCTGACAGGAGAGTGATCCGTGAGGTCTTCCAGCCTCACTCTCTATGACTGAGCATCAAGAGAATATGCAGGTAGGACTTGTGGACAATTCTGGGGTGCTTCGTATCCCAGGCCTCCCCCAGGTGTTCCCTGAGTTCTGTCTATACTTCTTGCTGGGAAACAAGACTGGAATTGGCTAAAGAGGGACCCCAGACCTGCCAGCATCCAGATGATGACACTCAGGACGACCCCTGCACTGCCCTTGTCTGCCCAGTAGTAGTATTAGGGTGGGTGGGTGCTACTTGTCATGGCCTTCCTAGCTGGGGAAGGAAGGCTTCTTATTCAACATCAGCAGTTTTCTTTGGAGGCTCTGAATTTCTCAACAGAAGTTTATTCCCCCACAGATGCATAAAGCAACTAATTAAAAGAATCTAGGAAGCTAGGGGAATCCCCCAGGAGCAAGAAAGAGCAGTCACTGGAGAGATGAGCGTATGTAGGCCACGAATAGCCATATTTTCTCATAAAAATTACTTGTGTGTGTGTATGGATGGTGTGAGAACACGTGCTTGTCACAGCATGTGTGTAGATGTCAAATGACAACTGGAGAGAGTCAATTGTCTCTTTATACCTTGCTGTCTAGTGGTTTTGCTGGGATACATACTTTAATGTGGCTGGAAACCACAAGCTTCCAGACTATTCTCCTGTCCCTGCCTCCCATCTCACTGTGTGATGGGATTCAAAGGAACACAACAGGCACATGCAGGCACACACAGGCACATAGGGCACTCACAGGCATACATGGACACACACAGACACATAGGGCACACACAGGCACTTACAGGAACACGCAGGCATACATGGGCACACACAGGCACATGGGTACACACAGGCACATGGGCACACACAGGCACATGGGCACACACAGGCATATGGGTACACACAGGCATATGGGCACACACAGGCACATGGGCACACACAGGCACTTACAGGAACACACAGGCATATGGGCACACACAGGCACATGGGCACACACAGGCACATGGGCACACACAGGCACATGGGCACACACAGGCACATGGGCACACACAGGCATATGGGTACACACAGGCATATGGGCACACACAGGCACATGGGTACACACAGGCACATGGGCACACACAGGCACATGGGTACACACAGGCACATGGGCACACACAGGCACATGGGTACACACAGGCACATGGGTACACACAGGCACACACAGGCACATGGGTACACACAGGCATATGGGCACACACAGGCACATGGGCACACACAGGCACATGGGTACACACAGGCACATGGGTACACACAGGCACATGGGCACACACAGGCACATGGGCACACACAGGCACATGGGTACACACAGGCACATGGGCACACACAGGCACATGGGTACACACAGGCACACACAGGCACATGGGTACACACAGGCACACACAGGCACATACCACCATATCCAGTTTGTATGTGTTCTGGGGACCAAACCCAGATTACCAAGCTTGTGCCCTTCTATCCACTGAACCATCTCCCCAGTTCTGCCCACGATTTTATATGAGAAAAAAACTAGTGAGATGGTATGAATGAGACAGGAAAACACGGGACAGGGGGAACACAGGAGGGGCATCTGAGTGAACTAGGCTGGTATGGTACCGTCGCCTTGAAGCTGTGGAAAGCCCTCCTTCCCAAGAGCATAGAGACCCAGGAAAGGAGACTCCATGCTGGACCATGCATGCAGAAGGACATACAATGGCATGGAAACTGCATGGGTTCCTTCCCCAGTGTTACAGAGGAAAACTGGGAGATGTGGAGGAGCAAAGAGAAGCTGAGAAGGAGGAAGAAGAGGAGGAAACTGGGGAGGAGAGAGAGGTGAGGTGGGAGAGGAGAAAGAGGAGGAGGAATAATATTAAAAAGGAGAGAATCTTGTCTTTGTAAATGACCCCCTGGCCAGTATTTTATAACAGCAATATTGGATGGGCTGGAAAAACCCCCACCTTTCTAATATTTAAAGCATCCCTCCCAGCAGTGGGATGTGTGTGACCCTGCCAGGCATATGAGTCCTGGTCTCTCAATGCTAGCCAATTTCCAGACTCACAGGCACCCGGCGGTTCCGACGGCTCTCTGTCATCCTCTAAGTGACAAACAAGTTTTATGCCAAGGCCCGTAGAGTATTCCTGGCCTGTCATTCCCCCTCCCTGACATGTAACCCCGGCCATTAACATTTTGCACACAATAGCAAAAAAAACCCACGATCCCTCTGGAATTTATAGAGATGGCTATTTTAATCATCTTTTATAGCATATCTTAATTATATATCATTTTTAATGACAGTTGAAAAAATAAGTTATTCTTGCTGACACTTTTATGACCTATTTAATAACGCAGATCAGGGGTTTTATTGTATTGCATTCTGGGTATTATACACAAACTAGGAGAGTGGAGGGAGGGCTGCCTGGCGGAGCTGTGTGCAATGGGAGAGAGCGGGTCGCTCTTACAGTAGAATTCTTTCAGATTACATGGTGTGCCAGGGTTCTCATTTCTGGGTTCTGTATAATAATTGTAATTTTACTGCAAAAGCTGAGTGTTGGATAAAAACTTCACTTCAGGGGTAATTTAATTTAATATAAAAGCTCTGCCCAGGGTCAACGTTACAGAAAAACAGGATTTGAGAGCCAGCCCCCTGCTTCTGACAAAAGCCTCCCTCCACAGTCTGGTGCTAGGCAGCGTGATTTCTTAGTACCACTTATGTACACAAGGGGGAAGAAAGCAAGCGAAACACTGTGTGTGTGTGTGTGTGTGTGTGTATGTGTGTGTGTGTGTGTGTGTCTGTCTGTCTGTCTGTGTCTGTGTGTGTATGTGTGTGTCTGTCTGTCTGTCTGTCTGTCTGTGTCTGTGTGTGTATGTGTGTGTGTGTATGTCTGTCTGTGTATGTGTGTGTCTGTCTGTGTGTGTCTGTCTGTGTGTGTATGTGTATGTCTGTCTGTCTGTCTATGTGTGTGTGTCTGTGTGTGTCTGTGTCTGTCTATGTGTGTGTATGCCTGTCTGTGTGTGGGTGTCTGTGTGTCTGTCTGTCTGTGTGTATGTGTGTGTGTCTGTCTGTCTATGTGTGTGTGTCTGTGTGTGTGTGTGTCTATGTGTGTGTATGCCTGTGTGTGTGTGTGTGTGTGTGTGTGTGTGTGTGTGTGTGTACACTCAGGTGTACCCATGGCATGTATCGAGACCAGAGGACAGCCTCTGGTGTCATTTTTGAGCATTCTTGAGCACTGTCTGAGCCTGTCTGGGACAGGGCTTCCCACTGGCCTGAGACTCACCTCCTTAGTTGTCCCAGCTGGCCAGTAAGCCCAAGTCTTTGCCTCCCCGATGCTGGGATTTCCAGTGCATGATGCCACACCTGTCTTATTTGTGTTTGAGTTCTGGGAACCAAACTCAGACCCTCGACCAACTGAGCCATGCTGCCCCCAAGCCCAGAACTCGTGAACTATTGAGCCAATTATATGCTGGCCTCTTCTTAAGAGTTTTGAAAACATGGAGAGTTCTAGATAGGGATACCATCCCCAGAATCTCTGCACCGATCCTGTTGGGGCTGAGCAGTACCTAGCAGAGCTCATGGATGACCAAGTGGCTCCTTCTTACATCCCAGATCTCAGCTGCACTCTACCCTGCTCATCCTGGCGGATTGAATGAGGGCAGCGTCCTGGGCCATCACAGCCTGGGAGTAGAGGGGGTCATCGAGGCAGGAAGTCACTTCTGAGCACCCTAGTGTGTGGTGGCTGTTCTTAGTTGACAGTAGGGCTCTCTCTGGATTCACTGAAACCCAACTGTCCGGGCACACCTGCGAGGAACTATTTCCTCAATTCTGTCATTTCAAGCGGGAAGATTCATTTCTAATTCAGGTGTTTTAAGTGGAAAGATTCACCTTTAATCCACATCACCGGAGGTGGGGGGGTACAGCTTTCATCTGGCAGCCTGCCTGAGGGGGTGGGGGGAAGAAGGAAGCTCTCTCTTTGCCTGCTTGCTTTCGCTTCCTTCACTGGCATGAGAGCCTGATTCTTCAGGGTTTTGGAGTAAACTGAAGACCAGCTGAGACAGATTGAACAATCTGCTAGGTTCTTGGACCTTCCATTGGTAGACAGCCATTGTTGTATTAGCTGGACCGTGGCCTGTAAGGCACCCTAATACATCCCCTTTATGTATACATTCATTGTTATATATACATATATCCACTATATATGTATATATAATGTATATATATTTGTGAATATATATAGTTCTATATACATTCATTATTACATACATATATTTATTATATATTCATGAATATGTACATTATATAGATTCATATTATATATACATATATAAGTTCTGTTCCTCTGGAGAACGTTGTCTACCACACCATGCCTTCTCCCACTGGTCCTGAGCATGCTGATCCAGCCGATGTCACCATTAGCTTGTTGCCTCATACGGTGGCTGCCACCAGATGGGAATAGCCAATGGGTGTAGATGCGGAGCATGCTCAGGGTGCTCGAGTGCACACCCAGGCAGAAGTCTCATGGGCCTTTGGCCACACAGAGAAACTGTCACGTAGAGTCTTGCCCTTTAAGGCAACAGATTCTTGAGCAGGGCCGGAGAAATGGGGAGTGGGGCTTCCCTACAAACAGGCTTGAAGCAGACGCTCCCCCACTGGAGGATCCTGAAGACTGAGCTAGTAAGAACCATAGCCATCCAGATGTGTGTGGCTGCACAGAGGCGGCTGTGGCTTTTCTGGGTGAGAAGCTGCCACCTCCGGGAAGTCTTCTAGTTCCAGTTGCACAGAGCATGCTCAGAAGGAGCTGGGCTGACTCCATGTTTAGGAGAACCCCAGTCAGAGCTTCGTCAGATTACACACCCCAGGGTGACACGTGCAGGCTGGTTCCTGCTACTTCTCCAAGAAAAGCAGGAGCCAGCTTTCCACAGGACTCCAAGGAAAAGGGTGGGGCCCCCCAACGAGAGCTCATGCAGCTCATTGAAAGCACAGTGATTTGCCTCCAGGCTGCTGCTGCTGTTGTGGCTGTTCCCCTCCATGCTCTATAACACCTTGGCTTGCTGGGATATCTGCCTACATAGAGTCAGGGCCACCTGAATCTACCAAAGGCCACACCTCAGACCATCTCCCACATCCTTTTTTAGAATGTTTTTAGCTGTTTATTTTCATGTGCATGCGTGTTTGGCTTGCATGTATGTATGTCTGTGCACCACACGTGTGCCCGGTACCTGCAGAGGCCAGAAGAGGGTATCAGATCCCCCAGGGACTGGAGTTACAGTCAGTTGCAAGTTGCCGTGTGTGTGCTGGGAACCAAACTCTGATCCTGTGGAAAAAAAACACCCAGTGTTCTTAGTTGTTGAGCGTCCTTCCTCCTCAGCCTTTCTTACATCATGGCCAGGTCTGCAGGAGGCAACTGCCCCCACAGGGGCCAGAGATAAACTCAGAATTGCACCAGAAGGCACAAAGAATAAAGCTGTCAGTGTAGACTCACTGGTTGGATGCACTCGGCCTGCATAAAGTCCTTCCCCTCTGTGGAATCCTGAAGAGAGTGGTAGGGAGATGTCCTGGCCTTACCTCAACACTCCATCTCACTGAAACACCAGGACAGCCTGGGAGCACCCTGGAAAAGGCCTTGTTTTTTCAGTATTCCTCAAAATAAGCTGACTAGAATAGCTGTCATGTCTTGAAGCTGCCCAGCTGTCTGCTCCTCCACCCCATGGTCAGCAGTCAACCTCCACGTCCCACACTTTCACACTTAGGGATAGCCATATATATGCCCCCGAGAAGCTTCTGTGGGTTGTGACCCAAAATGGGGGTGCTAAATGCCAGACTACATGTGTTAGTCTTGAAAACTTGGCCAACATTAAAAGTTGTCTGAACACACAATGACCAAACTTAACTCTAAACCAAGCACGCAACTTTTTGATCAGATTTGGGTTGCAACGCTTGACTGAAAACTGCTGTGTGGATTGCTGATTTGGTGTGGGGCAGTGTGTGTGTGTGTGTGTGTGTGTGTGTGTGTGTGTGTGTGTGTTGGGGGTGGGGGGTGTGTGTGTGAATACAGTGCCCTCAGAGGGCAGAATCTCCTGAAACCGATTGCGAGCCATCTGACATGGGTGCGGGGAACCCATCTTGGATCCTCCCCAAGAGCAATAGTTGTTTTTAATGATTTAGCCGCCTTTTCCAGCCCCCTGACTTTTCCTTTAAAAAAAAAACAATGAATTTTGACTTATAATTAGGGTAGAATTTCTGACAATTTCTGGTTACATTACCAGACTTTTGCACCTTTTACTATGCATTTAAAGCAGCATTTAGGGTTCTAAGTCAAAATACAGACTCCGAAATACATCAAAGATGCCGTGTCCTGCCGTCTTAAACATTCAGCCAAGATTTAATTCTTCACCTAAAAATAGCCAAGTGTGTTTGTCTCCACATGCAAACTTACTTTCTTCTTTAATAAGATGGAGAATTATATGTGCACCGAAAATCGTTTTTAAAACAAATATACTTATGATGCATTAGCCATAAATGTTTTATTTATGCATCTAATTTATTTATTGCAGAGTTATTTAAAAAGGTCTTTGGCAAAAAGTTGGGTGGAAAAATGGAACCCAGTTTTAGGTCATGTGGATGTGGTTGTAACTAGATTGTCCTTGGGTTGGTTTTTCCTTGCTGTGATGAAATATTCAGGGGTGAAGGGAACAGAGAAGGGAGGGCTTTGCCTGGGCTTGGTGGATTTGGTCCATGACCTGCTGGTTGCATTGCATTTAGGACAGCGCAGCCTCCGAGCAAAAGGGCCGGGCAGAGCAGGGATGTTCTGTCTGTTACTTATCCCACGGCCGTGACGGAACACCTTACAAAGTGTAAGGAACATGCTAAGAATAGCTTCTCCACTTTGAATTGTGCACCATCAGCGGCAAGGTTCCCTGTCTGGATGGCTGGTTGGTGGTCTCACTTTCCTGGAGGCTGACCCATCTCAGACACTGAACTTGAGGCAGAACCTTTAAGTCACCCTTGCTGGTGTTTCTGTCCCTCCCCAATATCCTGCTTTTGCATGGTTGGTGAGTTCTGGGCTTGGTGCCTGTTCCCATCTACTGGTCTGCCTGTGTTACACATACTCTCTGGGTAGGTCTGTCCGCTGGCTAGTTCTCCCAAAGCTGCCTCGAGCGGCCTTGGACCGCCAGACTGCCACCCTCCGTCTCATCCAGTAGTTTTACCACGCAGAGCTTAAAGAGGTTTTCCAGACTCCCTTCTCTCTTCTCTCTTGGGGTCTTGCCTGTCTTTCACCAACTCCCGCCAGCCATCTTCCTACGTCTTGTTAGCACGGGGCTTGGGGATTGTACTGGGTTATAATTCAGCACAAACGACAGTGGTCATTCTGGGTCAAGATGGGCGATCATGCTGAGTCATGAGCCAAGACAGGGAAATTGTGCTGGGTTATGATTCCTCATGGGACAGGGTAAGCTACTGGGTAAGAAGTCTTCATGAGGCAAAGGGATCTGCTGAGTTTTGAGACTTAGAGGTTGGAGGTGGTTTTCCTAGGCAATGAGTCCACAAAGGGCGTTTGCTGGATCCTGCGCCAGATCCTACCCCTCCACTCCCAGAATTCATAGCGCCCAGTCTATGCTCCTCCCCCGAGCTGTTGCCATGACTACTGTAGTTTCTCTTATGACCTCCCTCACCTGCTTCCCCTTCCTCCTCCTGAGCATTTGAGTTTGTCCATCCATTTGCTCATGGATGGCTGTTGTGGGCATTTCTAGTGTCTGACTCTTGCAGATAAACCTTTGTGAAGCTTTGTATACTTGTCCTTGAACACCCAGATGTTCCGGTTCTCTTGGGTAGATGCCTAGGGGTACAGTGACTGGATCTCAGGACACAGTCTCGCGTGACCCTAGGAAACTGCCGAAACGACTCACACGGTGACCTTAGCATTTCACCCCTACAGCAGTGTGTGGGTTCCCGTTCCCACGTCCACGACACTGCTCCAGGCAGCCAGGCCGCTCAATCTGTGCCTCTCTCCTTCTGAGAATGGACCTGCCACTTTTCTCTAATTTGCATGACGGACAGCACCAAGCATTTTATCACGTGCTTATCCTTTGTCTCCTGTGCCCAGTTCACTGACAACATAGAGTCTGACGGAGATTCTCCGCTTAATCAAACCAGTCAGGCTTCAGAGCCTTCTCCCAGACTCTTGCTTTAAAAACAAGTCCTCCCTCTCCTTCTCCCTCTCTTTCTCCCTCTCCCTCTCCTTCTCCCTCTCCCTCTCCCCCTCCCTCCCTCTCCCTCTTCCTCCCTCTCTCCGTCTCTCCATCTCTTTATCTCTGTCTCTCTCTCTCCCTCCCTCCCCACTCTGTGGTGTGTGTGTGTGTGTGTGTGTGTGTTGTGGTGTGTGTCTATGGTGTGTGTCTATGGTGTGTGTCTCATGTTATGTGTATGTTGTGTATCTGTGTGTATGTGTCTGGAGGGCAAGGTCAGAGGACTACTTTCAGAAGTCAGTTCTCTCCTTCCACCATGCCAGACCCTGGGATCATAGCTGGGTCATCAGGATGTACGACAAACCCTTACCTGCACCACCATCTCCCCAGCCCATAGGCCACTTTTCAGTAAAGTCCAGTTGTAGAAAAAGAAGCCAGAGAAGTTTGCTTCCACAGACACTCTGCAGGGTGATTGCAGAGGCTTAGATTTCTCCAGCGGTACTTGATCACCCTGCCCTACCTTCTTGTAAAAATAATTATTTGTGTGTGTGTGTGTGAATGTGTGAATGTGTGAGTGTGTGAGTGTATGTGTGAGTGTATGTATGTGTGAGTGTGTGTGAGTGTGTATATGTGTGTGAGTGTGTATGTGTGAGTGTGCGAGTGTGTGAATGTGTGAGTGTGTGAGTGAGTGTGTGTATGTATGAGTGTGTGAATGTGTGTGAGTGTGTGAGTGAGTGTGTATTGTGAGTGAGTGTGTGTATTGTGAGTGTGTGTATGTGTGAGTGTGTATGAGTGTATGTGAGTGTGTGTATGTGTGTGTGAGTATATGTGTGAGTGTGTGTGTATATGTGTGTGAGTGTGTGTATGTGTGAATGTGTGTGAGTGTATGTGTGAGTGTGTGCGTGAGTGTGTATATGTGTGTGTATGTGTGAGTGTGAGTGAGTGTGTGTGTGTGTGTGTGTGTGTGTGTGTGTGTATGCCCCCATGGAATTAAGATCCCTGGTGCTAGAGAGGGGAAAAGCTAGTGCCCAACATAGGTTCTGGGAACTGGACTCAGGTCCTCTGGAAGAGCAGTAATCATTCTTAACCACTCTGGCCTATCCTCAGGTAGAGTCCCGTGAGGTTTCCTTACACCCCCTTTCATCCTTGACACTTCTCTGCCATTTTCTATCCATTGACTCCCACACCCTCTCCCCCAGCTCCCCACTCATTGGCTCTCATTCCCTCTGACCCATACTTCATGGAGGTTAAGCCCGACTTCTCTCCCCCACTGCAGCAGCTCACTGCAAAGGTCCCTGCAGCCTTCCCACTGCTGTCTGGGGCAAAGCCTCCCACATGGGTGTCATGGATGGGCCATTCCTCAGTGCACGTTCAAACCTTTGCAATTTTTCTTTCCACGAGGCTGCGCTTGTATTGGATCCTGAGAACTCATTATAAATTCTGGAAAGAAGTCCTTTATCAAATATATGATTTTCAAATGTTTCTTTCCAGCCTGAGACTTATCTTTAATTCCTTTGGCACATCTTGTGAAGAGGAGAAATTTTTAATTTTAATGGAGGCCAGCTTATCAACTCACTCTGTTCCTGAAGCACTAGGAGTGTGGTATCTAGAGGCCTTTGTCTAATCTAGCTGCTCTGTGTTTTTAGCAGGAGTTTTACAGTTTGGGGTTTGGGGTTTAAGTCCATGATCAACTCTTAGTTACTTCTTACATTGGGTCCCTGACATTATCCCAAATCTGTGATATTTCATGTGGATATACGGTAGCTCTGGCCACACATTTGAAAAAGAACCCATTTTGCCATGAATTACTATTGCACCTTTATCAAGAGTTAGCCTTCCAGGCCAGCAAGATGGCTTAGTGGGTTAACAGTGCTTGCTGCCAAGCATGATGGCCTGAGTTCAATCTCCTGCATCCCACAAACAAGTTTTTGAGGTCCTGAAACCAGGCGGTATGTTTTCTGGTTCCTTTCTTCCCAATCAAAGTGGTTCTGACCGGTTTTGCGTTTTTCACGTGCCTTTTAGAATCGGTTTGTCAAGTTATCAAAAGAAGAGAAGTAGAGGCCTCACACTGTGGCTGCAGATCCACTCAGAGAAAAAGTGTCTTCAAATGCCTTTGGTCTTGAAGTGACCACCATGGAGCCTGTGCGAGTCTGTGCTGGGTCTTCTGCACGTGTTATGGTTGTGTAGTTTGGTCTTCCTTTGGGACTCGTAACAGTGGGAGCTGGGGCGTCTCTGACTCATTTGCCTGCTCTTGGGACCCTTTTCCTCCCACTGGGTTGTCTTGTCCAGCCTTGATATGAGGGTTGTGCCGGGTCTTATTGTGACTTAGTCTGCTGTGCTCAGTGGCTGTCCCTGGGAGGCCTGCTCTTTTCTGAGAGGAAAGAAACTGACGTTGGGATCTGATGGTTTGAGAGGAGAATGGGTTAAAAAAAAAAAAGAAAACGGATTTCTTTTCCTCACAAAATATATCTTGACAATGATTTCCTTCCCTCTCCTCCTCCCAGATCCTTCCACACTCCCTCCCATTCCCTCTGGTTCACCCCTTTCAATCTCTCTTTAGAAAATAAACAGGCTTCTACTGGATAATATTATACTACACTGTACTGCACTGTACTGTGCTATACCGTGCTATACCACATCACACAACACCACACCACACCACACCACACAACACCACACCACACCACACCACACTACACCACACCACACCACACCACACCACACCACACCACACCACACTGTGTTGCACCACACTAAAGGAAAACCTAACACATCGAAATTGGATGAACGGAAGCCTTAAAATATTAATCCTTGCCAACGGTGAACTATGAAACCCCACTCACTCGTATTGTCTGCCTTGTTTTGATGTTTTAATAGCTTGGACTAATTTCTTCTTAAGTATTGATACATTTCATGCCTTTATCATTGATAACCTATTTTCAACTTCACTTGTTTATTGATAGTATAATGAAACACCACAAAATTTTCAATTACTTTTTGGTTTTGACAACAGTAGAGGAATACAATGTATCCTCGACCACATTCAGCTTCTGCAAAGGCCTCTCTCATCCCCTCTCACCACCACCAATCTCCCTCTTTCCAAGTGATTATCTGCTGCCATCATATCCACCCCCTTCTCGCTCCCTCTCTTGCTCTCTCTCCTTCTTGCTCTCCCTCTTGTTTTAACTCCCCCCCTCTCTCTCTCCCTCTCTCTCTCTCTTGCTCTAACTCTTGCTCACTCCCCCTCTCTCCCTATCCCTCTTGCTCTCCCACTCTCTCTCGCTCTCTCTCCCTCTCTCTTGCTTACTCTCTATCTCTTCCTCTCTCTCACTCTCTCATTCTCTCTCTCACTCTTTCTCTCGCTCGCTCTCACTTTCTCAGACTCCACGCAGGTAGTCACAGCCATACATTGCCAGCGTCACACTATTCAGAAGACAGCCTCTCCTCATTTCCTCCCTCTCCTTCAGCTCCTACCTCCCTCCAATCCCTTCTCTCATGATGTTCCCAAATCTGTCCTGGACCTCAGAGGAGTTCACATCTTTGTCTCATTTGACAAGTAATGAGACCTGCTTTGAGCATTGCCCGCTGGCAAGTTTTCTTTGACTAGGACTGAGAGCAACACTAATATACTCACATAAATATAAATATTTAGGACATAGTTTAACTATGTCTCTTTTCGTCAGGGTTGGAATTCCTGCACAAAATATCATGACCAAGAAAGCAAGTTGGGGAGGAAAGGGTTTATTCAGCTTACACTTCCATACTGCTGTTCATCACCAAAGGAAGCAGGACTGGAGCTCTCACAGGGCAGGAACTTAGAGGCAGGAGCTGATGCAGAAACCATGGAGGGATGTTACCAGCTCTCTTCCCCTGGCTTGCTCAGCTTGCTCTCCTATAGAACCCAAGACCACCAGCCCAGGAACAGCACCACCCACAATGGGCTGGGCCATCTCCCCTTGATCACTAATTGAGAAAATGCCTTACAGCTGGGTCTCATGGAGGCATTTCCTCAAGGGAGGTTTCTTTCTCTGTGGTACCTCCAGCTTGTGTCAAATTGACACACAAAACCAGCCAGTACAATGTCCATTTGGAAAAATACCAGTAGTAGATTGCCCCATTGCCCACCACAGGGCCTGTGCCGCCCCCACCCAGCCTGCCCCTGGCTATGGGCTTTTGCAGTTCTACGGTGCCAGGTATGTATTCCCTCCCACTGAGCAGACTGCACTTCCCATCAGAAGGCATGTGGTGATCCACAGCACTTGCCTGCCACTAATACAGTTGTGGTCCACCTTGGCAGGAAGCCCAGGGTTTTAGCACCCGGAGTCTCAGAGTCTGGAGCACGTTTCTCCCCCGATATCCTGTGTTCTAACATGGTGTCTCTGTACCCTGCATGCACAGTCTGTGGTATCTTGCTTAGAGAGGACCTAGCAGCAATGACAACGGCCTGTATTATTTTAAGAGATCTTTGTAGGGAGGTATCCCACACCTGGCGCTGGGATTTGGGTTTGAAAATCAATGGCTTCTTGGAGCAGTGTTAACCACCCATGAAGAGAATGTCTGTTTAATCTCCTTTTTATTAATAGCATATGTTTTAGCTGGCTGATGAAGTAGGAGGCATCTTTATAGCTCTGATCAACCCTCCTCCCCACCCCACAGGAAAATGAATAAAACTGGAAAGTATTATATTGAGTGAGGTAAGCCAGGCTCCGGAAGATGAATGCTGTTATGTTCTTTCTCTTATGAGGGTCCTAGACTTGAGCTTTTAGATGATGTGTTTAAGAGTTGGAGTGTGTGTGGGGAGAGAGAAGAAGGGAGAGAAAAGGCCATGAGAGCTTTGTGGGGAGGAGTGGTGGGCATGAGAAGTGACAGTAAAACATGCACACTGTGAAGACAGAGCAGGGGACACTAGAGGAAAGGTTTACAGGAGTGGAGGCAGGGGCGATAGGAGGAAGGTTTGCATGATGATATATTTCTTATTACGCTACTAAAATCACTTATTCGTTTAATTAGTTTCTTATGGGTTCTACTGGATTGCTGTGCAAGCTGCCTAGAGGCAGGCACAGACTGACTTCTTTGGAACTTGAGCTCTGTTATGTCTTTGCTTGTCTTATTGCAATGGCAAAGCCTTGTCAAGGACGGGTGGTAGACATGACATCCTGTTCTTGTTGTTAGTATGAGTGATGGGTGCCCTTTGATCTTTCACCCTTCAGTATAATGTCAGCTCTAAGTTTATTTTGGAACTCTGGTTACTCTTGATTGCCAACCTAACATAGCCTAGAGTCATCTGATGGGACAAGTCTCAACTGAGGATTTGCCTAGAGCACATTGGCCTTTGGAAATGTGTGTGTGTGTGTGTGTGTGTGTGTGTGTGTGTGTGTGTGTGTGTTGGGGGCAGGGTCCTTTATTATTAACTGATGTAGGAGGCACCATCTTTAGGTAGTGTTAAGGCCTAGGTAAAATGTTAAGGCCTAGGTAACAGTTATCTGGCTAGGCAGCCATTATAAGGAAGCTTTCTCATATGTTTCTGCTGTTACTAGGGAAGTTTCTAATGCCAAGGTTGATTACATCTTCTGTTGTGTTAAGTGCCCTTGGAAACCAATCACAGTAGAAGTCCATAGAACTGCTTTGTACAGTTACCCACAGGAAGCTTGGACCTGAACCAACCATGCAGAAGCTCTTGTGTACAAGCTTTTATGGTATTTGCTTTCATAAACTGCCCCTGGGATGGACTTCAACATAAGAGGCATAAGAAACTCTTTAAAATAAGCCTTCCATCTTGATTAGCGGTCAAGGAAAGTTTAAGTTCCCAGGACTTCCCTGAGAACTGACATCCTGCAAGGTAGGAAGAGACATGAGCATGGGTTACTGACATCCTGGTTGGCAAGTTAAGACATGAATGTTAGACAAGGCGAGTCCTTATCTGCCACAGTTGAATATGCCACCCAATGGGAGCAGGATACATGTACAACAAAGACATGTTTCTAAAGAGATTCCCCATCCCTAAATCCTGATTGGTGGAATAACTTGGCGCCAATGTTCAATGATCTCAGGCTTTAAAAGCCCTGTGTAAAACATTAACTTGGCGTCACGGTTCAGCTCCTGAATCAGACGGTGGCCCTGGCCCATCAGTCCTGGGGTTCGTGCTCAATAAACGACCCCTGTCTGACTGAGATCAGTGTTCATGTGGTCTGTGAGGTGAATCTTGGACCACACCAGGTAGTTTGATATGGACTACATAAAAAAAGGTAAGTAGCACGACTCTATGAGCAAGGGAGGGAGGGAGGGAGGGAGGGAGGGAGGGAGGGGCATTCCTCAGTAGTTTCAGCGTCAGTAACTGCCCTGACTCCTTTAGTGATAGACTGTGGCCCAGAAGTGTAATCCAAATAAGCCCATCTCTACCCAGGTTGATTTTACTCAAAAACATTTTATCACAATAATAGAGAGCAAACCAGAATGCATGAATACTCTCTATTCTGTATTTCTGATTCTCATGTATTCTGATCCTGGAGGGACTAAACTCACCTTTCCCTCTCCCTCCCTCTCTCTCTTTCTGCCTGTCTCTCTGTCTCTCTCTGTCTCTCTGTCTCTATGTCTGTCTATCTGTCTCTCTGTCTCTCTCTGTCTCTCTGTCTCTCTGAGTCTGTCTCTCTGTGTCTCTCTGTGTGTCTCTCTGTGTCTATGTCTCTGTGTCTCTCTGTGTGTCTCTCTCTCTGTGTCTGTGTCTCTCCCTGTGTCTGTGTGTCTGTCTGTATGAACAAGGCAATGCAGAGCACACGCCCTAGCTCCTCCTTGAGGGTTCTCGGTCTCTTGCTCAGTACTCTGTTACCCTAAAGCATCCAGGGCCCCAGCCCCAAGTCTGTATACCTTATGAGGAGCCATAAGGATCATGTACAGCATGTGATCAAACACGAGAGATGTGCATGGAGGCTGAACGTTCTCCTGTGTCTGAAAGGAGGGGGTATCCGTAGAATCTTGGGTTATGGCAGGGAGGGGCAAGAGATTCATTTCCTCTTCCTCTGCACGGTCCTCTGGTGGCTGTAGAACCGGGTCAAGCAAAAGGAAAGTGCAGGTGCTCCATTGGCTTGGTAGAGACATGGGGACCTCCACAGGACAGGGAAAGCCAAAGAGATGACCAAAGTCATGGCATGCAGGGAGAGGGGTATAAACAGGAATGAAGTCATGGGTCACTCAGAGGACTAGTTTATCCAGACCCATCTCCCAGTCTTTGGTGATGGGAAGGTCCCCATTCCACACAGAGTCCTCACGATGTTCCCTGCATGTTGGGAAAGACAGGAGAACAGTGTACGACAGCTTCATCTCCCAGTGACTCCCTCCAGAGATGGGCACAGGAGTGGCTGGGCCTGTTTCCACCGGACAAGCTCTCGCCTCCCTCAGGTTTTAACTAGAGTCAAACATTGTCACCAGCTCCACTACACAGACAAAGAGATGGAGCCAGGGTAGGATTTACACTGGACCCTTGTGACCACAATCCCTGACCTGAAGCACTTATCAGACAAGAGACACGTCTTAGCTCCCGGCTTCAGAGGTGCAGGCAGCCTGACAGAGCGGCTGTCATTGAGGAAGACAGAACAAAGCACAGCCTTAAGGGGGTTCCACCAGTGACCTGCTTTCCCTAGCCACACCTCAGCTCAGTCATCCACCCTCTCTTAGTAGAGCCATCTTATCGGGAATCAGCCAGAGGATGACCCAGCCATCAGTCAGAGGTCCCTGGATCTAATTCTCTCTAGAAACATGCCCAGGCACATGGGAGGTTTCTTTTTGCAATTCCCTATGCGGTCTTCAATCCAATCAAACCGACAAATGTAGCCATCATTCCGTTCGGTGTCTGGGTTGGGACTTCAACACAGGGCTGGCACTCTAGACCACTACTCCCTGTCATTCTCTCAAGCAAGTTCAGACCAGTGACCTCCACCACTCAAGGTCACAGCCATTAGTTTAGTCTTTACACTAGTGGGATCCAGTCTGTGGAAAGGACCTTCTGTTTGCTCAAGACTGGCCCACCCTGCTCTGTTCTCTGAGCTGCTGTTCTTCCAGGACCACATCACCATCTTAGCTTTCCCCAAAGAGACATCAATCTCACCGGTGGTCACATGTTTTGGGAGTCCCTTGCCCGCTCCGCACACTCTCCCATGAAGAGGTTTGCTTCTGCATTGTAATTGATCTCTGTTTGGGGAGCATCCATATTCACAGAACGACAACTCTATTGTCAGAAAATTCCTCACCATTTAGACGTGTTAAAAGTTGTATTTTCAGAGACTCCCATGGCTTTTAAATCATTATCGCCGACCGCTGGAAGGGTTTAATTGACTCCTTAAGCATAGGCCTCCATAAATATCCACTAAGAAGCCCCTCTAGTGAAGTCTCCATTCTTGCTGACAATGTCATCACGTGCCGTTCGTTAGCTCCAGCATCTCTCAACTGAGCACGATGCCGCACTTGGATGGCTTGTGACATACCTCAGGGTCACGTGCTGTGTTGTCCTGGGTAGCTAGTGTCTGCCTGGGTCACGTGAGTGCATGCTTTTTCAGATCTGTCTTTTGAGTATGTATTGTCTGATTGTGGGTTAAAATCCAAATCTTATCTGCAAGCTCCACCCCAAGTGTCATGTGCACTTTTGCTTCTGGGGTGGATTCTCTCACAAAACACCCCACTCATAAGAAGACCAGCCATGAGGCTCTGAGGCCAAAGGTCATGAGACTCCCCAGTGTGAGTGCTTGCCTATGACGCCAACTCCACCAGTAGTATTTCTCAGCTGTACCAGGTCACCCACTCCCTGGGAAAGCCCAAATCACCTGTGTGAGCATGTCTGTGTGTGTGCGTTAAGTGTGAATGAGTGTGGGAATGCATGCATGTGTTTATGTGTGTGTGAAGCATGTGTGTGCATGTGTGAAGCATATGTGTACATGTGTGAAGCATGTGTGTACATGTGTGAAGCATGTGTATGCATGTGAAGCATGTGTGTACATGTGTGAGGCATATGTGTACATGTGTGACGCATGTGTGTACATGTGTGAAGCATGTGTATGCATGTGAAGCATGTGTGTACATGTGTAAAGCATGTGTGTACATGTGTGCATGGACAAGTGTGTGCACATATATGTATAAAGTCAGAAGTGTACCCAAGTTATGTTTGTATGAGTTTATGTGTGTGTATATGCATGTGAATGTGAACATGTATGTGAGCATGTATGTGAGCATGTGTGTGTGTGTGTGTGTGTGTGTGTGTGTGTGTGTGTGTGTGTGTGTGTGAAGATTTGCACCAGTGAGGTCAGCTGCATCCCAAATCACCCAGGCTGGAACATCATGATTTCTCAAGAGCAGGCTGACCTTTGGATTCTATTTAGACTTTTTCACACACCATTTGGATAATGATTTTATCTCTTTTAATAAATGGACAATAAAACCAAAGTTGAGGGGCAAAATGAAATGCCTCTGATGGTCTGGCAATTTACAGCTGTCTATAAACAGCGGCGATGCCCCCAATGAGAGCTGTTTGGGGAAAGGGCCTCCGTCGGCATGAATCGTGGATGATTATGGTGTCTGAGCACCCTGACATGCTTCTCAACGTCTCTTAAATGCCTGCGTTACGATTATGACTGCTGTCATTAGGGCTGTTAGCATTGTCTCATCTGGAGAAGCATCCCAGGGGATAGCAGATTGTTATGAAGAAATTGTTCTGTGATGCCTCCCTGAGAAGGGGACCTGGCAGTCCATCGGTGAGCGACAGACAATGACTGGAATAGCTAGTTCTTCCCTCATGTCCTTGGAGGCTAAGGTGGGGGCTGGGTGCCTGGCCAATAAGGAACTTCAGCACTTGGAGCATGCCTGGACCTCAGGCACGCTGAATCCCCCAGCATAAATCTGCATTCTTATAGAACTTGCCAGGCCACAACCCATCCAGGGAGCCATGGCTGTACTTGTGTACTTGGCTTCTTTCCTGTTGCTCTGACAACACACCAGACCAATCGCCTTGAGTTTGGAAGGGAGGGTCTATAACTGAGACCCGTGGTTCAACCGTACAGTCCATCTTGGCAAGGACGGTACGGTGGCTGGATCCTGAGGTGTGTGGTTGCACCCATTGCATCTGCTTTCTGGAAGTCAAAAGAGATTAATGCTCAGCTCACTTTTTATTGTCTGGGAACCCCCAGCCCATGGGATTGTGTCGACCACATTCAGGGTGAGTCATCTTCCTCGGTTAAATGTCTCTAGAAACACCCTAGCATGCACACTTAGAGGTGTGCCTCCTGAGTGACACTAAATCTCATCAAGTTGACAAAGTGAACTGTCACGCTGACAGTGGATCATTGCAGTGCATAAAATACAGGAGTGGGAAGGGGCATCCAGTTGAGCTGCAGAATATGAGCACAGCTAATTATTCATACTCTGAACTTTACCAGTTTGGACCACAGGCATATAACCCCTATAGCAGTGGACCGTCCCTGGGTTTCCCACAGGCTTCTGCCACTGCATGTGGGTTTCTTAGTCAGGGTAGATGAGTCCTGGGTCTTCTTAAGCAAGCCTGACACAGTAGCTGCCAAGTGAACATTCTGCCTTCCCCGGTGCAGTCGAACTTGCTTAGATTAAATCATGCTGTGCTCAGGGCCACCTTTTCCAGCTGTGGTGGGACCTAGGCAGACCATTCTGCACCTGAATTAGCATGACTGTCTCCTGCATTGTGCTAAGCCCAGGCCTCTCTGCACTGACTCGCTGGTGGCTGCCTATCTGTGGGGCCAGAAAGCTGAGGGGAGTGGGTCTGGAGCAAGAGTGGGGTAGAGGCTTGTCCAAACCCTGGAAATCTCATCCTGAGATTGGCAGGAGTAGGATAGCTCCCCCACTGCCTGAAGCCTGCATGTTCCACTGCAAGTAGCCCTGTGTCCCCCACCTTCGCCTCACCAGGAGAGGTCATGTAGTCAGCAGTCAAGTTAAACTTCCTTTCCCCTTATAAAGTCAGGTCCAGCATCACCTGGACTTTCTCGTTATATAAATGAAGCATCTCAAGCACCCAGCCCTGGTCAATGGTGTACACTCATCAGATAGCCCCTACTCACCCCTCAAAGGCTTAAATGACCTGTTCTCCCAAATAAACTGAACCAGTTCTCCTTAGCTGTTCCCAGGTGTGTGATCTTTGCCTGTGCAGCCATTACCAAACAGGATCCGCCCTGAACCCACCTACCCCAGTTAAGTTTCCCTTCCTCCAGCCCAGCTTCTGAGGAACAGGCTTGATTATACCGAGGGAGAAGCAGACACACGCAGGCACCTATCCACTCATCTTCTCAGGAAAACCCATCCCAAGGGGTCAGACTCCAGGCACCAGGCACCATGGTGCTGCTGCTCCTAGAGTGACTTGGGTGGAGTGGAGAATAACAGCGTTATTTACTCCCTGGAGACAACTGCAGTTCCAGAGAGAGCAGAGTGCCATGGGGGACACGTAGGGCAAGTCCTATAGGCACATGTCTTCCTGTCACATCACTGACAGCCTTGGCTGTGACATCTCCGTGACAGCCTCTTTTGCATACTGAGCCTAGCTCCTTCACAGCCTTACCTCAGTTCAGGACAGTTGTTGCAACTAAGGATTCTAAAGTGAGTTCCATGTGCCAATGATTGGCAAGACCTAGACGCGCTATCCTCATTGTGTCCTGAGTCCTTATGTATGACACCAATGGACTTCCGGAGACAGACAAGACATGGACTTCCGGAAGCAAACATGAACTTCTGGAGGGCTTAGTTATTATGCCAATGGACTTCCGGAGGCAGACATGGACTTCCGGAAGCCAACATGGACTTCCGGAAGGCTTACATATGATGCCAATGGACTTCCAGAGACAGACATGAACTTCCAGAGGCAGACATGGACCTCTGGAGGGCTTACGTATGATGCCAATGGACTTCCGGAGGCAGACACGGACTTCCGGAAGCAAACATGGACTTCTGGAGGGCTTGAGTATGACACCAGCGGACTTCCGGAGGGTTGCCTCTGTGTCACTCAATGCTCTTCTTCGCCCTCTAGTTTCACTGCTCTCATTAATGGACACAATAGGGCATCCAAGGCCATACAAACTCATGTATAGGTAAGAAACCTTGGGTTCTTCTCCTGGCACTGGAGAAGACAGGCTACCCCTGACTCAATGCAAGACAGTGCCTGCTACCACAAGCTACAACGTGTTCTCTGTTCCGAAGCACCCCAGGCTGGATCCTCAGACGCAAGGATGAAAGGGATTCTTTCTTCTCGTGGTCATTGCCAGCAGGAGAGATGGGCAAGGAATCAGGGAAAGCATGAAACCCAGAGCACTGAGTATGGCCAAAGGGGCGGGATACCTGGACAGAGGCACAGAGAGGGGAACGTTTTCTGGAGTCTCAGACTAGGGAGAGTGAGTGCTTGAAGTTCAGCAGGGCATCCTTCAGGGAAGTAGCCTTCTTTGTAGAGACAGACCTGAGGCAAAATGAGCCATGATGTTGTGATGCATATGGTTTGACTAGGTGCCCACAGATTCATACGATGAGACCACATGGTGGTCATAGAATGGAGATCTGAGAGATGGTAAGATATTCTAAAGGAGCCCCGTGGGAGGTGGTAGTGACTGGAATGAATTGGTGTTGTTCTTTGGGGGACACACGTGTTAGTTCCTATCAGAGAAAGAATTGCTATCAGAGCAGCAAAGGGTCAGGAGCCCAGTGGCCACTCCCCATATTCCAGAGCTTTAGGAGAGGATGACAGACCCCATAACACTGAACTATCTCAGAACTCAGAAGCCATGGGGCCCATTGGGAGGGCAGAGTGGGGTTTGAGTTCAACATATTCTCTAATGCCCATTTGAACAGAAAAGAAAAATTAAACACACACCCACAAAGGGCACTTCAGGGGTTATGCTTATGTGGGATCAGGAGTGTGGCCCTCAGGCTGGCTCAGCTCCTGGTTGACTTTAGAAGACCTGCTCCAGCCAGTTCATACATTCTGCTGCCTGCTGTCCTGCAAGGACCAAGGAACTAGGACAAAAGAAAGTTACACCAATGCCTGTGTTGTGCTGTGCTATGCACACAAACCTCACTCTACCTGTGGGATTCATCTGCATGGTAACAGTCTTGGCAGGAAGAGGTTTGCTGTTTCTACCAGAGCACAGATGGGGAAACTGAGGCTTATAGAGGTTTCACGATTGAACTGAAGTCCCACAACTACTGAGTGAGCCTCCAGCTGCCTCACAGCACCCAACTTTATGGATACGGCCATCAGTGGGGTTGGAAGAGCTAGTGGGAATCCCGGAGGGTCCAGGACTGGGAGACAGTCCCAGAGAAATAGCTGAAGGAAATAGACAAGTCTTTCCATAACAGATATCACCATCATTACTCTAACACCGGTAAACATGCAATGTAAAATTACAAAACGGACTTCGTGGGCATCATTAAGGAGTATGGCTGTGTTTCCCTAGTTAGATCCCTGCAAGAGAAAGTTATGGGGACCAGTACCAGAGAGATGGAAAGATGTTATCATGAGAGTCAAAAAGAGGTGGCTTCTAGGACGTACAGGTAGCAAAAACCTGAGGCTCAGAGTTTAGTATGTCCAGGATGTTATGCCGGAGTACCACAGCTGCAGACTACAGATGGTTCTGGGGCTCAGAAATCCCTGGTTCAGGCATTAGCAGATCTGGTGTCTGGTAAGAGGCTTCTCAGAGGTGGCATCTTTCATTCACTGGTGAAGATGCTGTACGGGTTCAACCGACAGTGGCGATATGCCGTTGAGTGAAGAGTTAGATCTGGGTTAACCAAGGAAACGCAGTGGATCTTGGTAACTGTGTCCCTGGTGGTCAGGATGCCCCTTTGTGGTGACTCAGCCTTGAAGCTGCAGTTATATTGTCCCCAAGATCCAAAACTCAGGGCCTGGGGCATTCTCCCAAAGTGTGCTAACAAGCATCTACATCCTCAAAAGACCCAAAGTCATTAAAACATTTTACACAGCAGCTTTCATTCTCCCATGGGCTTTTCCAGACTGTGAGGAGATAAACCCCAAAGGAAGATCTGCTTCACTATGGTTGGGAAGGAAAGGAGTCGCCTTACTTCACATGCATGTATCTGGTAAACACCCATAAATCTCTTTAAACCACCCCCAGGCTGCTTCCTTCACATCTCAGTGCAGTGTAGATGCTTTGCCTCCCTAGAAAAACTCTGCTTAAACTGTCACTTGCCAATTTTTTCCCGTTAGAAGACAGAAACTAAGACACGCAGCCTCTCACTCTCCCTGTAACAGCACAAAGCACCAGGAGCTGTAAATGACCAGTCTGCCACCTCTTCCAGTGACTGTCCTGATTCAAGACTGGCCAGGAGGAGAGAGAGGCCATGCCTTGAATCCAACACACACACACACACACACACACACACACACACATGCACAGACATGCACACACACATTCACACACTCACACACACACACTGACACACATATACACACAGAGACACACACAGACACATACAGGCATACATATACACACTCAGACAAACACACACGCACACCTATACTCACACAAAAACACAGACACATATGCATACCTACACATACATACACACATATACACAGAGACACACAAACATACACTCAAATACAGACACACATGCATACATACACACACCCCACACAGATACACACACACTCACGCACACACACACACACACAGAGACACACATACTCAAACACAGACACACTTACATACACACACAGACACATGCTCAAACACACATGCACACATACACCCCACACAGATACTCACACACACTCACACACACACACAGACACACACAAACACACAGACATATACTCAAACACACACACAGACACACACTCACAAACACAGACACACACAGATTCACTCAAACACAGACACACTCACACACAAAGACACACACACACAGTCACACAGACACACACTCACACACCCAGACACATACACACACAGACACACACACAGACACACTCACACACAGACACACACATACACAGTCACACACACACAGACACACACTCACTCACACTCACACACAGACACACATACACAGTCACACACTCTCACACACACAGGCACACATACACACATGCGCACACACACACACACACACCCCACCAGGTGTCATGGCAGGAAGTGAGCAAGGTAAATGGCCAGCACACAAAAGGAGAAGCAGGAACCTCTTTGGGGATGGAGTTATCTCAGACTCAGGATGGAAGGGGAGCCCTGGGAGAGGCCACACAACTGCGGAGGGAGCAGGCTCTTGAGGAGAGAGGGAAAATTGTCCTCAAAAGGTCAAGCATTTCCTCTCACTTCACGAGGCCTGAGGTTTTTGATTTCTCGGCGGACAGCTAATTCACTTCCAGGCAGCCTTCTGTGAGTTGAATTCCCACCAAGAGACCCGAACAGTGATTTCAATTTGTGTTCACATTAATGCCAGTCTCTGAAGACTTTCCAGTCTAGGCAGCCCGACCAGGAGAGCTAATGTCCCTTGGTTAACTCTATAGACAGGCAATCAGAAATGGGCTAAAAGTCCTGCTGTCTCCAGAGGGCCAAAGAGTCCCTCAGAATCCACACTCCTTGTAGGGGGCACAGACAGGCTCTTTGGGGGATATCCAGTTCATGCAAACATATGGAGTCTAATTCTGCAGTGACCAGAAAGGGACACTTGATAGGGTTGGGGTTTCTGGTACCTGCCCAGTAGCCAAACCTAGAAAAGGACAATTATCAGGAGACCCACGTGAGGTCTGGGCAGGGGCGGGGGCTGAGAGAAGCCCAGAGCTCTGTTTCATGGCTGCCCCCCAGGCCCACCCTGTCACTACAGAGGAAAGAATGTCTGTCTGTTTGGAGAACCTGGTCTGAAACCTGACTTGATGTCTAACTGTTTAGCTGACCTCATCTCCCCAGGCCCCTTGCAGCTGGATCCTCAGACTTCAAAGGGTGACAGGGAGATTGATGCCAGCAGACAGATGCACCTCCGGGACAGAGCAGGGGTGGCAGGCTTCCTCTCCACAGTGAACTACATCTCCTCTGGGGTCCATAGTCACAGCCACCAAATACCCCCATCTTGGAAACGCTCACCAGCAGCAGAGAGCCAACACAAGGAAGCAGTGCAATGTCCTACACTGTCCTTGGCACGCCAGCCTGCTCTGCTCCTCTGCCTGCTCTGAGCTGACTCCTGGGCTGGCTTCCCAGCTCCACCTTTCTTAATGTGAGCTCCTGGGAAGGGATCTCTTTAAACATAGAACTCCCTCGACGGCCTCAGAAGCTTCTCATAGACTTGGGGCCCATTTTTCATGCCGTAGAGTCTATATTATGGTGGTTGCCCTGCGTGATCGCCAGCTGGGACTGTTTGGGGGTAAGAAAGGGGAAGATAAATGGTTGGAGATGCAGCCTCATTCTCATGTGATATTTAAGGATAATTCACACCCAGCATCAATTCCACTTCTTACTGAGGAAACCTCATCTCTGGTGAACCCGGCCTTAGCAGGAGCCAGGTGGGTGAGAGGATCCCCTGAACTTTCAGAAACTCTGTCAAGGAGAGGAAAGATGGAAGCCCTTGATCTGCTGATGAGGCCTGAGTCCATTCATGTCTTACTGGATACTCTTTACATGGGTCCAGGGGCCTCCCTCATTCATGGGCAGCATTCCCTTGGGAACACCTGCCAATCAAAAGCACAGCTGCTTCTTTGTAACCTGTGTCCTGGAAACTTTGTGTCTACTACATGTCTGTTTGTGTGTGTATATGAGTGTATGATATGTGGTTAGTATGTACATGCATGGGTATGGGAGGATGTGTCTGTGTGTGTGGTGTGGATGGTATATCTACATACATGATGGGGTATGTATGTGGGTGTGGATATGTAGGCTGCATTTGTGTGTGTGATATATAGGCAGTATGTGTGTATCTTTGTGCATGCCTATGCAGACATGTGTGCGTGTATGTGGTGTGTGCATGTGTGCTCAGTTTGTGTATGTGCGAGTGTGTGTGTGTGTGTGTGATGTGGGTTGTGTATATGTGTGTATGTGTGTATAGTGTGTATATGTGTCTATATATATGTGTATGGCATGTGTGTACCTCTGTGTATGTATCTGTGTATCAGCATATAGGTATGTTGTATATGTGTTGTGTGTGGTATGTATGTTTATGTATGTGTATGTGTGATGTGTATGTGTATATATGTCTATATGTGTGGATGTACATGTGTTTAGAGTATTATGCATAGGTGCCTATGAGTGTAAATGTGTGTGAGGGTGTGTCCCCAGGACTCACACACCTATAGAGTCTGAGGTGTCCATTCTCTCACCACACCCAGCAAGACATCCCGTTGTCCAGGGTCAGGATCAAATTCTTGCCTGTGTTACCAGTGACAGCAGAGTCGACCTCACTTAAACCTGCTGAGAACTCACCCTGGTGATGCTCCAGAGAACTGAAAGACTGAGGGGAGGAAAAAAGAGGGAGAGGGAGGGTGCCCCAGAAACGGGGAAGTCAGAGCTCCAGGTAGGGGACCCAGCTTCAAGAAGCAGAAGTGTGCCCAGTGACCTGGGAGATGGGGAGGGTCCGTTTTCATCAGAGCCTGGGCAGGTTCTGTAGCACTTCCCCCTGGAGCTGCAGGTAGGACACCAACTTTGTCTTGCTCCCCACACACTCAAGGTGAAGCTCTCAGTGGTCGGGAAGCTCAGCCAGGTTCACGTCCCCTAGCTGAGCTCTTGTAAATCGGGAAAGCTGTCTGGGGTTCCCCTCCTCCCACATTTAGACCGTCTTTGTATGTGAGCTCCGAGTCGCTCATCAGCTCCCAGCATGTCCCAGATGCATCTCCTGCAAGGGCTCAAGCTGAACCCCACTTATTCCCTCTCAACCTGATTGACGCTGGGGGGGCCACTGTCACAGAGGACCTGCTCAGCACACAGCATGGCATGCACCCAAGCCCATGAACGTGGGCTCTTGCATTTAAGGCTGGGGTTACATACAACCAGCACTTCCAGAGGCTGCCTGACTTTACTGATTAGGATCTCCACGCTGCTATCTGTGGAGAGGCTGCCGGGCCACTTGGCTTCCAGTGCATGGACATTACATATTCAATCCATATTCCCAGCCCAGTGGTCCACACCAACGTGCATCCCGTTGGACTATCTACCTGCAGTGGAGTATCCAGTTGGAGCATCACTCTGATGTGGGTTTGACTGACAGGTATCGTCAAATCTGTCCCTTCTGCCAGATGGACACTCCAGCCTGCGCAGAGCCGGGCAGATGGAGAGTCAAAAAATAAAACAGCCACAGCCCAAGCTGAAGAACAAGTACGGGCGCTGGGGGCTTCTGGAGAACAGAGAAGGGGATTAACGGGCTTAGGAGCTGGACACCAGCAAGTGGGTGGGTGACAAGCATCTTCAGAAAGCCCTCATAATCTCAAGGTCAAGGTAAAGCAACTTCCCAAAATCATAGGAGAGAAGGTGACTGGTGAACAGCAGTTATGTCCCCATCTGGAAGAGGGATGGTGACCGAGGCAGGGAGCCCAGTAGTTTGTGCTTCCAAGGGTGAAACGAGAGAAGACTCGGAGCCAGGAGAAATTAATTAAAGCATAACTTTCAGGATACCGTTCTGTGCAAACAGATCCAAGGCCAGGGAGCTATGAGGTGCTGAATAATTGCATTGGGGACCATCAGAGAACTTGTAATTTAATGAAGGGGACAACCAAGTAGGCACCAAGAAAGGTACCAGAAACCCAGCGCCAGTGCCAACGCAGCGGAGGCCTCAGAGCTGGTCGAGCCAAGCAAGGAGCAAGAAATCGCACACCGTGGAGTAATCCTGCGAGAGCCCCCATCATGTCGCTAGGCCACTTGTTTGCAAAACAGTCGATGCAAACAAGAGCCCATAGTCCCCAAGTGATGTTCTTCCCTTAATCTCTTCCTGCCAAAATGTTTGCGCTCCGTTCCACACCGCCGGCTGCTGTTTCTCCCCGCAAGTCGTCATGGAATCGAAGCCCTTTACAAGGCTGTCATCGCTGTCACATGCAGGTTTGTAGTCAGGGAGACTTTGCAGGGGCATCTCCTAGGGCCATCTCTGCAAGGCCCAGGAAGGCTTGAGATTAGAATCCACATGCTAAGCTTGAATTCATTCAAATGTCATTGGGCACTTGCTGTATCCCTGACACCCTCAAGCTCTGAGCTGGGTGACTAAGGAAGCCCATTATTGGGCACTTGCTGTATTCCTGACGCTGTTAACGTCACAGCTGACTGGCCTAGGATGACCTGGCTGCAGGGCTCTGAGAACAAGGCAGCAGCCTTAACCTCAGGGTCAGTGGTAACCCTAGGGGAGCTGCCCTCATGGAAGGAGAGGCTTGAGAAGCTTCAAGGAGCCCCACACAGGCCAAGGAAATAGCAGCTGTCACACCACAGGGACATTAGCCCTCATGATTCAAGTAAATGACGGTATCGAGGGTCCACTAGGGTCCAGAATGAGTGGTGATTACGAGGAGACCACATCCCCGATAGTAACCATTCAGGCCGTGAAAGCAAGTACGGGCCAGGCAGAAGCCAGCCAGTTACAACCAGCACCATGGGAGGGGGGGTCTGATGGTAGGGTGTAGGGCTGTGGTCAGGAGTAAAACTGAGAGCACAAAGAGGCAAGAGAGCGATCACATCAAAGGCTGAGGGGGTTGCTCAGTGGTTAAAGTGCTTTCTGTAAAACCCAAAATTACGATCTCCAGCAGCACATATTCAAACGCAAGATAGACATGGTGACCCATTCATAATTTCAGTCTAGGAAGGCAGAGAAGAGATCCCCAGAGCAAGCTGGTTAGAAAGACCTGTATCAGTGGTCTCTGAGTTTGATTAAGACGCCCTGCCTTGGTGAACCAGGCAGAAGAGCGATGGAAGATGATTCCAACATCAACCCTTGGGCTTCTGCGTGCATGAACACATTTGTGCGTGCTGCCCTCCCGCTGGCTTCAGCCACCCCCAGTGCCCTCCAGTGCTCCACAACCCTTTCATCCATTTCTCTAAATGACATCCCCCAAGCTGTATCTCAGTTTTGTTCATGTGACAGTCACAGAGCCCTCAGCCTGGGTGTCCAATCCCAGACCCCCTTTGGCCAAGCAAAGACATACATGGAATTCCCACAGAGCTGGGGCACTGGGGAAACATGTGCACTGTGTGAATAGGCTGTATCTATTGTGTGGCATGCCTTGTTAGACCTGTCTTTGGTCAGTCCTGCAAGTATCTGTGTGTCCCCTAGCCTAAGGTCAGATGAGCCACTGGGGTTGTGGCCATTGTGATTCGTCCCATGAGAGTCAGAGCCCAGATGGCCAGCTGAATTTAGTACGGTCCTGCCAGGGAGCTTCATAGGATCCAGATCATGTCACCTGTCCCAAACCCCTCCCTCAGCAATAGCCAAGTGAGTTCAAGGGCAGTGGCTTACCCAAGCCATGCTAAGCATGCTCAGAGCTCTCTAAGGCCCAAGATGTCAGCTCCACATATGCACCAGGGCCCCCCACTCATTCAGGACCTCCATGTTTTTAGACTGGGGGCAGTGGGATCTCTTGATCCCACTTGAGGAAAGGATTCCTTGTCTCTGCTCCCCAAGGTATCAGCCCAGACTTCAGATCTATGACTGCTGATGTATTTTAAGGTCCAGTGGTCATAAAGGAAACAAAGGGGAACTCAGCCTGCAATGCTGGTCCCCAGGTTCACACTGGGCAATATCAAGCCCATCCAACACATTGCTTCACACCAACAGGACACAGGAATGCAGACTACTGGTACCCAGGCCTCACCCACAATGCTTTTGCCTCTCCTGAACCTGTCACATGAAACCTCTGCTTTCTCTGTCTTTCCTCTGTCAGCTGGAAGTCACCCCAGAAAACAATGACCAGCTAGGAGAAGAGCCATGGACTCAAACCCTGCCTCTCTCTGTTGCACCCCATAGCGCCCTATAGCTTATCAGGGCGATAAGCTAAGAGTTCCCTAATCGACTAACCTAGCCTACCCATGAGAACACATGACCTCAAGGACCCACCTGCTGTCCTAGACCCAGAGGTTCTGCTTAGCATGCATGCCAGCATCCACTCTGCTCAGAGGACAGCCGTGCATGTCCCTCTGTGGCCTCTGGGCCAGTGCCTGCCCCAGAAAAAGGCATTGCGCTTTGTGTAAAAGCCCAGTGTCTCATAGGAAAGAGGATCATGGGAAGTATACAGTCAAGAACTCGTCCCGGATGTGGATGAAAGCAAGCATAAGGTTACTCCAACAGGCATTGGGTGAGAGTTCAGAAAGCTACAGAGCAGTCAGACACTTGAAGAGCTTGCAGTTAGATT
This sequence comes from Rattus norvegicus, assembly GCF_021556685.1. NCBI lineage: Eukaryota > Metazoa > Chordata > Mammalia > Rodentia > Muridae > Rattus > Rattus norvegicus. The sequence continues at coordinate 169,553,785 of NC_141538.1, read as the reverse complement.
TACAGGAAAGATCAAGGGTGCCCCCAGATCATGCTGTGCTTATAAGCCCCTTTGTGGACATTCTACCTGGTGACCTGGAAAATTCTACAGTAGCGTACTCCCATAGGTGTATCTTCCTCCCATCTTACTTTCTCCTTTTGTCTGTATAACTTCTCCATGGAACTGTGGTCAGGAAATGCAGTCATGCACCCAGCCATAATGACACAACCAAGAAACAGTCACCATATTACAGTGATCCTATATTATAATAGAGACCAAATCATGTCATATCCGATGACACTGTAACATCACAGAACAAACACATCTCAAGTTTGTGGTGATGTTGTGTTAACAGACCCACAACACCAGCTGTTGAGCAAAAGCATGGCCACATAGTCACACTCAGGGAATCACACAGGATGTCGACAACTATGGCATGCATCGTGTGTGTGTGTGTGTGTGTGTGTGTGTGCATGTGAGCATGTGTATGTGCATGTGTGTGTTTGCATGCACATGTGTACATGTGTGCATGTGTGTTTGCATGCACATGTGTGCATGAGTGTGTACATGTGTACATGTGTATGTGTGTGTACATGTGTACATGTGTGTTTGCATGCACATGTGTACATGTGTGCATGTGTGTGCATGTGTGTTTGCTTATATCACCAGCTGCTGAACAAAAGCATAAACACACAGTTACACTCAGTGAATCACAGAGGATATTGACAACTGTGACCTGTGTGTGTGTGTGTGTGTGTGTGTGTGTGTGTGTGTGTGTGTGTGTATGAGTGTGTGTGCTGACTGTGCTATGGTTTTTAACCATCGTTTTGAAACTCTTTCTACTTAGGAAACAGTGAGCTTGCTGTCAAGTGTCTCCTGCCTTATTATGCCAGCAGCAGCTGCCACATGCATCTCTGCCACACAAGACCCAGCCACCCGTGATGAGCCTGGGTCCTGTGGCATTGACTCAGATACTGAGGTGCCTGACAGCAAGCTTCTCTCACTAGGAAATACACACCTCATGCTTGTATGTGTGTATGTGTGTGTGTGTATGTGCCTGTGCGTGTGTCCGTGTGTCTGTGTATATGCATCTATGTGTCTGTGTGTCTCTAAGTGTTTGTATGTCAAGTGTCCAATGTGTATATCTGTGTGTATAAGTGTGTGTATCTGTGTGTATATCTATGTGTACCTGTGTTGTATCTCCGTGTGCCTTTGAGTATATGCATGTATGTGTCTGTGTGTCTCTGTGCTTGTGTGTCAAGTGTCCAATGTGTGTATCTATGTGTGTCTGTGTGTTTATGTGTGTATCTGTGTATGTATGTTTCTGTATGTTTGTGTGTCTATGTGTGTATGTTTAGGTGTGTGTGTGCGTGTCTGTTTGTATCTGTGTGTCTATGTGTGTGTATCTGTGTGTATGTGTCTGCCTTGGTGTCTGTGTGTGTATATGTGTGTGTATGTGTGTATGTCTGTCTCTGTGTGTCCGTGTCTCTGTGTGTCAAGTGTCAAATGTGTATATCTGTGTGTTTAAGTTTGTGTATCTGTGTGTGTTTATGTGTGCATCTGTGTGTGTTTTTATATGTGTATCTGTCTGCGTGCCTCTGTGTGTTTGTCTATTGTGCATCTCTATGTGTCTTTACATGTTTCTGAGCACAGACTCAGACATCTCTAAGGAACACAGCGGCTTTGGTGGCACCTGACTCAGCTTTGCTCATCCTTACATCTTCTGGGTCTCCATGCATCTCTGCCAGTTTCAACCCAGGAGACATCTAAGGCAGCACCAAGCCAGTACCAATGGGATGATCAACAAACCCCACCCTCCCTTTCCAGAGGCCACAGAGCCACCACTATCCTGAGTTGTCTTAGGCAGACTAAGGAGATAGGACTTCTCTTTTGGAGAAAAGAGTCAGGCCACACTTAAGGACTCTAGCAAAACACACATATTACCTTTAACCTGTGTCCATCGGTAAGACAGGCTTCCCCTTTGGCTGTACGTCAGAGTCAGAAGGGTGAGGATGGCAGCCTCCTCCACCCCATGGCTGATGTTGTACGTTCTATGACTCTCCGGAACTGTAGTCTTGCTGCTGCAGAACCCTGAGCGTGGTTTACAGAGTGATTTAGACATAAATCCATCCTCCGGGATCCCATGTGCTCTGAGGGGAGGCATCAGACAGACATAAATAATTCACAAGCAGTAAGTGCTAAGTGCTGGAGAGAGAACTAGGTGGAGAGCTCTCTAGGTCAGAGGAGGGCAAACGTGAGGACAGGCATGCTACCTCTCTGCCAAACTCTTCTAGAAGCTTCTATGCTCATTCATCCAGCTAAAGGCAAGGTCCTAAATGGCCGGTATGGCTCAGACTGCCCTACTTCCTCTGTCTCTCTGGCACAGCTTTCTCCACATGTGCCTCTTTGGTGCTTCTCTAAGCTGCCAAACAGGTTGAGACAACAACAGGACCTTTGCTTGTGCTCTTCCTTCCTCCTATGGTGCTCCCAGGCCATCCTCCACACCCACACACAGGTCCCGACTCCTTAAGGCTTCTTTGAACATGCTGCTTAAATATCCCCTTCCTCCAAATCTCTTTCTAATCCTGCCCTATTACCCTTTTCCCCAAAGCATGTATTACCAGACAAAATGTATTTTTATTCTCTAATAGAATCCAAAGACAGTGGCAGCCTTTTTCATCATCATTTCTCAGGGTTTGGGGTATATAGGAAATGTTAAATTAATGATTGATCCCCTTGGCTGCTGGGTCAGTTTTTTTATACTGCCGTGATAAAGTACAGACAAATTCAACTTCAGGGAGTGCATTATTAGTCCCATGCCTGAAAGGAGAGTCTCTGTAAGGGACTGTCTAGAGAAGGTTGGCCTGTGGGTATGTCTGCAGTGGATTATCTTGATCATTAATTATGCCCACTGTGGGCAGCACCATCCCCTAAGTCTTGGAGAAAGTGACTGAGTACGGTCATGCACGCATTTGCTCTCCCTCTCTGCTTTTAACTGTAGGTGTGATGTCACTAGCTGATTAACTTCCCTTCCTTCCTTGAGGTGCTCTGTTATAGTGCTTTATGCCATTGACAGGAGAGGAAGCTAGGACAAGAAAAGGTTTTGTTTTGGTTTTGGCTTATAGTTCAGGGGTATAGTCCATCTTGGGGGAACTCAGGGCAGCAGGAAATGAATGAATGTACCCTTCTGTTCAGCTCCCTCCATCTACTTACACAGTCCAGGATCCTAACAAGGGAATGGAGTCGCCCACAGTGGACGCTCTTCCCAACTCAATTAAAGTAATTACTGACAGGCATGCTCAGAGGCCCAGAGGCCCATCTTCCAGGTGATTCTAGACCTTCTCAGGTTGGCAATTAACACTGACCATCACAAGCTAAGAAAGCAAGCTCTACTGTCTAGGCTAATTTCCACTGTATCGTACGTATCTCTACCACACATTAAACCCCAGCCACACCCCTGCTCAGCCACGGGCTCACAGCCATAACTAATCAGCACGGCACTGCCACACACTTAGCTGTGGGAGGCAGACTGTGAAGTACAGGCATTACAAGGACTTTTATTTGATTTTTTTAAATGTATTTTTTGAGTGTGCATGAGCCTGCACGCACGCCTCTCTCTCTCTCTCTCTCTCTCTCTCTCTCTCTCTCTCTCTCTCCCTCTCTCTCTCTCTCTCTCCCTCTCTCTCTCTTTCTCTCTCTCTCTCTCTCTCTCTGTGTGTGTGTGTGTGTGTGTATTACATATGTATGGGAACACGTGTGTATGAAGATGCATGTGTATGGAGGTCTGATGTCAATTATCTTCCTCAATATTCTCCTCTTTATCCTCTGAGGTAAGGTCTCTCACTAAATCCAGACCTCGCCAACTCTGGCTGATCTGCCTAGTCAATTGGCCTAGGGATCGTCTGTCACTGCCTCCTGGCTTCAGGAATTGAAGATATTGCCTAACTCAGACAATATTCAAGTAGGTGTTAGGGATCTGATCTCTGGTTCCCAAGCTTGTGGGACAGCTACTGTAGTTCTGAGTCACCTCCCCAGCCACACTGGACAGATTTATCAGCTGATGGAGACACAGCTTGAGTTCACACCTGGCCCAGGAGCTCTAACCAGAGGTTCGTATCGGAGTCTCTTGAGAACTTTTCTCACACAGTCAGGAGAATTGCAACAAGTGCACAGCCAGTTCTTGATGCCAGACTGTGCATGGGTCAAAATCACCAAAAATCTCCATATGACCCCTGCAGGTAGCTGTCCTGAAGAATCCAACTGGTGCCCTGTGGGCAAAGGGCCTGAGGGTTCCCTGTGTGTGACGAACAGAGGCCTGAAGCGTAGTAGGCACTTTGAGTGTCTGCATATTCCCTGTAGGGCTGTTTCTCACAGTAAGGAGACAGTGGACAAGGAGAGAGCAGATTTTCTGCCTGTGGGGGTTGCTGCCTCTGTGAGCAGTTGGCCTTGGGGTTAGACCCTGGGCTTCCCTAAACCTGAATAAGAAAAATGTGACATCCACAAATCCACAAGCCGAGGTTGCCGATAAGTGGAAAACAGACACCAAAAAAAGTAGAAAGGAAGGGAAGGGTTGCTCCTTGGCGCGGTATGGTGGAGAAGGTTTATTCTGGATATGTGGGCGAACACAGCCAGAGGCAGGGACATCTGGGGGAGTCCACGGTGGACATGACCAGACAGCGCTTTGCCATGTGAAGAGAGGGAAAGGAAGGGAAAGTGAAGAGAGGGACCAATGCAGCAGCCAGGAGACCAAAGATACAAAATGGGTGGATTGTAGAGGGAAGAGCTGCCCAGACCCCTGGGCTGAAGAGTTCAGGATAGGGGGTGGTGTATGCCAGCCAGAAGGGAGGGACTGAGGGGTTGGGAGAGAACTTGACAGCCAGGTCTGCTTTAATATGTTAAATAGGCACCTCGGCCATTTGTCCCAAGTTTGAAACCTAACAGCTAGCACTCCGTTTGATATATGAGTATCCACAGCTTATGGGTAGAACAGAGCGTTTGCTGTAAAAAAAATGCTTTTATTTAAGAACGAGAGTGTGGAAGGTCATTATGGTGTGAGAGGAATATAAAATGCAAGAACAGACATGACTCCAGTTAGAGAGAGAAGCAAGAGGTAGACGGGGTAGGGAGAAAGACAGCATTCAGATTAACACCAAAAAGTCAACCATGACAAAGACTCTATGCCTTTGAGAAGGGCTGGGAGCCATTTGCAGGGTTCCAAACCACGTAGAGTGGCCAGACACCAGCTTCTGCTGTGGTTGACTGGTGCCCCACCCTAAACGCATGAGGAAGTGCTAACCCCAGTGTCCACCTCTGAGTGTGACATTCCTTGGAGCCAAGTTTCTTTCAGATGCTACTTGAAAACATCAGATCATGCTGTCTGATGTACAATGAGTCTGGGTGAGCTATGAAAGTCAGCTAGAATGGGTGAAGCCAAGAAGAGAAATGTAGGCCCCTGGTGACTGGAGAGGTTGGGAGCGCTGGCTGATGCCAAACGTGTATCTTGGGCTTTCTGGGAGGTAGGAGACAGTGAGCATGAGGGTGGACAAAAACATCTGTGGTTCAAGTAGTGGCAGGCGTGAAGTGACGCCCCTGACATCCCCATACTGGACTCACCAAGGCCAGAGGTCTAGGGTAGACGGATAAAGGCTGGCCCAAGGCTGTCTTACACAGATCATGAGGAACCTTGATCGTGTGAGGCCGGGAGTGGCTGGGCTGAGCCTCAGGGGCACTCGGCTTGTTCTACAGGACCCATCAAGACGTATCAGGGTGGGCAGAGCGTCTGCCATGCAGCCTTTCTCTGGCTACCCCTGCAGGTGCCATGCTGCAGCTTCCAGATACCTCATAACTCTTTAGGTCCATAAGCAAGAGAAGGTACGGCCTGCCTGGCCTCTGATTGGGCGGGTTCCATGTGGGTGAGTATCAATCGGCCTGCTGTGGACTTAGTGGTACCTGGGAAACAATTTCTAAGTTTACTCAAAGGTTTGTCACCATCAGACTCTGCTGCTGGGCCAAGATCCTCTTCACACAACCCCTCCTCACACCCCTCCATATGCCTTCCAAGGACCCTTCACAGTTCTTCCTCATGGTCCCACATGATCCCTCCACATGATCCCTCCACATGGTCCCTCCACATGGTCCCTCCACATGGTCCCTCCACATGGTCCCTCCACATGGTCCCTCCACATGTCCCTCCACATGGTCCCTCCACATGATCCCTCCACATGGTCCCTACATGTCCCTCCACATGGACTATCCGACAGCCTCCCACATGACTTTTCTCTCTTAAGGCTCTGGATGTAGCTATAATCACATGAGTAAGACCTTCCCTACTCACAGTCCCAGGGACTGCACAGCATGGATACCAGGGTAGGAACATGGGGTAGGGAGTCTTAGGAATCTCCCACCCACTTGGTCCTGCTGATGGACACCTGGTACTGGGAGATTGATCTGTTGCAGATAGGTCCTTCCCTGTTTCTCCTTGAAAACAGAGGCTCCCGCACCCACAGGTAAGACCAAGCTGGGACAGCCATTGAACAGAATAGGATTCATGGCACAGAATGTGGGGGGGCAGCTTGACAAACAGAGATACAGGCGGGGGAGGGGCTAAACAGGCACTCCATAGCCATCGTACATCACTGCCTCAGTCCTAGAGCAGGTGTACAGCACAGGCAAAAGCCACCCATTTCTCCCCTCTCCCAACAAGAAAGCACATTTCATGACTCCCCATCCCACCGGGGATTGATTCTACCTGCTGTCCCTCAGTCATGGAGCCCCCATCCCCTACAAGATAACACTTCCACGGGCTGCTCCTCCTTCCCAGCCGCCAGCAGCCCTTCCCAGGCCACTTTCAGCATGATGTAACCTAGTATTCCCAGGGCATCTGGGGACAGCAAGCTCCTTCAGCAATAACACCTTTGTCACCAAGGAGAGGACGTCAAGGAGAAATCCAGCTGAGCAGCCTTCCCAAGCCAAAGCACGTGTTTGTGTCGGTTCCGAATGGAATAAACACACAGTGTGCACCTTGCCAAATGCCAGCACCTTCATTTCCTGATAACAAATGGCTGGTTAGAATCAATAACAGCTCCCTGCCGCTGTGCTGCACGCTGCACGAGGCCTGGGCAGCAGCCTGGCTCCCACACAACAGCTGCTCTGCCCACGTCCCTGCCAGCCTGGAGCTGACTGACGCTTAGCCAGGACGGACCCCACTGCCGACTCCGTGAGTAGATTCTGTCCTTGCTAGCCAGTGTCTTGCACAACCACAAAGCCTGCTGCTCAAAATCAGATCGTCCAAACTTGGGTTTCCCACCTAGAGGGAGGATGTATTCACATGACAGGAAGGAAGGGAAAAAGGGACCCCATCGTCTATGACAGGTAGAGGCCTTCTCCTCCCTGTGAACCTCAGCCTGGAGCCGAGGCTGGCATGCTGTGGCACAGGGACATACAGGCCGGGAGCGATGTAGTAGACATCATAGAACTCTGGACCTGACCTTCTGGGTTTCAGTTGTGGCTTTTGTCAGATCTGTAGCATCTGTAGCATCAAGAAGGTTACTTGGCCTCTTTGTGACTCTCATGATTTTAGCTATAAACTGTGAGTTATAATGATGTCTATTCTGTGATACCTTCCATCCATCCATACATCCAGTGGGAAGAGATGAGAAGATGAAAGGAAGGATGTATGGATGGATGTGTAGATAGGTAGATGTATGCATGGATGGATGCATGGATGGATGGATGGATGGATGGATGGATAGAAGGATGGATGGATGGGTGGATGGATGGATGGATGGATGGATGGGTGGGTGGATGGATGGATGGATGGGTGGATGGATGGGTGGATGGATGGATGGATGGATGGGTGGGTGGATGGGTGGATGGATGGGTGGATGGATGGGTGGATGGATGGATGGATGGATGGATGGATGGGAGGATGGATGGATGGGTGGGTACGTGGATGGATGGATGGATGGATGGGTGGGTGGATGGATGGATGGATGGATGGATGGATGGATGGATGGGTGGATGGGTGGGTGGATGGATGGATGGGTGGGTGGATGGATGGATGGATGGATGGATGGATGGATGGATGGATGGATGGATAGAAGGATGGATGGATGGATGGATGGATGGATAGATGGATGGATGGATGGATGGATGGATGGGTAGGTGGATGGATGGATGGATGGATGGGTGGGTGGATGGGTGGGTGGATGGATGGATGGATGGGTGGGTGGATGGATGGATGGATGGGTGGATGGATGGATGGATAGAAGGATGGATGGATGGGAGGATGGATGGATGGATGGATGGATGGATGGATGGATGGGTAGGTGGATGGATGGATGGATGGATGGATGGATGGATGGATGGATAGAAGGATGGATGGGTGGGTGGATGGATGGATGGATGGGTGTATGGATGGATGGATGGATGGATGGGTGGATGGATGGATGGATGGATGGGTGGATGGATGGATGGATGGATGGATGGGTGGGTGGATGGGTGGGTGGATGGATGGATGGATGGATGGATGGATGGGTGGATGGATGGGTGGGTGGGTGGATGGGTGGGTGGATGGGTGGGTGGATGGGTGGATCGATGGATGGATGGATGGGTGGGTGGGTGGATGGGTGGGTGGATGGATGGGTGGTTGGGTGGATGGATGAATGGATGGTGAATGGTGGATGTGTGTGTGTGTGTGTGTGTGGTTAGATTGTGAATAGATAGGTGAATAAAATGGAAGGTTCAGTGAGTAGATGGACAGAAAAATGAATAGGTATATGGGTGAATGGGTAGGTAGATAAAAGATAGATATGCAGAAAGATGTGGTGAGAGGATAGATAGCAGATGGAAGTTTGAGTGGGTGGGTGAGTGGGTGGATTAGCAGATAGGTGGATGGATGGACACTTGGGCAGATGGATGTAGACATAGGTCAAAGGATAGATGGGTGAATGGATGGACAGATAGTTGAGTGGATGGATAAATGGATAGACAAGTGCAAGGATGGATGGATGGATGGATGGATGGATGGATGGATGGATGGACAGACAGACAGATGGACAGATGAACAGACATATGGCTGGGTGAGTGAGTGAGTGAGTGAGTGAGTGAGTGAGTGAGTGAGTGAGTGAGTGGAGATATGTGGGAGGATGGGCAAATGGATAAATAGGTAGACAGACCTATGGATGGAAGGATGGATGGGTGGATGGATGGATGGATGGACAGCTGAGTTCGTAGATTGGTGGGTAGGTGGCTGGAGAGAAGAAGGGATGTGATGGTCAGCATTAGTTTTCAATGTCAAAAGATTTAGAATTACCTAGAGTACAAACTTTGGCATGTCTATGAGAACGTGTTTCTTCGGAGGTTTAACTAGGAGAGGGAAAACCACTGAGTGTGAGGAGCAACATCCCACGGGACAGGACCTTGGACTGAAAATAAAGGAGAAAAAAGGCTGAGAACCAGTGTTTGCCTCTCTCTGCCTCCTGCCTGTGGGGGCAGTGAACTCACAATCCTGCCACCGGAACTCTGACACCATGACAGACTGCACACTCAAACCGTGACTCAAAGTCAAGCTGCTCTCTCTTCAATTGCTCGCGCCGGGCCTTTTTGTCACAGCAGTGAGGAGAGTAGCCAGTGACAACAGCCGCTGTCAGATGTCTAGGATGAGTCTGACACACTCCCTCAATCATGGCACCGCGGGGCAACTGAGGCATTCAGAACACTCTGACATGCAGGGAATGGCTGATATAATACAGAGGTTCCACCAGAACTTCATTCTACAGCTCTCACATTCTAGACCTGCTGCCTTTAGAGGCCCTGGATTATGTGTCCAGAAAGGTATGTAAAGAAATCACTAGGGAAGAAAGAAATGGTAGAGGCAGGTGAGCATGTGGTCTTCTGCCTGAATGCGCGCATGCGCACGTGCATGCGCATGCGCATCTTCGGTGAAGACATGCACAAAAGCTGCCCGTTTGGAGCCTTTTGGTGGGAGTGTTTATAGTGTGTGTAGCAGCAGATGCCATGCTTCCTGCTGAAGAGATGATGTTAGCCCAGTAGGGGACAGCGATTAATAACTTATTTCTCAATCAGCCTATTAGAAGTAATCATGCTGGCAACTGCGGGCCATTAATCTGTGTCGGAACCCAACCCGCACGGGCTGATGGTGGCTGAGATCTGCAGAGATGAACAGGGCTGGATGTTCTGTGAACTTAAAACATGCTTATGAAGTGCTCAAAGCCAAGGCATGGGGCTGAACAGTGTCCAGGCAGGATATGAAAACAGGACACACAGGTGACATACATTGCACAGGCGCTAGGTTTTCTTCTGGAGGCCTGAGGATATCTTGGATGTGACCACCAAGCTTGGTGTTGAGGTGTGTTCTGAGGTCCGTAATCAATTATAGCTTCTGTCATGGACGATGATAGGGAATCAAAGATGTAATGGCCCTGGACTTACTGTCCCTGGACTGGCAGGGGGTCATAAGTACAGGAGAAACCGTATCACAGTGTCTCAGCATTGATGCTGCTTAGATCCCCGGGGACACATGGCAGAGTAGGGGGTAGATGAACTGGAGTTACCTACAGGCGATGTGCTCCCCACCCACAGAGCCACTTTCCAGAAGATGAGCAGTGACCCCAACACATGGTTTCCTGTCTGTGGCTCCTCCTAATTGTCCTTGGTGGCTCTGCCTCATCCCTCCCCAACTTTCTACTTCTGATCTTGAGAGCTTCGGACACCACAGAAACCAAGAAGGAATAGTGGGCCTCATGACACGCTTCTCTCGTTACCTCTCTCTTTCCTTCTCCCGTCTGTCCCCATCCGTTTGTGTGTGTGTGTGTGTGTGTGTGTGTGTGTGTGTGTGTGTGTTTGTGTGTGCCTCTGTGTGTGTTTGTGTGTATGCATATGTGCGTCTATGTGTGTGTGTGTGTTTGTGTGTGCCTCTGTGTGTGTTTGTGTGTATGCATATGTGCGTCTATGTGTGTGTGTGTGTGTTTGTGTGTGCCTCTGTGTGTGTTTGTGTGTATGCATATGTGCGTCTATGTGTGTGTGTGTATGTACATGTGTACCTATGTGTGTGCACATATGTGTGAAGGCATGTGTGTGAGTTTGTGTGTATGCATATGTGTGTGTGAGTGTGTGAGTGTGTGTGAGCCTGTGTGTCTGTGTATGTGTGCATATGTGTGCCTTTGTGTGTGTTTGTGTGTGTATGCATATGTGTGTCTATGTGTGTGTGTGTATGCACATGTGTCCCTGTGTGTGCACATATGTGTACAGGCATGTGTGTTAGTTTGTGTGTGTGCATGTGTGTGTGTATGCATATGTGTGTGTCTCAGTGTGTGTGAGCCTGTGTGTGCATGCACACTTGCACATGAGTGCATTTGTAGGGTCAAAAGTCAGGTCTCTTTGAGTTCATTCTCCACTTTATTTTGTTTTCCAGATAGGGTCATCCACTGAACCTAGGGCTTGTCAGTTTGATTGGACTTTGTCCTAGGATCCTCTTGCCTCCATTTTACCACTGCTGGGGTCATGGTACCTGTAGTTTCATTTTGATATTGGCTCAGGATCCTTGCACATATGGAAAACATTCTACTGGTAGACGCCCACATCCACGCACTCCAACTCCCCACCGTTCTTGATTTTCTGAGGTGGCTGAATGTCACCAAAAAGTCACAGAGGTTCAAATGTCACCTGTCAACCATGACTGTTAGTCACAGGACCAATGGCTGTCATCCTCTGCTGAGGGTCATCCTGGACTCCAAAACTCCACCAAGTGGCTGGATTTCCACGTTACGATTCTCCCTAGGTGATCCTTTGGTTGACTCAGACATTGTCACCCATAGGACAAGTGAGAAGTAAACAACACGATTCCTTTCAGCTGCTAGACCCTCACGCAACGCAACAGCCACACCTCCTTCCCTCCTGCCCTCCAGACCCCTCTTGCTGATATAAGTGCCCTAATGCTCATTAACTACTGGTAGCACTTGGTAGGAAACAGCAGCAGTGTCTGCCTTGGAAGTCCCTGTGGATTTCAGACTCCCTTCCCCACACCTACCTTCCACCTGTCATTGAGCTCTCAGGTCTCTACAACCATCTATGACATCTCTACGGCCTCCTGTTAACATAAATGGGGCATAATCTTTGATGATAGATATTTTCTTTGGGTGACTCAGAGAATACAACCCAGGATAGATTTGTGTGGTCGTTGCCAAAACCCTAAGCAAAAGAACTAGAGACGCCTCCTGGCCCATTTTTCTCTATACCGAAAGCACATCCCCAAAGCCCCGCCCCTTCCAGCCCTTCTGTGATGATTGCCCTCCTTTACCCTCCACCTCACTCCCAGGGAATGGAAAAAGATGTAGGGATGACAATAACACGGTTACACAAGAAAGGTGGTTACACAAGAAAGGTGGTTACACAAGAAAGGTGGTTACACAAGAAAGGTGGTTACACAAGAAAGGTGGTTACACAAGAAAGGTGGTTACACAAGAAAGGTGGTTACACAAGAAAGGTTGTAGCCCGTGGACAGGAAGGTGGATAGGAAGCAGATGACAACATGTACCGCCCATAAAGATCTGGGAGCACGAGAACCATCCTTCCCTTTCTGAAGAGGACCTGGGGACAGGAGGATATGCCTCCCAATCTAAAAGAGACTGGTAGCTGGTGAGACATGCTCCCCACCCTACACAGGACCCAGAGAGTGGGCCATGCCTCCCACCCCGAAGAAAATTCATACACAGTGTGTCGTGGGACTGTGGGCTGTGCCACCCATCGTGCAGATTAGTTGGGGAGGGTCAGCCACACCCCCATCCTGCAGAGGACACGGGGACAACAATGGGCCAGATTAGGAAAGGTTATTTTTTCTTCTTCCCAAGGTTACTTTGTAGCCCTTCTCACTAGCAAAAATAATGTGTTGCCCTTTTTCCCTAGAGTCAGGACAAACATGGGTTTTTCTCTGTGTGTGTGTTTTTTTAAGACCCGAGGGGGGGAAAAATCCTCTGGGAGAACAAAAAACCCATGCAACCTCCAGTGGGCCCCTCTGTAGGTAATAAATCCGCTACCTATCGGAGCCTGTTTTCCTAAAGTCAAAGTGACTACAGCGAGCTATTTTTATTATTGCTCATATATTGTTTAAATATTTCAGCCAGGAGACACTGTGCGAAGGGAGACAATAGCCCGCCCGACACAAGATTTATTAGAGAAAGTTGGCACAAATATATTTGTAGGGAACAAAATATGTTTGTAGAGATTATTCCAGATTTACAGTGATTAATAATGGATCGGACTTTGAGAACGTCAAGGAGCCGCCAGCCTCCCTGGCGAGCTCTGCTCCAGGTTGAGTCAGAATAGAACATCAGCTCTGGGGCGCCCGCAACCTTTAGCAGGAAGAATGAAGTTTTCCAAATCGAGGGAAATGGATGCCCAGAGCTGCTGCACCTGGTTTCAGGATGCTGGGTCGGGAGGAAACACCAAATGAGGTTTTCAGACCTCATGTGCAAGGACTCCAAAGGCTGGGTATTATGGGGGGCCTCCAGAGGGCCCCCTGGGTGATATGCCCACAGAAAGGGGCTAGGAGGAGGGGCTCCAAGTAAAAGGGGGTGTCACCAAATATCACCATTGCGTCTCTTGCTCCCTCTACTGTATCTAAAATGCTACGTTTAGGGACACATCCATGAGATTCCCCCAACCCAAAGTGCACTCACTGTCTTGAGCTGAAGGGCAGGAAAGTGTGTGCATAGGGGGAGGGGCGAGGTTGGCCCAGCCTAAGCCAGGGTGGGGAATCTGTTTCCTCTGTAGAGCTTCAGTGAACTCTGTTAGTCTCACAGAGGCTGACGGAGTACCCTTTCCAGCACTCTGCGGACCCATCCCTGTCTGTCTCCCTGGCAGACACTGCCAGAATGTGGGTGGGGCAACACGTCTCCCCACAGTCACAAGGCTCCCGCACCCCCAAGCTGAGTAGCTTGGTCTCTCCATACTGCCCATCTCCTGTCACTGGAGTGGGCTGGGAATACCAGTCTCATTAATAAAACTTTCGTGTAGACCCAAGCTCGATGCTAACAGGCTCACAACAACGCAGACAATAGATTGGATCTTATCGCCCAGGAAGAGCAAGAGGGCCTTGTCGAGGGGCAGCAGCGGGGCGCATCTGCCCTGTGCCATGACAAATAGGTTGCCATTCATCAACCATGACTACCAGTCTAGGCTGGAAGGCATGAAGGGAACTGGTGAGGGAACCCAAGTCCATCACTCCTCGGGGGTGAGGAGGTAGGTGCTGGTGGCAGCGAGGCAGCAGGGCTCTCATCCACCCCGTTGGTTGCCATGGAGAAAGGAGAAAGGAACCTGCTGACTTTAACACAGCTGTGCCTATGCCTCCCTTGAGACGCGCCATGACAACTCGGACTGGAAGTGGCGACTGAGCAGCTATAATCTTCAAGCTGTGTGAAAAGGTGATTGATTGAGCCAGGGCTGTAAACAGCACTGTGCTCTGACGGCCGGGACACAGCACGACGATATGATCAGCCGGAGAGGCACAAACAGTGCAGCCGTGGCTCCTGGAACGTTCCGCGCCCGCCTTCCAGCCAACGATCCTTCCCAGAGATGATGATCGGCTCCTACAGGCCCTGCACATGCAAGGCCACCATGAGGTTCCCAGCTGCCTCCAGACCCACATCTGATCGGTCCCCTCCATGCACACGCCCTGTTTCTTTCTAAAGACTCTATCTACCTTCTCTAGTCCCTGACAGGAGAATTGTCGGTCCCCCAAAATGGCTGGGTTTGGGGAGAAGTAGGAATCCACGGAGATGTGAACCTCCGTCACCTGAAGGACCGCCCACACACTATGCAGGTCCAATGAAACAGGAGCCACAGCAGCTGGTGGTCTGGTGCAGACCGATAACTGGAGCCAAGCAGTATCTTCTTCCGAAATTCCGCACTGAGACACTATCGCTCCTAACTGGGTGGTCAGGAGGGGGAAAAGGACTTAGTAATGAAGCAGAAAGTAAAGGGAGGTAGCAACCGGCAGGAACAAAGAGATGACAAACAAGCCACAGACACTGGGTCAGAAGCTGTTCAGATTCCTAGGCTGTACCTTCACCTGGCTGGGCAAGCACTGTTTGTAGCTGGGCGGGGCAAATATCCCATGGGTGGACGTCTTCCACAGCTGGGTGGAGTCCCTAGCTGTCCATTCTCTGTCGCCCTTCCAGTGCCCTTCCAGACACTGCATTCTTGACAGAGATCAAGGGGACTTTGTGAACACTCAGACACAGCAGATGACCTATGGGACACAGACCTTAGCTGGCCTGAAAATGTAGCTGCACCTGATCCCAGGCTGCTCCAGATGTGTGTGAATCCAGGAACTGACAGTAAGTACCCTGCCACCTGAGTTGGTCTTAGGGACAACTGTACCTTGCATTCGAGTGTCCCTGGTTATAACCCAGCACTGAGTAGGTTACTGTATGACATGGACCTTAAAAGAGTGGCCATGGCCTCGGAGGCTTAGCTGGGTCATAATTCCACCAAGTAAGAGCTCTTTCAAATTCGAGTGAGGGCTTGAGGGTTCATGACAATTCTCTTTGCCTGATGAGCAGTTAGTCACTCAGTTGTCTCCTGGTACTGGGAACACAGTCACTGGCAAGGCCAATGTCACCATGACAAGCTTTATTCATGATACAGGTGAGCTATAACAGGTGAGCTATAACATGTGAGTTATAACAGGTGAGCTATAACAGGTGAATTATAACAGGTGAGCTATAACACGCAAGTTATAACAGGTGAGCTATAACATGTGAGTTATAACAGGTGAGCTATAACAGGTGAATTATAACAGGTGAGCTATAACAGGCAAGTTATAACAGGTAAGCTATAACAGGTGAGCTATAACAGGTGTCCTGTAACAGATGTCCTGTAACATGTGAGCTATAACTGGTAAGGTATAACAGGTGAGTTATAACAGGTGAGCGATACCTGGTGAGCTATAACAGGTGAGCTATAACGGGTGAGCTATAACAGCTCAGTATGTTAGAGACACAGTCAGGTAGAAGGGCCCTGGCTCTGCTTTGGAGAAAGCAGGCTACAGACTGTGTTTCATGACAAGGCTCACAAGGCTCACAGATCCCAGCTGCTTACCACTCTGGGTGCACCCTTCTCACAAGAAGCATTCTCTCATTCCCATGCTCAAACTTTGGAAGCTCAGCAGATCTTGCATGATACTGTAGATGGCAAGAAGATGCTGTCCCCTCCAGGTCCTCAATGAGACCTCCCTTTCTCCGTTCCCTGGCCAGGGAGTCTAGGACAGTTATGTAAGAAGTCTGGTCACTTTGAGGCCACGGAAAGGCTCTGACCACCAGTCCTGGCCATTGGGTCACCCTGGGAGACCCCTGACATGTGAGTAAAGATGCCGCTGGATGTTCCAGAGTGACAGTTCTGAATGTTCCCATCTGGAGTTCCAGACACTGCAGAATACTCTAAATCCCTTGCCAAGGGACTCTGAATATTGAGCTACTGACCCTTTTTCGGCAGTGCGTAGGGCAGGGAGGCAAAGACTGGGTGGGAGAGGGGGGTATGACATCTGGTTTTTCTTTAACCACTCCTCACCTTATTTGGGGGGCAGGGTACACCTGAAGCTCACACACTTGTATGGTTGGCAAGTCCCAGGGAACCTTCTGTCTCTACTTGCCCAGCACAGAAACTACAGACATGGAAAGCTTTATAACTGTATGGGACTCCAAAGCCCCTCCTGCTTATGGCAAGCACCTGACTTGTAGAGACGTCTCCCTACTCCAGCCCCTACACTTAGAGTTCTATGAAGTCACGGACCAGAGCACCAGCTTCTAGAACCCTACAAGGAACAGGTGTCCTATAACAGATGAGCTATAACAGGTGAACTATAACTGGTGAACTATAACAGGTGGGCTATAACAGGTGAGCTATAAATGGTGTCCTATAACAGGTGGGCTGTAACAGATGAGCTATAAATGGTGTCCTATAACAGGTGGGCTATAACAGGTGAGCTATAACAGGTGAGCTATAACTGGTATCCTATAACAGGTGGGCTATAACAGGTGAGCTATAACCAGTGTCCTATAACAGATGAGCTATAACAGGTGAACTATAACATGTGATCTATAACTGGTATCCTATAATAGGTGAGCTATAACTGGTGAACTATAACAGGTGGGCTAAAACAGGTGAGCTATAACTGGTGAACTATAACAGGTGGGCTATAACAGATGAGCTATAACAGGTGAGCTATAACTGGTGTCCTATAACAGGTGAGCTATAACAGGTGAACTATAAGAGGTGATCTATAACTGGTGTTCTATAACAGGTGGGCTATAACAGGTGAGCTATAACAGGTAAGCTATAACAGGTAAGCTATAACAGGTGGGCTATAACAGGTGAGCTATAACAGGTGGACTATAACAGGTGAGCTATAACAGGTGGACTATAACAGGTGGGCTATAACAGGTGAGCTATAACTGGTGTCCTATAACAGGTGAGCTATAACTGGTGTCCTATAACAGGTGGGCTATAACAGGTGAGCTATAACAGGTGAGCTATAACTGGTGAAATCACTATCCCAAATGCTGGGTAAATATTCAGCATAGGTATGAGGACTGGAGAACAAGAAGGTTCATGGCAGCCACATGACTCCCAGAAAACCCAAACTGGAAGGAAGCTGTGGTCCGGCCACAGTGGGATGAGCATATTCACATGCTTCCCTTTCACACTGAGCAACAAGATGGACCTCACAGTGGGGGCCTCCCATCTACAGCTCCATACAGGAAAGGCCACGATTCCGTGTTGTCCTTGTGTGAAGGGAAGGCGAATTGGAGTGCTGCTGCAGGAGGAATGGAATCGCAGTAGCCTGAGGGCTGTGGGCAGTGGGTGGCAGCCTGGATTGGGTGCTGTCTGCGTAGGTGTGTTTGGTTGGCAAAATCCCGTCAAGATGGATGGTGTGTTCACCGACTCTCCTCCATATTCTCCAGCAAGGGTCCTGCACATCACCTCAGGGTGGCTTTCGGTGACAAGGGCTCGGCTTTCCACAGTAATGCTTTTTAAGGTCAGAGACTCAGTCTAGAGCTCTGACTGACCTGTAACTATGTAGACCAGGCTGGTCTTGAACTCACAGAGTCTACTCCTCTGCCTGCCTAGGTCTGGGATTAAAGGTATACACCACCATATCCAATTTGACCCTTGTTTGTTTGTTTGTTTGTTTGTTTGTTTGTTTGTTTAAGATCGGTTTATTTTGTGTATAGGAGTCTGCGCACCGTGTGGATGCCTGGTGGCCGGGGGAGATCAGAAATAAACATCAGATCCCTGAGAACCGTGGAAATGGGTTGAGAACTGCCATGTGGTTGCTGGGATCTGAGTCTGGGTTCTCTGCAAGAGCAGCCAGTGCTGGTAGCCGCTGAGACGTGTCTCAACCCTGTTTTTAAAATTAACTCATTTTATAATTTAATCTTTAAAAACATAGACCTTATTTTTAACTATGCGTATATGCTTGGGGGGAGGTTGGGCACTTGAGCGCAAGTGGCTGGGGATTCCAAAAGAGAGCTGCAGCCACAGCTGGGAACTGAACTCAGGTCGAGCTCCTAACCTCTGGGCCATCTTTCCAGCCCCAAGACTCTGGCTTCTGATCGAGTACTGACTTTTACTGTGCTTCTTTGCCTATCTGAACCTCAAGGTAATAAGGTTCCAAACCCCATAAATAAAGGGCCTCTCCCGCTCACCCTAGCCGTGTGCGCCTATAACAACACTGCTGATTAAAATCCACTCAACTGAGAATTAAATATAATTGCTGACGTATGGCTGAGTTCCCACAAAACGTTTTTCATTTGTATCAGTGCCCTCCGAATGATCAAAATAAGACATCCATTCGAGGGCTCTTAATTAGAATTTCAAGAAATGTACAATTGACTCCTTTTAATTGCTACATATCTTGGGCCAGCCATCTTTATTGGATAACTCATTGTAACATTGTGTAAACTGTCCCAGCCGGTGAGGACAGGGTCATGGAGACCAGGAGAGGGATACCAGCCAGGTCCCGAAGAGTAACTTAAAAGGAGAAGACAAAATGGGTTCCAAACGAGTGCTTACCTGCATTCACATGCTTGTCCAGACTTCAGATATGACCTTCTGGGGCTTGGGAAATGGTTTGGTAGGCAAAGTGCTTGCTGAACACGTATGGAGACCTGTTTGGATGTCCAGCATCCACGTAAGAGCTCCGGATGACAGCAGGTACCTGTAACCCCAGTATGAAGGAGACACGGTCAGAGACATGAAGATTCCTGAGACAGACTGCTCTACAGGTTAGCCGAGCCGGCGAGCTTTGAGTCTCAGAAAGTAAGGTGAAGGTGTGCCAGAGGAAGACACTGAGTGTTGACCTCTGACCCTACACTCACATGTGGGAAAACTACATGTACACACGGGGAACCTACACCATACACAGGGAAACTACACCACGCACAAGGGCAAACTGCACCCACACACAGGGAAATTACACTCACACACAGGGGGAAATGATAGGCTAGGATAAGGGGTAAGGTAGGGTAGGGTAGGGTAGGGTAGGGTAGGGTAGGGTAGGGTAGGGTAGAACAGGATATAATCATTAAGTGGATCTAATAGCAAAGCTCCTGAGTGGGTGCCCAAACTTCTGGAAAAGACCAGTGTCATCTCTCACTGACCACCCCACCTGATCCTTCCCCAACATCAGTGGCGTTGGACCCAGATAAGAGTCTTGGCCTCATGTCATTGAGGTCACTAAACCACAGGCAAGACTCGGGCACCTGCAAGAAGCTAGCCCAGCTGTCTAACCGCTGCCCATTTGGTGATGTGGAGCATTCCCACCTGTGCTCCCAGCACACCTGTGTAACATCCCATGGCCACCATCCTTCCCAGGGTGGATTACCCACAAGTGCAGAAACTTCCAAGAGTCAAATGTCACTCATGGGGGAGAAAAGCCAGAGCTGGTTGTGTTAGTTCAGGCGTCTCTCGCTGTGATGAAACACTATGACAAAAAGAACTGGGTGGGGAAGGGTTTGCTTTGCCTTAAAGCTTCTACTCCACCATCCAGGGAAGTCAGGGCAGGAACTCCAGGCTGATCATGAAGGTGGGGAATTCTTTTCTGCTTCTTACTAACTTGCTCCCAATGTTTGTCAGTCTGCTTTCTTATAGCACCCCGGACCACCCGTCCAGGAATGGCACCACCCTCGGTGAGCTGGGTCCTCCCACGTAAATCATCGACCAAGAGCACAAAGCACAGGTGTGTTCACAGGCCACTCTGCTGGAGGCGTTTTATCAGCTGAGCTTCCCTCTTCCCATATAACTCTAGTCTGCATCCAGCTGAGGTTGAACTAACCAGGACAGTGAGATATAAGCGTGCATTTCCTCTGGGTGTCTGAAGGAGGCTGGGTCAGGGAGGGTGAGTGTCTGAAGAGCCTCTGACCATTCCCTTCGGAGGTGCCTGGGACCTGCTGGCCCAGCTCCAAGTGAGATTTCAAGATAAGCCAAGCCCCCCCCCCCCAATACTCTTGTAGAGCTTGTGGCTCTCTACTAGCAACCAAACTCCTCCAATCCTTTCTGAGCAGCCTTACCTTTTACATCTGGTCATTATTGTTGCTCGAGGGCCTTCGAGGGCATTCATGAGCATATGGACACACACACAGGGACCCACAGTGAAACCCACGCAGAATAAAGACTGCACCAATGGGCCCACGGGTAACTCGGTTGTCCAGCTGTGGCAGATTGGTAAGCACGAGAATCCATATTAAAAACAGGCATGACTCTGTGTGCCTGTAACCCCAAGAGGAAGAGGAAGAGGAACCACAGGGTCCAGCCGGTCTAGTTGAATTTGATGAGCTCTGTGTTCAGTGAGAGTCCCTGAAGATGGGGTCGGCGGTGAGACGGCTCAGCAGGTGAGGTGTGCTGCTTAGGCATGACAACGCAGACTGATCCCAAAGCCCATGTGAAGGCAGAAGGAAAGAACCAGCTCCATGAAGTTGTCCTCAGACCTCCAGATGCATTCCACCACAAGACATGCAGGTTCACAGTGCACACACACACTCACACTCACATACATTCACACACACGCACACACACCTACTCACATGCATGCTCACACACTTATACACCATATATACATACTCACATGCACAGTCACTTATACACACATTCAGATACACGCTCACACTGTTGCACACTCACACACACGTATACAAACACCTACTCACCTGCACACTCACACACTTATACACACATTCAGATACACGCTCACACTGTTACACACTCACACACACTTAGACACAAATACTCACACACTAATAATATGTTATCAAGACAAGGAAGATATGCAGTGTCAACTCTCGACCTCCATACATACATATATGGACAAAACACACAGGCACGCAAGTACATGAGCCCACACATGCAAACACAATGAGTTTCACTGCCCATTTCCATATGTGTTTAAATACAAGTGATGTATTGGCCTCTCCTCTTCTTTTGTTCTGTCTCAGCTTTCTTGCTCCACACACACATGCTCATGTCCATACACATACACACACACACACGCACACAAACACACAAGCACACACCATCATAATTTGCAGACATCTTTCATTATGGCGACTAGAGGTGAGGATGCTACTATGTACTCGTTCATCCAGCAATGGGTACCCGGGCTGGTTCCAAGACTCGATGGTGAAGAGCATCATGGTGATCAGGGTGAGCGAGCATCTCTGCAGCATCCTTAGCTTCTCCCCTGCATCCCCCTCCGTTGGCACAGCTGGGTTGTGTAAAATCCTCCTTTGAGCTTCTTGAAGAATCTGCATGCTGGTTTCCATAAGGGCGTTGATAAACACTCCCACCGAGAGTGTACAAGGACCCTCCTTCCCCAGCATCCTCTCCAGTGTTCCTTACTGTGTCTTCTCGGGTGGCCGCCTCTGTGTCTTCATTCACCTTCGCCGACGGCTCAGGGTGCCAACACTGTCTCCTGTGTAATTACTGACCACGTTAATTTCTTCTCTTGAGAAATGTTGTTCGATTTTTAAAAAACCTTTACACAAAGAAGATCTTGGGCTCTTGGGTGTGTCAGCCTCTTGGTGGAGGTTCGGGTGTTTGGGGAAACCTTAAATCTGCCTTCTCCCCATCTCCTCCCACCCTTCTCCTCTCTCACTCTCTCCACACACTTTCATAACTTTTTAATCTCATCCAGAAACAGAAGAGCCATCACAGGGAAAGCAGACATTCTAACTTTATAGTGAATGCTGGGGTGGGGGTGAGGGTGGGAATGGGGGCTTCAAGTCACCCAGGGGAGCACTCACTTTCCAAAGCAGGGAGCACCAGTCAGGGATTGGCAGATTCTGCCTGGGGAGAGTTGAGGCTTCCTAGATCCATGTTGTCCCCATTATACACAGACACACCACATCCAGATCTTTCCAAAGGCATCTCTTGGTTAAACAATATAGAAGCCTTGTGGGGACCTCATGGGAGGTTCCCGAAGTAACTGACAGGCCTCTGGGGAGGTACGGATTGACTCTTTTGTGGATAACAAGGATGGGAGACCTTGCTCTGCCAGGAGGACACTGGCATGCAGGCTCCTGGGAAAGCAGAGATGGTTTGAAGATAGGACAGAAGCCCAGGATCCTTCCAGACCAGAGCTGCAATTATCCTTAGCCTTTTCCCTTTAAGAAGAGGAAGCAGCGATCCGATCTGTCTGGAGCGATAGTTCATTTTCTTCTAAAGTTCAGTGGCCTGCACCCTGCCATTCTCCCAACTACAAAAGAGGCTTCCTCTGTTTCAAAGTCACCTGTGCCTCAGCAGGCCAGGGCCACAGCTGGCAAACATTGATAACGTGTGGCGTGTCTGGCCACACAGTGAGGAGCTGGTTAAATATGCCGCCAGAGATTTGATGGCTCTGACAATGTGTCTAAGAGACTCATCCTGCAGCTCACCAGCCATCCACTCTCAGATAAGACCTTAAATAAGGTCACATCCAACCCACACGTGGAGTCCTCCTCCACAAACCTGGGAAGAGAGGAACAGCTTCAGGGCAGAAAGAAGATTTCAACCCGTGTTCGTCTGGACTACAGTGTGACTTGAAACCTTCAGTTCATTATCAGGTAAGTCCATCCTTGCCTAGGACCCACACGGTGGAGCTACAAGAAGGGCCTGGAGCAGACCTGGGGATCCTCTTCAGGATGTTGCATTTGGGCAACTGCACATCCCCGGACCATGAGGCAGTGCCCTCCAGGGGCAGGCGCTTCCTGAACTGGACATCACCATATAATATACTCTGGCCAATGAGATGTTAGAGGATATCTTCAAGCCACATTTTAAAGGCATTGAACAGACTAGCTGTACTACTTTTTTTTTCTATATATGTTCAAAAGAGAATGGGAAGGCATGGGCCAAGGCTTGACACAAAGTCCCCAGGCATACAGGGCACAGTGTAGAACACCAGCTATGCAGTGCACAATGCAGGTCCTCAGCCATACAGAGCAAAGCACAGAACCCCAGTCATGCAAGGTATACAGAGCCTGAGCCCTTAAGAGCAAGCCAACCACCCAACTTCTGGTAGTAATTAGTAGTCTTCAGAGAAGCGTGGGCATCAGAATACATTCAGAATGATTCGTCTTGGTCAAGAGTGGGAGCCGGGTTGTGGTAAAAAGCTGATGCCTGGTCTAAATAAGGACATGCAGCTATAGATTCTGTGCCTCCCAGTGGGGCCCAGGATGCGTGACTCCCAGAGGCAGGAGTCCACAGGAGAGGGCTAGGTCTTCCAAAGGGAGAGACTGATGAGAGCTCGTGATATAGGAGAGGGGTGGTGTGACTCCCTGCCCCCGGGAACCCTAACAGTTATCTCTAAGAAGAGAGACACAGCAAGAAACAACCCAGTGACAGGGGTGAGGGGTAGGGGTGGGTCTGGCAGCCTGCCCACTACCTGCAACCTTTCTCTCCATCTCTCCCTGCCCTAGGCCTTCCCTCCCCCTCCCCCTACAACCCTTTCCCTCTGCACACCCTCCCTCTCTCCTGCACACCCCTCTCCCTCCCCTGCACACCCCTCCCTTCTCCTGCATACCCCATCCCCCTCCCCCTGCAACACCTTCTCCCTGCACACCCCTCTGTCCCCCTACACACTCCTCCCTCCCTCTCCCCTGCACATCCCTTCCCCCTCCCACCCCACTATGGAGACCAGAGGAGGCTACAACTCAAATCTTTGAGAAAGTATGGTGATTACTCTCCACTGTCAACTTGACTGGATCTTGGATAAGACAGGAGACAAACTCAGAACATGCCTGTCTGGTCTCTAGAGGAATCAGTTGAGACAGGGTGGGGAATCTTCCTCCATGCGCTGGGGTCCTAAACGGAATAGAAAGGAGAACTCGGGCCGAATGAGCTCCAGCACTCGTCTCTCTCTGCCTTGGGCTGTGGCTGTAGTGTGACCACCTCACACTCCTGTTGCCGCAACTCTCCACCATGAGGGGCCACACCCTTGAAGTGGGAGCCCAATGCCCCCTTCCTTCCTGTGTTACTTTGGGGGAGGGGGTCATGTTTGATCCCAGCACCATAACTATCTAAAAACAGCAGAGTGCAGCAAGCTGACCCCAGCCTGACTCTTCCTTCCTAGGTGGTTTGCATTGTCTTCAATTCCCCCCTTTTAATCTCTGAAGAGACCTTTCCATAATTCACCTAATAATAATTCCCTAATGCATAAAAGCTATGCAATGTGTGTAAGAGGGAATTTTAATTGGTGGCCGAGGAGGGAGGATCTCGAGTTTCACAGGTAAGGAAAGAAGAAGGGCTAACGAAGTCCCTAGGAGGACACCTTTCCAGAGACCGGAGTCGTGGCTGAGAGCAGGCTCGGGTTAATGAAGTTTACTCTTGTGTGTCAGCTCAACAATTGCTGCAATCGCCCGTCTTCCTGTGAACTGTGCTCAAGGAAAAGAATGGTTTCTCCCACGAAGTGAGTGGACAGTCCTAGAAGCTCTGTGCCAGCCAAGTTTGTGCTATAAAAACTAAAAGATGATGGGTCCCTCACAAGGATGCACCTCCAGGCAGGTCTGTGCCTACAGAAACAAGAATAATCAAAAAGCCCCTCAACCTTCTCCTACCTGTCAACGATGCCCAAGTCTAGCCAGGGGTCTTCAGAAGTAACGATCATCCAACAAAGGGGCAGAGGTCAGTCCAGCACAAGGAGGGGCAGGCCTCCCATGCTGGAGAAGTTAGCTAAACTTGAGGGACCCTAGCACCCCATAATTGCCCCAAGTTTACCTGACCATGGGTGATAAAAACATCTTGGGACCCAACATGCCAACAAGGTGTGGCCATGTTCTAATTTAATTTCTGTCGCTGTGATAAAACCCTGACAAAAGCCAGCTTAGTGGAGAAAGCATGTGTTTGAGCTGAAAATTTCAGGTTGCAGCCTACAACTGTGGAAAAGTCACAGCAGTGAGAGTGTAAAGTAGATATTCATGTTACGTCCTTAGCCAAGACCAGAGAGACCTGAGTTCAGGCATTCATGCTTGCTTGCTTGTGCTTAGTTCCATTTCACCTCTTACATGGTTGGAAGCTCCTGCCTAGGGAATGGTGCCACCCATGGTGGGCTTGGTCTTATCCCGGTGGACTTTCTCTTACAAGGGACACCCACAGAACAAACAAATGTATACAATCTCTAACTGAGTCTCTCCTCTCAGGTAACTCTAGCTTGTGTCAAGTTGACAATTAAAGTTGACGTTGTAACCACTGAGAACAGAAAGACACAAAGATTCCAACATTGCTCCCTGGAATCCCCAGAGTACCATAGAGCTCTCTGTCTCCTGTTCACCCCTGCTTTTCACTGCCTCCTTCTAGCCCACGTATATGTTAGTTATGACTTCACTGTGGATTTGACTCTGAACTCCAGGAAACTTCTATCACTGTCTTGAAGACCTATGCACACTGTGCTCCTAGCAGGAGTCTATTTCCATGGTAACTATCCCACTTCTGAGGTAACTAATCTGCTACCAAGATAACTGACCCACTCACAAGGTAAGTAGCCCTCATGATGACTAGCCCATCCCCAAGATAACTCATAATACTTTCATACTAAGCAGCTCACTCTCCTACTAACCAAATTCTCAATGCTAACTAGCCTTCTCTTTCACCAATCAACACACTCCCATAACTAACCTACCACTATAATTACCAGCCCACTTCCACACTAACTCACTTTTGTACCGATAAGCATACTCCAAGATAACCTACTCACTCCTGAACTGACCGCCTCACTCTTGCACTAACTAACCCTCTCCCATTGTACACAGATCTTCACAGCATGACGGCAGAAAGCCCTTGGTCAAAGGCAAGACCTTCTGGTCTACCTTTTCAAGGTTCAAGCTCTCAGCATGACTGAACCTGGGGACCCATTCACTTCATAGTGGCCATCACCAGGGCATTGCTGGGGGCATGGCAGCCAATGACGTCTGAACCAAGACCCATCTCCCAGCATGAAGGGATGAGAAGCACTCATCAGCTTCTCTCTTGTCTCTGGGGGCTGAGAACCAAGGACTGAGATTGATGTCCTGCCTCAGTTTTGGTGAGAGGGTTAACAAGTCAAGCTCGCTGATGGTGTGGAAATGAGAAATAAATGAAGGGGGATTGGGGGACTGGAAGAGAGAGGGTGTCACAGAAATCCACAGATTTCTGGGCTTACGTAGATCCAGGACTCAAAACCCCATTCAGAAAGAAGCTCCAGGACTGTGGCCTTTGCGGGAAGGAGCGTGATCAAATGGAAGGAGCTCTGCCTGAGGCACTGAGTAGCGTTTCCACACTTGAACCATTGCTGTGAAGAGACATCATGGCCATGGTAACACTTGTAAAGGAAAACATTTAATTAGGGCCAACTTTCGGTTTCCAAGGTTTCGTCCTTTGTTGTCATGGTGGGAAGCACGGCAGTTATCAGGTCCACATGGTGCTGGAGACAGAGCTGGGAGTTCTACATCTTGATCCTCAGACAGCAAGGAGAGACTGTGTACCATGCTGGGTGTAGCTTGAGCATATACGACCACAAAGCCCGCCTCCACAGTGACACACCTCCTCCAACAAGACCACACCTACTCCAACAAGGCCACACCTACTCCAACAAGGCCATACCTCCTAACAGTGCCACTCGCTGTGGCCAAGCATTCAAACACAGGAGTTTATGGGGGCCATATCTTTTCAAATAAACACACTGGCTAACCTCTCCCAGACATCCAGGGAGGCAGGATACATCTGATCACAGAAACATTATGGGTTCATAGTCACCAGTCCACATGCTCAGGAGGCTGAAGAACAGTCCCCAGTGAGTACATGAGATAGGGAGCACATTTCAGTAAGGACAGGGAGCACATCTCAGCAGGGACAGAGAGCACATCTCAGCAGGATGGCCATCCCTGGATGCCATCATCATGGGATCAGGCTGTCCTTTTGGCCCCATTATGTGCAGAAAGGCATCCCAGTATGGGAAGGGACCTTCAAGTTCCTTCCTTAGTCAGCCATTTCTTTTGAAATAATGCTGTTCCTTCTCAACCCCAAGACATTTTCATGCCCCAACCTCCCTCCACACATCCTCCCACCCCAACCCATCCCAAGAGAAGTCTGGAATCCTCAGACAGCTGACTTTACTATTCCTACCTCCAAGGTCCTGTGGCTGCTCTCTGCCCCACCCCACCCCCAACACACCCTTCTCTTGAATCCTGCCTATAAAGACCCTCTCCATTTTC
The DNA here is from genome assembly GCF_021556685.1 of Rattus norvegicus. Classification (NCBI taxonomy): domain Eukaryota; kingdom Metazoa; phylum Chordata; class Mammalia; order Rodentia; family Muridae; genus Rattus; species Rattus norvegicus. The sequence goes on along the minus strand of NC_141538.1, from coordinate 169,526,069 downwards.
CAAGAGTCACCATAGAAACCAGTATGAACCCCATCTGCTCTTTTCAAATGTTCAGGGTCCACAAAAACCTCTGAAGGTACCAGGTTCCTTTGCTGATGCATCTCGCCCATTCTGACCCTGCACAGAGACAGATGTACTGAGATGACAAACTCGTGAGACCAGCAGACAAAAGGCTTCACATAGCCACAGACACTCAGGAAATGAGAATGTGCCTCACGCCAGAAACATAAACGGACGTGAGATTCCAACGGCAGTGATTTGCTGGGAATGCTGCCCCCCTTTGGTAGCGTGGCTGAGGCAAATGTAGGCTCTTCTATTTTGACATTAATTGCTACTATTAACTCCCTCACCACACAAGATACAGTAAATATATCTAGGCTACATGCACATATATGGTTACAGAATAAACCAAGTTAAAGAGGCTGCATCAGAGTTCTAGAGGTTGCAGGAGTGGGTTAAGGTTATGTATTGATAAGATAAGGAATCAGACACCTGAGCTGGGAGGAGGCTGCTGGTGGGGTTGGTGGAGATGAACTTGAGACTGGTCCCAGTGAAAGTTCAAACTCTAAGAGCAGAACACAGCAGGTTCAGGTCCAGGCTGGTATGGGGAATGGGCAGGCAGGGGGATGGGAGGGCAGGGGAATGGGCAGGCAGAGGGGTTGAGCGGGCAGAGAAGATGGGCGGGCAGAGAGGATGGGTGGGCAGAGAGGATGGGTGGGCAGAGAGGATGGGTGGCAGGCAAAAGGGTTGGGCGGGGATGGTTGGTCAGAGAGGATAGGTGGGAAGGGGGATGGGTGGACAGAGGGGTTGGCAGGCAGGGAGATGGCCAGGCAGGGGAGTGAGCAGTGTCACCAGTCAGGGCCCAACCAAATCCAAAGCTCCTGGGTCATTAAGGAGTCCTTGTCTGGTTGGTCCTTGACAGCACACCAGGTATCAGATGGCTTATTGTTGTGGGGCTGTGACACTGCAGCGTCACGTGACCTCACTTTATGGGATCAGATGAGGGTGTGACTCTCTTACCCAGTAACAGACTTTTATCCAGTCTGATAGTTCCTGGTATAGTTTTAATGCATCCATGTATGACCACTGTTTCAGTTCACCCCGGTACACTCAGGGGGGGTGACCTTTCTGTTCCTGGAACAAGTCATCTATCATCCCGTGCTGGAAGATGGTGCCTGAGAGGTGACGCAGATATTCCGGGCCCTCCCCTCTCAAAATGGAGTCAAAGGCTACTGAAAAACAGAGTCTCCTGGGGCAAGGTACAGCGTGAAAAGCCACCGTTTTATACAGAATGGTGTGACTTACAGGGGACAGCCTGTCTCAGCACAAGGCAGGCCATACACCAGCAGTAAGGCACCCTCTCACCCCAGCTCTGGGTTTGTTCTGAGAGCCTTCTGCCTCCAAACCACCTAAACCTTATCTTCCTCACACAGGCATAGTCATCGGGGGAAACTAAGGTATATAGTGATGAGGCAGGCCGACTCCATGACAGGCTTCCAGTGGGCAGTTCAGGAGATTAGGCCTAAAAACCCAGGCTTCCGGCAGCTAGTCAAAACCTGCCCTGCCACCTGGCCTGAAGCAAAGACAATGGATCAGCAACAGTTTCCAGTCCCCATGCCCCCAGCAACAGTTTCCAGTTTCCATGCTCCCAGCAACAGTTTCCAGTCCCCATGCCCCCAGCAACAGTTTCCAGTCCCCATGCCCCCAGCAACACTTTCCAGTTTCCATGCTCCCAGCAACAGTTTCCAGTCCCCATGCCCCCAGCAACAGTTTCCAGTTTCCATGCTCCCAGCAACAGTTTCCAGTCCCCATGCCCCCAGCAACACTTTCCAGTCCCCATGCCTCAGTAACAGTTCCAGAATGCCCTTAAGAGAGAGCAAGATAACGTCACCTACCCCAGAATCCCCCTAGTATGTTTTAAATCAGGCTGCGAGCTCACTTGGTTCTCTCTCTATCTTGATAATGGGAGACTCCAACATGCTGACTTCTGCAGAATAAAACACTCTTTGCATTTACCTACTATCTGAGTCCAGGGTGTCTATTGTTCTTCAGCTAATCGTGGACCCTTACCGTAGCTGCTAAGAGGAAGAAGAGATGCTACATGGTAGGAGGCCTTGCTCCAGCACCACCACAGCTCCTTGTCCTAGCTGAAAACACAAAGCTGAGATAAAAACCCTATTATCTGTCAAAATGGGAAAAGGGACATCTTCCATCTTTGACTCTAGATGTATTCATTGAGCACCTGGGACAAGATGTCCTGGCATGGGAGCCCCAGTGGGCAGGGCTATGGAATAGAGGGATCCCCAGTGGGTGGGGCTGTGGGGTAGAGGGCTCTCCAGTGGGCAGGGCTATGGAATAGAGGGATCCCCAGTGGGTGGGGCTGTGGGCTAGAGGGATCTCTAGTGGGCAGGGCTATGGAATAGAGGGATCCCCAGTGGGTGGGGCTGTGGGGTAGAGGGCTCTCCAGTGGGCAGGGCTATGGAATAGAGGGATCCCCAGTGGGTGGGGCTGTGGGCTAGAGGAATCTCTAGTGGGCAGGGCTATGGAATAGAGGGATCCCCAGTGGGTGGGGCTGTGGGGTAGAGGGATCTCTAGTGGGCAGAGTTGTAGGGTAGAGGGCTCTCCAGTGGGCAGGGCTGTAGGGTTGGAGGCCTGTGCTTCATGGGCCTCTCACAGGGCCTGCCATGCCACCTCAGCAGAATACTAAAATGCCGAGGACTACTCTTGAGTTGGTGGGAAGCAGGAAATAGAGAGATAGCATTCTTGTGAGCGGTTTGAGCATAAGAGAGCAAGGAAGGGCTTCTGAAGCAGGAAGCAGTGCCCATGACTTTCAGGAACATTGAGAAGCCATCAGCGAGCAAGGCAGAGAGATGTGGGCAAACAGTGTTCTATTTTCCTTCCCAGCTCTGTGATAAAACACCATGACCAAAACAGCTTTAAGAAGCAAAGGTTTTATTTCAGCTTACACATCCAGGTCACAGGCCATCCCCGAAGATATCAGGGCAGGAGCGGGAAGCAAAAACCATGGAGGCCGCTGCTTGCTGGCTCACTCACAGCTCACATTTAGCTGGGTTCCTTATATGGCTCAGGGTTGCCTGCTTAGGGGTGGTGCTGCCCACAGTGGGCTGAGCTCTCCTGTGCCAATAATCAAGACAACTCTCTAAAGACAAGCTCACAGACCGCTCTGACCTAGGCAGTTTCTTGACTGAAGCTTCCTTCAGGTGACTCTAGGCTAAGTCAAGTTGACAGCTGAACCAGAACAAACAGACAAGTCAATGATGAACAATGACCCCAGAACCAACACTCTGCAGGAATCACAGGCGTTGGCTGGACCTTGGCTAGGAAAAGCCTATTGTTATCCTCTGAGGATGGCAGTCACTAAGAACATGGTGGCGATTGCAGAGCAGAGGTCTCAGTGTCTAGCCCTCCCATCCATGCCTCTGAGCAACTGAGGAAACGTCATGACTAACCCGTAAAGTGCTCTCTCAAAGAAAGTTCTCAGCCATGACCTTGGGCAGATTTATTTCTATAAATGTGTCAGGTGGCTACATTTATATTCATTTTAACATGTCTGACACATTTTAACTCCTATGCACTGTTCCTCCGATGTAAGATTTGACACCTGCTTCCTGTTCCTATGGCATGTGGGAAGATGAGGAGGAGCTGAGGAGCCTGTCAGCTACATGTGCATGTGCGTGTCAGTTCGTGTGCGTGTGTATGTGTGTGTGTGTGTATCTGTGTGTCAGTCTGTGTCTGTCCATGTCTGTGTGCATGTATGTGCATGAATGTATGTGTGTGTGCATGTCTATGTGTCAGTCTGTGTCCATGTGTGTATATTTGTGTGTGCTCATGTGTGTGCTCATGTGTGTGCATGTCTGTGTATCAGTCTGTGTCTATGTGTGTTTGTGTCTGTCCTCATCTGTGTATGTGTATGTGTGCCTGTGTGATATGTGTGCTTGAGTGTGTGTATGTGTATCTGTGTGTTAGTCTGCATCTGTGCCTGTCTCTGTGTGTATGTGTATGTGTGTGTGTCTATATGTCAGTCTGTGTCTGTGTCTGTGTCTGTGTCTGTGTCTGTGTTTTTGTGCATGCTTTTGTGTGTGTGTGTGTGTGTGTGTGTGTGTATTGCAGAGGGAGGAGACAATCAGGGGTCAAGGAGCTTAGAACAAATGCACACTCGAACATGTTTACTAGCAATCAAAAGAACAGGTGTGAAGCCAACAGAAACTTTTAAAAATCTGGCCAAGATTCAATAAAAATCATTTATAGAACAGCAGCTGGGATCTGAGAGTCGGCTTGGGGTGGAAACATGCCTCCTTCCTTCACGTGTGTGCGCTGTGACTCTGGGATTTCTTGTCTGTGACATGAGAGTCACAGAGAATCCTCACTCACATGTGAACACAGCACACACACACAAATACACAAACACAAATATGCACAAATATACACACAGATACACATATATAAATATACACAGAAATGCACATGCACACTCACAAATATGCACAAATATACACACTGATACATATATACAAATATACACAGAAATACACACACACGCGCGCGCACACATGCACAGTTTACAAATACACACAGACACAAATATGCACATGCACAAAGTACTTTTTAAAGCTGCTTGTGGCTATCCTGAGACGCTGGACCATACACTGACAGCCTGTATAGAACACTATTTAGTGCCGTGTGTTAGGTAGTTTTTAATACCTTCTACATTCATTTGTTTATTTTGTTTGTGCCTGTGTGCATGTGTGGAGATCAGAACTGCTTCTCTCCCTTCAAGTGAGTGCCCAGTTCAAACACAGGTCCCTGGATTTGGCAGCAAGCCCCTTTCCTTGCTGAGCCATCTCGATGGGCCTACATCAGGCAGTTTTTAAAGTAATTCCTCAAATAAAGATCTGTCCTAAGAACGCAACAAAAGAAAGAAAGAAAGAAAGAGAGAAAGAAAGAAAGAAAGAAAGAAAGAAAGAATGGAAGGAAGGAAGGAAGGAAGGAAGGAAGAAACAAAGGAAAGGAAAGGAAAGGAAAGGAAAGGAAAGGAAAGGAATGGAAAGGAATGGAAAGGAATGGAAAGAAAAGAAAAGATACCACAGCTTCCATCTCCCCTATTCCTCCAGTGCTGGCCCTGAACTAGGTATGTGAGTGTGCGAGTGAATGGAAAATGTTTGTTGATTGACTATGTAAAGATTTCCATAGGGAGGTGCTCATGGTATTGACAAGAGAACTCTCTTGAAGGGTATTACAGAAGTCGATGTGATGGGATATTACGCAGCCGTTAAAATGGCCTTTGTGAAGAAGATTTAATAAACATGACATCCCATTAAACCAACAACTAGGATGTAAGATTTTATGCAGCATTCGATGAGCATGCACAGTAAGGACAGAAAACCACCCCATTCATCATGGGTCTTCATGCTATGTCATCATCAGTGGGCATTTCGTTCCCTCTCCCTGAGCTCCTTCCCACGGCTGTGAATGGCTCACGCATCCTCATGGAAGCTCAAGCGCATGCACAGCACACAGCATGGATGGCTCAAGCGCATGCGCGGCACACAGAGCGAGCCGAATGGCTCCTGGAGCAGTCTGCTGCGCACTGGCCTTCCTGTACAACCTGGAGCTCTGCGGCCTCATTTTAATTCGAATGCGTCTGCTGCTTATTCCCAGTTATTTTTTCTATTTAAAATCCATTAGTATAGATGAGGAAATCGGCTTATATCTCGTGTACCAAGTTCTGTATTATTTTTGTTCATTTACAACTGGTCTCCGGAGCCCACACCCCCGCCCGCCTTCATGATTTAGCAGTGTTAGCTCTCGCAAATATTTATTAGGAGGGAGATGGGGACCAGACTGCATATTAATGTGACGATTTCCCTTCAGTCTACTCAATGGTTCTGAAGAATAACGGCTGACCTTGCCCCAACCACAGCTCTGGGAAAGGGTTTTGTGGCTTTACCCAGGCTTGATTCTTCCCAGATCAGAAGGAATCCGTAAGACCAGACAGCCTGCAACCGATGACTGATTTTCCCGTTCATGTTGTGAAGACTGGGATTGAATCGGGCCTGCCAGAGATAGTTCTTAGAGAGCGTGGGCTTGCTCACAGCACCCAAGCCTTGGGGGTTAGGGAGGGATGGGGTTCCTGCAAGAAGTCCAGGGCCCTGAGGACTCCTCAGTCTGCAGTTAAGGAGAGTAGGGACTGAGGATGGGAAGGACCTACACTTCCCCAACACCTAGACATTTTTCTCCCTGTGCACCCTCCCCCATACCCCCACACGTTCTGTCCCCTCAACACCCCTTCCGCTCTGAAAACCCTCCTGCCTTCGAACCCCACTCCCATACCCTATATACTCATTCTAGTGCACCCCGTGGAGGCTGCTTATGTCAAACCAGCCAAAGTGATGTCCTCATGCAGGTGGCTTAGCTTCTGACCATTTTCCTCTTCCATTTTGCTTGGTCTATATGGTTCAGGTACCATGGAATTGAGCCAACAGTCAAGCTAGCCAGAGAGAGAGAATAGTTCACTTCCCCTGGACACAGAGAGCAAATCAGAGGAGGACACGAAACCCAGCAGGATCAGAGGTTCAAGTATTTTGGAGCTGTTGCCTAGCATTGTCCTCCCAGTGGGTTGTGAATAAGGAAAACTTGAATCTAGCAAAGCCTGGTTTCTATAACCTGAAGTATGACCTTGGACACAGCCTTTATTCCTTGGGCCCTCACCTCTGAAAAGGCATTCCCTCCAGGAGATGCCATGACCCTGAGCAGGGGCTGGAGGTAGGCTGCTTCACTATCTCACCTCCACTGTTACACTCAGAAAGCAGAGAGGGAATGAGTGAGGAGAGGTCAGCAGAGCTGAGGTGTGGAAACAGGGCAGACCACAGGGAGCCAACGCCCCTTGAAGCTGGCCCCCTGGATCAACCCAGAACCAGGCTCCACTAGCCTCCCAGTGACCAAGCCAGCTCCTCATGGGTGTTCTCTGCTCCCAGTGAGCTCTGACCACCATAAAGCAATGGACAGCCTTCAAAAGCCAGAAATGTTTTTGTTTCAAGTGATTAAATTGCTTTTAGCTCCTTGAAAGAGAATCCTGTTTGAAGAATTTCTGAGAGGGAAGCGTGGGGTTGAATTTCTTTCAAATTCAAGGCTCCAACCCAGAGGAGAATCAGCAGAATGTTATGCGTCTGGTCGGTTGGAGCCTTTTTTCCCCTTTCCGGAATATATTGTCCTGTTAACAGCAAGAACTATTTGTGTTTGCTGCAAGTGGGATTTTCGATTAGTCTTTTGACATCCAGATCACTCACGGCTTTTTATTATGCTCTGGATTTAGAAAGAAATATGCTCCTGACAGCAACTGGATTTGAATTCTCCTGCTTAGGTTAATAGCAAATAAAAGCGGGAGACCAGCGTGGGGATCCAGACCAGCACGCCACCATGCCTTGGTCGGGGGAGGGGCAGCTACTTAAGAGGCTGATTTCTTCCTCTCCTGCTGGTACTCACAGGCTGCACAACTGGATGCTGTTAGCTTTTCCGAAGGTGTTTTCTGCCTTGCCCGGACCTGTAGGTGATGTGCAGCCCTTAGTGAGATTGTCCTCAGGACGCAGGTGGTGTCTCTCAGCCACTGCAGGAGAGGAGCAGATGTGCACACACAGAGGCTCAGAAAGTGAGTGCTGCAAGCCCACAGGGCAAGGCAGAGAAGTCGGAGCAGGATGCAGTCCCTGGGAACTGGGGGGTGTAGTTCTCACTTGCAGATTGCCAGAGAGGGATGCCTGAGGATGCAGGTTCCACCCGAGGACCTGGCAGCTCACATGTCTCCTCCCAGGGACACCATCACCCTGGGTCTCGGATGTTCCTGCCATGTCTGTGGAACAGTTGACACAGCCCAGGTAGGAGGAATGCCTGCAGGGCATCTCTGAACCCAGTTCTCTCCGGATATGACGCGTGAGGCAGAGACTAGCTCGCCAGGTGAGACTCTGTTCAGATCCCACGCCACCTGCTCCCTGGGATCCTCAGAGCAGCAACCACAACTTCACTCCGATTCGACTGCACACAGCTGCTCTGCGAATAACCTCCTCTTCTGTTTGCCCTGTTCCCCCTCCTTCTCCTCTTCATCTTCCTCCTCTCCTTCCTCCTCCTCCGCAAGTTAATCC